>NC_044577.1:35677474-36037474 GCF_901933205.1 Camarhynchus parvulus
CTCCTCTCTCTTCTAGAAGCAACTCCTCTGGTGGTTTTCAATCCCTTGAAAACTGCTTTTCTCTTTGGGGAAAATAAAGGGAAAAGGGAGTGTTTTGGAGGGTTTTTGAAAACTTTGGGGTTGGTTGTTGGGGTTTTTATAGAGGGTCAAGCTAATCCCACCTGGAGGAAAAGGGCCAGCCCAGAAGGAAACAGAGCTTTGGCAATAAAATTGAGAATCTGCTTGTTCAGTTCAGAGGATGTGATACAGGAAAGCAGAAAATCCCGGGTGTGCAATAAAGTGTCCCCTCCCCTTGCTGGTCCCAGGCTGTAGTGTGGGACATGGGAATGGGGATCTGGGGTTCTGGGTCCATGGAGAGCCCTGTGGGAGCTCTGTCTCACCTCCAGCTGGACAAACCCTGCAGGACAGGACCAGATCCCCTCTGCAATGGCACTGCAGCTCTTTTCTGGGTGCTGGGATTTCAGGAGCTCACTGGCAAAGCTGGGAGCAGGGAAGTGGGGCAGGAGGGGCTGACCCCAGGGGTGCATCTGCAGGGTTCAGAGGTCCCACACTTCAGACAAACACAGAAACCTTCAGTGCATCCAGGGGGCTCATTGCAATTCCAGCTCTTAAAAATATAACAAGTAAAGCTTGATTATCTTTGTTCCTTAATTTCTGCTGTGCTTTCCCACCTGGTTACAATAGTCCTTAGTTTTTGCTGAGCTTTCTTCCCACCTGATTAGACTCATCCTTAATTTCTGCTGTGCTTTCCCACCTGATCCCTTATTCCCTAATTTCTGCCTTGCTTTTCTACCTGATTCCATGACTCCCTAATTTCTTTCTGCTGTGCTATCCTAAGTAATCACATTATTCCTTATTTTCTGCTGTGCTTTCCCACCTGATTGCATGATTCCCTAATTTCTGCTATCCTAAGTAATCACATTATTCCTTATTTTCTGCTGTGCTTTCCCACCTGATTCCATTATTCCCTAATTTCTGCTCTGCTATCCTAAGTAATCACATTATTCCTCAATTTCTGCTGTGCTTTCCCACCTGATTCCATAATTCCCTAATCTCTGCTGTAGTTCCCTGCTGCTCAGGTGATTCCCTGGTTCCTGCTGTGTTATCCAGGTGTGTCCCATGCCTGTGTCCCATCCCTGCTGGGCATGTCTCACAATCCCATTTCCCACCCCGTGCAGCAGGGCTGGGCTTTGTCCCTGGGTGTTTGGGATTTGCTGCAGTGGGGTTTGGCTGGGTGATCCCAGGCTCTTCCCATTTACAATCCTCTATCTGTAGTGCTCTCAGGGATGATGTGAGTGAATGTCATTAATTAAAGCAGCATTAATTAATGGTCTCTCCTGATTGCAGGATCCTGGGCCTCCCCCACCATCTCCCCTGATGGGTCTGAAGCCGCTGCAGCTCCTGGAGATCAAGGCCAGGGGGAGATTTGGGTGTGTGTGGAAAGCTCAGCTGCTCAATGAATACGTTGCAGTCAAAATATTCCCCATCCAGGTGAGCAGAACTCTTGGGGTCCTGGTTTTTCCTCACATTAATGCAACTTCTCTTGGCCCAGTAATTCTGTAAATCCAAGTGGAAATGGCATTGGGGTGTAAAAGATGCAGGAAGAGTTTTAGTGATTTAAAATAAGTATTTTACTGCAGTAAACACATCACTGAAGCATAAACCCTGTGAAATGTGGGTTTCTAATCATAAAAATATTCAGCATCCGTAGTTTTAAGCAGCTCTAACCCACCTCTTGACCAGTTAATAATCAAATTAAATTGTGCTTAGAAGGAGTGCCCTGAAATGCAGACCCTGGAGTGATTGTTCCAATTAACCATGCCTCAATTAAGTGCCACAACACTCATTGCCCAGCAAGTGCCCTCGCAAAGCCGTGCCTCACATTAAATGGATTGAAGAATTTGGAGAGCACAGAGTGATGCTGGATGCTGATACTGGGATGGGTTTGGCATTGATTAAAGCACCCCCTGCTGCTGGAGGTGCAGGGATTTGTTCCCTCGCACTGATCCAGGGGCTGCCTTGCAGCATCAACGCTGCAGGCTCTCGTTATTCCACAAGAAACTCCGCGGATTTTCTGACAGAGCATTCCCAAACTCTGGTAGCTGTCAGAATTCAGGACATCCCTCTGGCTGCCCTGGATTGTGGGGCTCAGAGACCCTGGCACAGAGCCCAAGATGCCTGTGATTTTGATTATGACCCATGGAAAAAACTACCTTCTATGAGGATCTGCAAGCCATGAAAGTCTAAGTAGAATAATAATTAATTTGTCACGGGGTGAAAAATAGATTTTTTTGGGTTTTTAGAATGGGGGTTCAGGGGGCAAGATGGAGGAATCTGGGCATGTCCAGCCTTTCTCCTTGTTCTTCCTGGCCTCCATCTCCTGCTGTGATGGTGGCACTGTTGGATTGGTTCAGAGTAGGAGCTCACTGTCTAACACAGGTGATGGGTATTGGGCAGTAATTGTAAATATTGCACACGTAGTTTTTAGTATAAAAAGATAACACCACCTGGGGCAGGCAGAGTGCCTCTGTCTGTCCTGCTGAGCAGCCCTGGGCTGGACAGGAGAAAGAATTTTATAGCTAAGGAACAATAAACAACCTTGAGACCGAGAACTGAAGAGCTCTGACTCCTTCTTGGAGCGCCGGGCTGGGAAAGGAGAATTTCTGACACATCTCGGGGTCACTGTGAGCAGCCAGAGCCCTGAGAGGTAGCAAAGCCCCCAGGGCCAGCCCCTGATGTGCCATTTTTTGGTGCATAACCGTGCCTTGTGCTGCTGTGCTTGCAGGACAAGCAGTCGTGGCAGAACGAGTACGAGATCTACAGCCTGCCCGGCATGAAGCACGACAACATCCTGCAGTTCATCGGCGCCGAGAAGCGCGGCTCCAGCATCGACGTGGACCTGTGGCTCATCACCGCCTTCCACGAGAAGGTGGGGCTGGCCTGGGCAGGGACAGCAGCCCCACACAGGGCTCACACACCTGGGGCTGGGCCAGGACAGCAAGGAAATTGGAAGCAGCTTTCACTTTGCTGCTGGCTTTTCGCTGGTTGTGAATTCGTTGCAGTTGGTTTTCAGGCAGCTGAGAAAGTTGGCATCGGGTTTTACTGAGAGAGGAGTTGTTTTAGGAGACAAACAAAAATTGATTCTGCCTTTTTTTGGCTTTTTAGAATATGTCTATTTTAACATCCCCAATCTAAACCTGCCTAAAATACATAACCTCCCATCTTGCAGAGATTTTTTGGGGGGTTATTTTTGGTTCACTTGTTGGTTGATACGAATAAAAATGAAGTGATAGAGATCGATTGTATTGTGACAGCAAAAGGAAGAAACACAAATACAATTAATTAAGAATACATTCAGTTTTATGGTGAATCATTTTGATCTCTTTATATTTGTTCAGAGTATGTGTTTCACTCTGAAAATCTTTTCAGATTTGTTCAGAGTATGTTTCACTCAGAAACTGTGGCACTGAGTGATTTAATCTCTGTTTATTCAGAGTATTTCACTCTGAACCTGCTGTTGCTCCATAAGGAAGGACAGTCAAAGGTCCTACAGAAGTGAATTGCAGGGATTGCAGGTTTTCCCTGGAGGAGCGAGGCTGAGCTGGGTGTGTGCCTGTTTTTCTGCAGGGGTCCCTGACAGATTTCCTCAAGGCCAACGTGGTGTCGTGGAACGAGCTGTGCCACATCGCCCAGACCATGGCCCGGGGCCTGGCCTACCTGCACGAGGACATCCCGGGGCTCAAGGACGGCCACAAGCCAGCCATCTCCCACAGGTACTGCCCTGGGAACGCAGGGACACGTGGCCATCCTGCAGGCAGCCCATCACCACCTCTTGGTCCTGCAGGAATTCCTGGATCTCCCCTCCAAGGCACATTTTCACTGTGTTATTTAAACTAACTTGCAGTCGCTGCACACTTGGATTGCAACATTCTCATTCCATGTCTGTATCCCACATGCATCATCCATCTCCATATCTCTATATATCCCTACATCCCTATATCCATCATACATCTGTAGTTATTTTAAAAACAAGCACAAAATTACAGTTCCAATTACTGTCTCATTTATCCCCATAAAGGTCTGCAAGGGCACTCGAAGGTTTTATGATTACTATTTTGTTGTTTAACTTATCTATTTCATTATAATTTTCTTGCCTTTCATATCATAATGCTCCTTGTTTTATGCTGTTCCTTTTTCCTTAGAGTTTTTTCTGTATTTCATGTTCTAGATCTCTAATTTGTGGTTTTTTTCTTGAACTTGAAAGGGACATCAAAAGCAAGAACGTGCTGCTGAAAAACAACCTCACGGCTTGTATTGCTGATTTTGGTCTAGCTTTAAAGTTTGAGGCTGGAAAGTCTGCAGGAGACACCCATGGACAGGTAAATCCTGAGTTATTTCCAGGAATGATCCAGCTGTTACCTGGATGTGAATGGGAATCTCCCCTCAGGCTCTTTGCATTGCCTATCCCCCTTTTATCGCGACTGGACAATTTAGACAAGAACTTCTGTAATATTTTATTAATTATTTACTTACTGTTCAGAAACTGAGGGATGAAACTTCCAAGATTTAGTCCTAATGTGGGGGATTCTAGTTGTGGGTTTCCCTGGGTCTGGACTGAAGGCACTTGAGATGGTATTTCATGTTCAGACTCAGGTGTTTATTATTTCTTATCAGTAAAACAGCCTCACTCCTGTGAGTTTTGCAGCTTTTCATTAGAAGGCACAAAATGGCCAACAATCTCTTGTTCCAAGTTCTTTTCAGACTAAACTACCCAATTAAGAACTGACACCTAGATTATTTTCCCTTTTAACCCAATAACTGATCCCAAAGAGCTGCAATGTGGACTTTTCTGCCCAATTACAAAATGTTACCCAAACCCATGAAGAAGAAGAAGAAGCATGAAGAAGAAACCCAGGATGACACCCTGTGCCCTCCATCTTGCTTCCATCCTCAACACACTAAAAATCCCAAAACCTCAATTTCTCACCAAGTGATACACCTGCACTGCTCTCTATAATCTATTGCACACTTTTGTGGATTCTAGTTTATCTTGAAGTCTGGGAAACTTTCTTTGTGGATGAGGGTCAAAGTCAGTGCTGCCCTGGGGGTCAGGGCACCCCAGAGCAGATGGAAATTGTTGTTCCATTGGGTTGTTCCATTGGGTTGTTCCATCCTAAGGCAAGAACAACCACGGCCACGTTTAACCTGGGACAGAGCAGGGGTTTCATGTGGCAGCAGGCGGGGCGGTGCCCGTGCTGGGGGAGATTCTGGGCACAACCGTGGATGTTTTGTGCCCCTGCAGGTGGGCACCCGCAGGTACATGGCCCCCGAGGTGCTCGAAGGTGCTATCAACTTCCAGAGGGACGCGTTCCTGAGGATAGACATGTATGCCATGGGCCTGGTGCTCTGGGAGCTGGCCTCGCGCTGCACGGCCGCCGACGGTGAGCCAGCCCCCTGCCCTGGGACTGACTGACTGCCCTGCCTGCTGGCAGCAGCCCCCTGCCCTGGGACTGACTGACTGCCCTGCCTGCTGGCAGCAGCCCCCTGCCCTGGGACTGACTGACTGCCCTGCCTGCTGGCAGCAGCCCCCTGCCCTGGGACTGACTGCCCTGCCTGCCTGCTGGCGCGCTGGGGCAGCCCCTGCCTGGGAAGCCTGCCTGCGGCGTGGGGCACCCTTCCAACCCACACCACTCTGCCTTCTGATTATGGCCAATATGGCAGTCTTCCCTTTCCTGTGGTGCTGTTCACAGGGGTCCCAGCACGAGGGAAGAGATGAGAATCTGACTCCATGTTTCAGAGGGATGATTGATTATTTTATGATATATATTATATTAAAATGATATATTAAAACTATTCTAAAAGAATAGAAGAAAGGATTTCATCAGAAGGCTCGCAAAGAATAGAAGAGCAATGGAATGATAACAAAAGCTCGTGACTCTGAGAGTCTGAGCCAGCTGACTGTGATTGGCCATTAATTAGAAACAACCAACGTGGACCAATCAAAGATGCACCTGTTGCATTCCACAGCAGCAGATAATTATTGCTTTTCTTTTCCTCTGAGGCCTCTCAGCTTCTCAGGAGAAAAATCCTGGCAAAGGGATTTTTCAGAAAATACCATGGCTACACTTTCCCTTTTCCCTTTCCTGTTTAACTGGTGTTTCCCTCTGCAGGCCCCGTGGATGAGTACATGCTGCCTTTCGAGGAGGAGATTGGCCAGCACCCCTCCCTGGAGGACATGCAGGAAGTTGTGGTGCACAAAAAGAAGAGGCCTGTCCTAAGGGAGTGTTGGCAGAAACATTCTGTAAGTGTGATCCAGCCAACTTTGAATCTCACATTCTGTCCATGCCGTGTTGTGTCCATCACACTGGGGTTTGGGAGGGCTTTCATAATTCCACTAGGAGCTAAGTGGGCTGTAAATGTTATTCATCTTAGACTGCTCTGTCTTCAGTATTAGAAAGTGAGGGATTTTTTGGTTTTGGTGGAAGAGATCCTGGAGTTACTTTGCAGTGAAATCCCAGTTGGTGTCTGAGGGATTCACCTTTTTAAAACACTGGGAGGCTCCAGCAGTGCAGGGAAGGATTTGCTCCCTGCTGTTGTTGAAGAGTTTTTGTTCAATAGTGCAGAACAAAGCAGAGCTGAGGCCCCATGGGAGACTCCAGGTTCACACCAAACATCCCGTGGGACACAAGGGTCCCATTTGGCAGGTGTCCCCTGAAGTGCCCTGTTTGATGTGAGCTGTTTCCCTGGCTGGTTCCCCAGGGAATGGCGATGCTGTGCGAGACCATCGAGGAGTGCTGGGATCACGACGCCGAGGCGCGGCTGTCGGCAGGCTGCGTGGAGGAGAGGATCATCCAGATGCAAAAACTCACTAACATTATAACAACAGAGGACATCGTGACTGTGGTCACAATGGTGACAAACGTTGACTTTCCTCCCAAAGAATCCAGTCTATGATAGTTGCACTGGTCATGGAAGTGACCACAGGACTCTTCACTGGAGCTGCTACAGCGCACGGACTGCTGGCGTCACTGCTGTTCCAGGTGGCAAGAATGGATGGTAAGTCTCTCTGGAACATCACCAAGAGGTGTTTATCCTTTGTTTTCCCCCCCCTCCTCCTCCTCCCCAACGTGGATCCATGAGACTTTCTGCATTCCCTGCTTACACCTGAAGGACGTGACTGAGAACCCTTCACGTGCTGATAAGGAACTTACGATGAAGAATCCGGACCTGAACGGGCTAATGAGCATTTTAAACACTGACATCCGATTTCTTAATCCCTGTCAGAAAAGACTAATTCCTTTAAATGAACTACTGTTATTTTTTTTAAATCAAAAACATTTCATTTCAGATTTAAAAACAACAACAAAAAAAAAAGGGTAACTTGTTTTTATTGCATTCATTGTTGTTTATAAAATGACTATTGTAATGCGACTACGACACAGCTTGTGAATGTTCCGTGTGCTGCTGTTCCGTGTACAGAAACAAGAGTAATCAATGGGATAGAGCAAAGAGGCTTCCAAGTATTACTTAACCTCCCTCAACCAGGTATACCTCAGTTCCACCTCGCTAAATTATGATTGACAACACTAATTGGAATAATAAACCGCTCCATGTTTTGTAAATGATGTATTCCCAATTCCCTGTGTTATTTAAGAAGGGGAAAGCTTCATGCCCCCAGGAAGTGGCCATTCCTAGAGCCGTGTTTTTAGCCTTTTCTTGTACTCGCTTGTTGTGTATAAAAAAGAAAAAGTGCTGTTTATTGAAAGACAATTTTCCTTCCTCTTTTAGTTGAAAGCTTTTCCCTCCATTTCCCAGAGTATCTCATCCATTTATTTAACTGAATACTATTTAGGTTTGCTGTGTCTGAGGAATATTTGAAACCTTAAGCATGACTTTTTTTTTTTTTTTTTTTTTTATTTTCTCTGAGCTGTGACACTGGAAAGCTCTGAATTCTTGTTGTTTTTTTTTTGAAAAAGAGTCTTTTTCCTATTTATGTTTGTGCCGAGGTCGCCGCGCGTTCCCTGTCCCGCCAGGCAGTGGGGGCTGTGTCATTGTTTTCAGGATCACCTCAGGAAGCTCAGTTCCCCCAATTCCTCACCCTCTGCTTGGAGATTTGCAGCTTCCCTCCACTCAAAGCTCGGTGCCATGGGAGGGGAGTGCAGCTCACTGCCTGTGAGAGCCACAGGTTGAGCCTGGAGTCACTCACAAAGTTCTAGCCACAGATTGCAGATCCTAAATGTTACAAATTTCAGGGATAACCTAGTTCTGCTCACAATATGTAATGACCATTCCGAGGTAACAAAAGGAATTTCAATGGCCAGAGCGCAGACTCACAGAAAACGAGGAAAAACATGGAAATTCACAACTGCAGCACTGGCGTTCAGGATGTCAAGCCTTGTGCTGGAATTACAGTGACTGGTAGCTGGGTGCCAAAGTGCTTCTCCCAAATGCTGTCCCACTGCATTGATTGGATCCTTCGCACCAAATTCCAAGGGAAATAAACGCTGTGACCCCCTGGAGCAGAGGCGGCAGCGGCCCGTGGTGTGCTGTGTGTCCTTGTCTCCGTGTGTCCGCACCCAGTGTCTCTGGAAAGCAGCAGGTGCAGCTCCTGAAGGCTGGCTGGAACCTGGATCTGGGAACCTCATCCCTGGGAGCACTGGCATGTGATGGATGAAGCAGAGCCAGCTCTGGGCAGGCAGGGAGGAAGGAAGGGCTGATGTTCCAGCCAGGGCTGTGGCACTGCTGGTCACAGCTCTGCCCAAGGATCCTGCTCCAAGGGGCCCCGTGGAAAGGGAAGGAAATCCAGTTTGTGGGGTCCTCTTGGCTGGACTTCCCTTTGGCTTCCATTTCTGCTCCACTTCAATTAAACTTCACACAGAGCAGGGCAGGACTGGAGTTCTGAACAAATCCCAACCACGGACTCCTCGGGGCTTTTGCCCCTTCCCTGGCAGAACAGGAGCCACGGGCTGGTTTCATTTGTCTCTTGGAAATCCCACGCAAAAACTGAAGCCGTGTCCAAGTCCCTCCTTGGGTGTGACCCTTCCCAAGGAGCTGCTGCAGGCTCGGGGCTGGCTCCTCCCTTTGGGAGATCCCTGCTCTGTTCCACTCCCAGCTTCCTGGGATTACCAGCATCGTGTAGCGTCCCTGAGGAAAGGCTGCTCCTCCCCAAAGCTTTCAGTGGCTCAGTGATCTCCCCGAGCTGCTGTGCTGCAGGGCTTGGGAATGAATTCCTGTTTCACTTCAGAGCATTCAGTGAGGGAGCTGGGAGCAGCAAGGGCAGGATCCAGGAGTGCTAGGGAGGGTTCTGGCATTGTTTGGGCAGTGCCCTCGGCCCCTTCCTGCCTGGCCTCACCAGCTGTGACTGCTGAGGGTGACAAGTTCCTGTCCCATGTCCCAGAGCTGCTGGAGGTGGCTGAACCAGCACTGCCCTTCCTGGGGTATTCCCAAACTCCCCCGAGCATGGAATGACCCAGGAACCGCAGCGCTGCAGTTCTCAAACCTCACCTGTACCCAGTGCTGAGACTTGTCCTGCTCCATCAGCATCCACAATCAGTCATCACCCCTCTCCTCTTTTCCAGCTTTTTTAACCTTTGTAAAGACATTTCTGTTGATCAGGAACACTTGGTACAAAACACAGGAAGCTGCAATACACATCCCTGGGCAAAAGGACTCCAGTAGCATCCTTGATGGAACATCTGTTACCTCAGATACTCAACCAGCAGGACTGCTTTGCTTTCTCCCTCCAGTTTGTTTTTTTTCAGTCCATCTCCTCTTCGTTACCTCTCGAGTTTGGTGAGCGATTACTTTAACTTTCCTCTTTGTATTTGTCAGTGTTTTGGGCACAGGTTGTTGTACTACTGTTAAAAGGCACTTGCTGCTTTTCTGCGAGTGCCAAAAAACCAACCAACCCCCCCCTTGCCCTCAATAAAGTGATTGTTAAATATTGTACAAATACAAATGTATACTCTGCCCTCTTCCCCAGCGGGAAAATAAAAAATGTGACTACTCTGACTTGCAAATGCTTCTTCGAAAACTTTATTTTAAAATAAACACATGGGGCTGGTCCTACAGCATCTCTTGAGCCAAACTCTTTGAGTTTTGCTCCAAAAAATTGGGTATGGAAAGATGTTACCTTGTACTTGGCACAAAACAGCCCTTGTGGCTGAAACCTGTTGGATTAAACATTTAATGAAGTAAATGCGGTTGTGATTAAAGATTTAATTGGATAAATTTTCCATGTCAAGTCACATTTGAGATGGAAAAGTGCAATGTGAGCTGTGACCTGATGGGGCTGTAGAAGGGAGCCAGGAGGGCAGCATGGCCTGAGCCAGGACCCAGAGCCCTCAGCCACAGGGAAACCCCAGAGCTTGAATTTCTGCAAGTGGGAACCAAGTGTGAGAGCAGGAGTTGGCACTGAGCTGAGCTATAGCACCTGGGAGTGAGCGAGGCACAGTTCTGGCTGCTGGAAGGGAACAGCAGCACCGTTCTCCCTACAAATCCCAAATGGGTCAGCAAAGAAAGCTGATCCAAAAGTCATTGATCTGAGCACCTTCCTGCAGGTAACCATTCCCTGTGCAGGGGTGGTAGGAGCTCAGAGCCAGCTGAGGGAGGAGGCTGCCCACTGCTTGACGTCAGTGGGGCAGTTGGGGTACACCTGCAGGGCGTCCATGATCTGGCTGCTGTCCAGCTGCAGCTTCATCAGCAGGAACTCGCGCTGCGCCCGCGCCGACGGCCGCTCCAGCGGCTGCACCAGCTCCAGCTGCAGCAGGTGCTCAAAGGCCTTGGGGAAGAAAAGGGGCACTGGAAGGAACAACATTCCTGCCCCAAACACCCCACTCCCTTCTAGGGCTGTGTCTGGCCACCCCAGTCTGTGCTCGGGAACTAAAACCGAAATATTTTACAGCTCAAAAGAAAAATGCATTTCAGGCTCACCTTCATGACAACTGGCTTCTCAAAGTTGTACATACAATGTGCCTTCCTCTGGATGAACTTCTGGAATTCTGCAGCAGCAGGAGAAAAGGGGCAGTTAGAAGGAAGTGAGTGGGGTAGTGTTTGTGAAGCTAAGGCACTGCTCTCACCATTGTAAACCATCTGGAAGTTGAAGGGTTCTCCATCATAGACCTCATTCAGGTGTTTCATGGCTATGAGGAGGCAGATTTCCAGCACAGACAGACCTGCAGGGAAAGACAAGGATCCCAAGTATTTCCCTTGAGCACATCACAGACACAGGCAGTTCACCCACTCTGTCTATTCCTCTATTTTTATGTGCTCTGGGCCTCACCCATTGCTGTTTTGTATCTTGATTATGCAAAGAAATCCCAGAATTCAAAGTCTTACAGAATTCACAGAATGACCAGGCTGGGAGAGACCTTCCAGATCATCGAGTCCAACCCAGCCCCAACACCTCACCCAAACCCTGGCACCCAGTGCCACATCCAGGCTTTGTTAACACACCCAGGGATGGGGACTGCACCACCTCCCTGGGCAGCCATTCCAGAACTTTATCACTCTTTCCATGAAAAAATTTTTCCTATTATCCAACCTATACTTCCCTTGGTGCAGCCTGAGACTGGAGAGGATTGGTAAGAGAACATTTGTTTGCTGTGTATTTGAAGCAGAAATGTTCAGGATGGGGCTGTTCCCACCAAAAAGCAAGAACTGGAAGTATCCAAGTTGGCACTGCTGGACCGACAGGCAGGTGTGACTCAGAGCAGACTCCCTGGGCAATGCCTGTGCAGCTCACGCCCACAGGGAACACTCCCTACATTGCTTCTCCTCCACCAGAACTCCAGGGAGGAACTCGACACCTGCCCTGCTTCCAGAGCAGTTCTGGGGAGCAGCTGGGCTTTACCATGGACAATGTTGGCCTTGGAGTCGGTGCTGTGCTGCCTGCTGGCCTCCTGCAGGTCTGCAGCCGTCAGCAGGGGGTGGTGCACGGTCACGGCGCTGCTGGCCAGCATCTGCAACACACACACAGAGCTCACTGCATTCCTGCTGGGAACGGACACACCTCACACACACACACACACAGAGCTCACTGCATTCCTGCTGGGAACGGACACACACACACACACACACACAGAGCTCACTGCATTCCTGCTGGGAACGGACACACCTACACACACACACACACACACACACAGAGCTCACTGCATTCCTGCTGGGAATGGACACAGCTCACACACACACACACACACAGAGCTCACTGCATTCCTGCTGGGAACGGACACACCTCACACACACACACACACACACACACACAGAGCTCACTGCATTCCTGCTGGGAACGGACACACCTCACACACACACACACACAGAGCTCACTGCATTCCTGCTGGGAATGGACACACGCTCACACACACAGAGAGCTCACTGCATTCCTGCTGGGAACGGACACACCTACACACACACACACACACAGAGCTCACTGCATTCCTGCTGACGGACACACCTAAAAACACACACACACACAAGCCACTACATTCCTGCTGGGAACGGAACACACACACACACACACACACACACAGAGCTCACTGCATTCCTGCTGGGAACGGACACACCTCACACACACACACACACACACACACAGAGCTCACTGCATTCCTGCTGGGAATGGACACACCTCACACACACACACACACACACAGAGCTCACTGCATCCTGCTAAAAAAAAAAAACCCCATCCTGCTGGGAACGGACACACCTCACACACACACACACACACAGAGCTCACTGCATTCCTGCTGGGAACGGACACACCTCACACACACACACACACACACACACACACACAGAGCTCACTGCATTCCTGCTGGGAACGGACACACCACACACACACACACACACACAGAGCTCACTGCATTCCTGCTGGGAATGGACACAGCTCACACACACACACACACAGAGAGCTCACTGCATTCCTGCTGGGAACGGACACAGCTCACACACACACACACACAGAGCTCACTGCATTCCTGCTGGGAATGGACACACCTCACACACACACACACACACACACACACACAGAGCTCACTGCATTCCTGCTGGGAATGGACACAGCTCTCACACACACACACACAGAGCTCACTGCATTCCTGCTGGGAATGGACACAGCTCCCTGGAGCGACCCTGCAACAGGAATGGACAAACCCCACACACACAGAGCTTCACACTGAAAACCCTGCAAAGAGCCGGCACTACAATTTCATCTTGCCAGGAAGGTTTTCCAGGCTTAAAACCTTAAAGCCTCCTGATTCCAGGAGATAAATCCTCCTGAACCTGTTTATATCCATGTCAATGCATCAGCACCTCAGAGGCTGCTGCAGGAATGACTTGCAGCTGTTCTGCACCTGCTTCTGTACCCAGGGCCACTCCCACTGTCCCAGGCTGCTCCAAGCCCTGTCCAGCCTGGCCTTGGGCACTGCCAGGGATCCAGGGGCAGCCCCAGCTGCTCTGGGAATCCCAGCCCAGCCAGGAATTCCCAATTCCCAATGTCCCATCCATCCCTGCCCTCTGGCAGTGGGAGCCATTCCCTGGCTCCTGTCCCTCCATCCCTTGTCCCCAGTCCCTCTCCAGCTCTCCTGGAGCCCCTTCAGGCCCTGCAAGGGCTCCAAGGTCTCCCCAGAACCTTCTCTTCTCCACAGTTTGTCCAGAATTCCTCCCTCATCCCTCCAGAATCTGTATTACGTGCTTTTATTGGGAAGTTGACCTCAGAACAAAAGGTCTCTTTCCAAAGGAAGAGCTCAGCACATGCTGCAGACCACAAGGGGGAAGCTGAGCCTCAGCTCTGACCTGCTCTCAGGGAGGCTCTTGGCTGCCACCAGCTCCTTTCCTGACCTCCAGAGCAGCCACAGGAATAGATCTGGGTGCCCTGCACCAGGAACAATCTGCAATCTTGTAACCAACTCCAGAGCCCAGAGCAGCACCAAGAGGGCTCTGCTGTGGTTCTCAGGGTGGCTCTGAGCACGGCAGGAGGAGCTGGGAGCACTGGAGCCAGCCCAGCCCAGAGCAGGAGGTCACACATCTGGGCTGGCACAGTCAGGGAGGAGGCTTTTCACACTGACACAAACACAGGGATAGTTTAGGATGGTTAAATAAGTGTTATTTAAATTAGTGTTATGTATCCTTTGTAAAAGTATCAGTGCATTTGTATGAGCTGAGTTCCAAAGCAGAATTAGGGAGGCAGCTTAAATTTTAAAAAGACCCTCCAAGAGAGCTGCAGCTCCCGTGTGGTGATGGAAGTTCAAGTAGAAAAAACAAGTTTCAATATGAGCAGATGTCAGGATTCAGCAGGAAGCAAAAACAATCTCAGAAAGGAAAAAGTAGTTTCAAAGGGTTTCACCTACAGCTTTGTTTTATACATGGAAAGGCTTGGAGAAAGTTAAACAGCAAAAGCTCAGCCCCATCTGAATGGAGCAGTCCATCCTCACAGAGTAACTGCTACAGAACTGACACAGCACAGGCTGCCAGAGCCTGCAAGGAGCCAGCACTGGCTGAAGTTTAATGAAATGCTGTTTCAGGCAAAGCTCAGCTAAACAGCCTGAAAACCACCAGAGCTGCTCATGAATTACTGCAAGGAGGTGTTTCATAAATAGCCAAATACACACCAGCAGCAAGTGCAGCGAGCGCAGGTCTTTGGCGTGGTGGAAGAGGTTCTGCAGCACGTCCTGCACCGTTTTATCCTCTGAGAGATGCTGCAAGAAACAACACAGCGATGTTTTAACCATCTCATACTCACTTCTAATCATTTCATACTCACCTGGAAAAATAGCAGGTAAATATATTTTTTAAAGAGCTCAGCTTACACCTGACAATACAATTTTCATGTCCAACCTCAACTTTCTGGTCTTTCCTGTGACAATTTTACCTCCAGATTTCAATAAGCAAAGATTCTCAATAATAATTTAATTTATTCCCTATCACAGCCAGTGGAAGGAAATGCCAATCTCAGGTAAAAGCTGTACACTTTTACTGGTAGAAGTAAACCAGCTTTACACTGCTCTCACTTTAGAATTTTTCTGAAAATCAAGTATAAAATGCTTTAAGTACCTGAACATTATTGTTCCATTTTTGTGCAAAAGACTCATCGGGAAATTCAGCAGGAAGAGAAAGCTGTTTCTTAAATATCTTAATGTATTGTTTAAAATCAAAGGAATTCATCAAATATATCTGTCTGTGGGAGAACCTTGACTTCACTCTCTTCTCCAAGAGCTCCAGGATATCCTTGATGAAAAAAAAAAAGGAAAAACAATAATTAAAAAAGCAGATTAATTTCGTGTTTTCTTTGCTACAGCACAGACAAATCACTGAAGTAAAGTGAGCTGAAAAAATAAAGAAATATTGAATTCTCAGGCTTAAAATGTTGTAACATAAGTTAGATGTTCTACCAAGGCCTCTGCTGATGATTTCAATTGATGTGCCTTGCAATGCCACCAACCACCCCAGGCCACGTGATGCTCCACATCACACAGGATCATTTGTTGCTAGGAAACCCAGCAAAATGTCTCCATAGATTATGGAAATATTTCAGCTACTTAAGGCTGAATCAAACCTTGCAGCCTATCAGGGCTCTGGACAAGTTGTGTGCTCACATCGGGGCTGGCAGCTGACAGGCCACGTGCTTTCTGTCAGCCTGAGAGAATACAGCTTCAAAATCCCAAAAAACACTTCAAAGCCAAAAAAAAAACCCTCAGAAACAGCAGCTGTCACTCTGGAGACACTTCCTTAATTACACTCCAAACAGAATAAAAGGTTCTAAATAACGGGTGAGGAGCACACCAGACTCAGGACAGTGATGATGCAAAAGCAAAGATTGTAATTTATTAAATCAACAATTAACTTTTCTATGAAGTTCCAGAAATTTGCCCAGCTGGGTATCACTTGATCCCAGTCAAATCCAGAATCAGGCTTTGATAAGAAATTTTAATTATTCTTCCTGTCACAACCAAACTATCTCCAGCACCAACAGTTCATTGTGAAAACAGGAGAAGTTCTGTCAAATTTCCATAGTGTTCTTCGGGAATTATTTCACACAACCTGCCCTCAATTCAACATAATGCCATTGTAAAATCAGAGCAAATTGAAAAGTGAACTTTTGCTAGAAAAAGGGATCCTGAACTCATTTTCTTTTTTTTTTTTTTTTTTTGTTTTTAAGAAACCACCCTACTGAAGTGGTTTCTTTAAAAAAAAAAAAGAGATTTAAACACAGTAACTACAACTCTGTCCTTGCCAACTGCCAACCAAGAAATTCAGGAGCCCCTCCAAAGAGTGAATCAAGGTCTAATATTGAATGTGTGTCCTTAGAAATGTTGGTTTGCTCCTTTAGCAGTGAGCCTGAAGGCTTTGGGCATCTTCAATTTGCTCTCAGCACAAATTATTTCTTTTTACATCCCCCTTTCCAATTCAGAAGTTAGAAAAATGGATAATTGAGCCAAGTCTCTTAGGAAATTAAGGTTCCAGGGAAGGAGAAGTCATTCCAACTAAGCAAAAAGTCACTTTAAAACAGTGAAAAACCTGGAATGAGGAAATGCCATCTCTTACCTGCCTGCAGGTGAGCCCAATAACTGTCACTGGGGTCTGTGCAGACTGGGAGATGTCAAAGAGGTTGTAGAGCAGGGTCTGATTCTTGTGGTGGACAAACAAATCAAACTCATCCAGGACAAACAAAATTGGGCAGCTGCTGGTTCGGTCTCCTGAGAGAAATGTGGAGAATTAGCAGGGCAAGTCCAGCATTAGGCTTCCATTGCTACAGCTTCCTTTAATAATGGGGTTAAAAATGTAACAGATTTCCTTTCAGCTTTTCACTAAGCCCTCCTTTCCTACGGGTGCAACAGCAAAAAGGAAAATACATGGAAAAACTGGGGAGGTTTTGTAGTAAGTTTAGTCAGAGGTAACATAACATGCAAGCCTTGAAAGTCACAGCAGGTATATATATCATTATCAGCTGTATACACTATATTCAGTGTATTTTTACATTATTTTGTAACCATGACACATTTTTGGGATGAGTTTCTTCATTCCACCTGTAAAGCAGAAGAAAAAACTCCATTTTCCACAGTCAAGTGAGCCAGAGTTTCACAACAGGGGTTTTAGTGTTTACCTTTCCTCAGAGCTTCAAGGAGGAAGGCAAGGTTCTCAGCAAAACTGCCCTAGACAGAGAATAAAGAAGTTTCAGAATAGATTTGCAGTGTCATTCTCAGAATTGTTTAATTACAGCAAATTCAGAGATGCAATGGAGGCCATTCCCTTCCAAAACTCTGCTTTCAAAAATGTCCAATGGTACTTCATGCCATATAACCATAAACTCCTCAGGACAAGAACAATGATGGATAACTCTACATTCACCCACTTTTCCCCAGTCTGAAATCCCCAAACTGCCCCAGACAGGCAAAAATTAGTGATCAGGAGAATGCCTGCAATCAGCTAAATTCACAGGCAGCTCCATCCTTCCTGAAATAGCTGCTGCATCCTCATTTTCCAGCCACACACATGGAAAAAGTGCCACCTAACGTGTTCCACTGAGAGGGAGCAGGGTTTAATTTGTAACTTTACTGAACAGATGGAAGCATCACACACTTCTGACAAAAACACTGAATGGCTGTGCCCACCCTGGTCCACTTACACAAATTCTCCCACCCTGCAGCACCCCAGTGTGAGATGAGAAATAATGAACTGAACACCACAAGCCCTATCAAAAGGGGCAGAAAAGCCAATTTAACCTCTGGATGTGAGTTACAGATAAGGAGGGAAATTTATTTTCAAGCACTTTGGTCACTCTCTTTAGGACTGTGTTCAGTAGTCATGTAAATCAGTTTATCTGTGGGAAAAGGGAAATAGCAGCAAGTATTTTAATAGAAATTCTGTGGAAAATGAGAACTCTAGGAAGCCTGGATAGACTTCCTTTTTGGATAGGCCAAAAAAGGGTTGAGAATATATTAAAGATCCTGCTTTTTGGTTGAATTCTTTGTTTTGAAATGTTAAAAGCAACATTTACAAATTCCCCACCCCTCTGAACAAAGTTTCTTTGGAATACTTAAGGATTACTATTAATAATAAATACTTAAGGAATACTAGAAATACTTAATACTTTGGAATAACTTTGGAATACTTAAGTTTGTTTTTCTGGGGCTTGTTAAGACAGACTTCTCTTTTTCCCTCCTGTAAGGCACAAGTTGGTAGGTTTTTAAAAAATAATTAGGATGCACCAGTAGTGCTCCATCAGCAAAGGGAAGCCCAGTCACAGCCCAGGCAGGTCCTGCAAGCTCCATCCCACACAGCCCCAGTGTCCCAGGACAGGGTTTTGGAGGGTGAGTGAAGTCACTCACAAAAACTTTGTCCCCAACCACATTTTCCAGCTGCAGCTGCCTGGTGATCTCCTTCAGGGCCACTTTATCATTTGTCTGCAGAAGCCCTGAAAGAAAAGGATTCTTCATGAAGAACTGGCAGCTGTCCTTCACTCCCACTAGAAATGTAACAGCAGCTTCTCTCCCTCGCCAGCCTTACAGAGCTTTTTGCCTTTTTAAAAATCAGACTGGACAGGAGTTTCCTGTACCTGACAAGTGACTTAATTCTGTTACTGAGAGCACAGAAGTTCCCTCCATATAAAGAAATACAAAGAGAGGCACTTTGGAGCTCACAGACAAACGTGCATGATTTAGGCTGGACTAAATTGCTGAAAGCAAGAATTTCACTCAGTACATACAAAACACAAAATTGAATATAACAGAACCCTGATCAATGATGCTTTACTTGCCATTCAGATGGACTTCCAAGAGGTTCTCTCTCACTTGTTCCATTGCCCTGAGGTCTTTTAAGACATGATTTAATAACTAGGAAAGAAAAAATAAAGAATTTCTGTGAGAAGATTAATTTTTTAACAGCAAGGAACATGTACTTACAGATATTACAGGATAAGAAACAGCGTGTAAGGTTTCATCAGGGAACATGTTTGAGTAATCTCCCAACTAAAACACTAAAACAACAAGTTTGCATTCACCAGCCATGACTGTGGCATTACATTTGCTCATTCTGCTGAACTGGGAGGGAAAGGAAAATAACTCTGGTATTTCAGTCACTTATTTTTTGGGCTAATATCTGGGGCTTTTGCCTCATTCAAAAAGCTTTATGAGTTTGAGATGTGAGAGAATTTGACTCTTGAGTTGGTGTCTGTATTCAGCTTCATGGCTTCTTTGGACACTCTAGAAAGAAACTCTCTGCTTTAGATCTTAAAAGAAACTCTGCTTATTCTTTTCTTCTGGAAGACAAAATTAAAACTGCACAATTGCACCAACTGCTGCTTATAGAACTCCCAAATTCGGTGTCCATCAAGAACTTGTTACTAGTAAAAACTTGTATTAAAATATCTGTAAGTAGTGAAAATGTTACATTTAAAAATTGGAAAACTACTATTTGCTTTGGCTTCTTCACAGGAGGATTTGTAGCTCCCACCTATGTGCAAATATAAATATATAAATATACACACACATGATTTTCTTTACTCCAGCATCTTTCACTTGATATATAAAAAGGAAGTAATTCATTCTGCAATGAAATACTTATTTTTTTACTAACTTATATTCTGTCTGAAAGGACCACAAATTTTCATCACATCATTTAATGTAAACATTAAAGACTTGAGTGTTTGAATAATGTTGAAGTATTAAGCACTTAAGTTAGAGGTCATCCCTTCACGTGCCTCAGCTAAGGGGAATTCCCTTAAAATACAAAACCTACACTTACAAACCGTAACCACAAAAAATATTCTGCTCCATGGCAGGTAACAATATTTCTGACCATTCCCTGCATACACAGAAACCCACCCCTCAGACTACTCCTTTTAGAGCTTTTTGATGCCTTTTTGTCATTTTTTACCAAAACCAGGTTAATTAAAGAGTAATCAGAACATGACTTTAATTGCACAGACAAGTGTTAGGAACAGATTTCTTCATGCTGTTCCTGAAGAGAATTTCCACAGAAAGTCCTGGAATGTTTTGAGTTTCTATGCAAACCATTAGCAATTCTCTCTGCAAAGGCTCCCAGGACTTCAGTGAGGCTCTGCTGGACCCACACAAAGCTCCAGGAGCTGCTCCTACCGTGGTTTTCCCGGAGCCCCGGGGGCCGATAATGAGGGCGGAATTGCTCTCCCCGTGCACCGTGGTTCTTTTCAGCAGCTCCAGCAAATGTCTGTGTAGAAAACAGAAACAGGCTGAAATCCTCAAAGCTGACAACATCCCCCAAACCCAGGGAAAATTCAAAGAATAAAACTCGATCCAGTTCATCTTGCTCTGAGAGCCAACACTCAGGGCATGCAAAATGTAATACAATAAAGTACAAAGGGCTCAGTGATCAGAGCTCTTAAAATACTTTAAAATATTAAAGCATGCCAAAGTTGAGAGTATCACTAATTCATAAAGCTCTGCAATTCTCTGCCATGAGAGGACAGACCTCAATAATTATTTCTTTCTCTAAGAAATAGATTGCTTTCTGTGCTACCACTGTTCCTCCCCAGCTGGAAATTACCTGCAGATAGACTCATCACCTCAAACCACATTTAAAGTGCTTACAGCAGCCAATGACACCTCCAATTCCCAAATGCTCGGGAAATGCTTACACCCCAATAATGCAATTCCCAATGTTACACATCAATAATGTGCTTTTGGAATATGGGATACTGACACCCTGCTATTGCTTTGGAAGGGGTGAGGGAGTCAGCCAACACACGTGGGTTTGGTCCCTGTTGGAGAGCCAGCTCCAGCCAAGAGCCCTGGCACATCCTGGGAAGGGAAAATCAGAGCTGGGGAGCTCACTGTGTTTCCCCTGCAGGATTATTCACTACCAGTGGCACACTGAGCAGGACACAGCCTGGAAATTGCTTTTCAGAATTCCAGTATAAATGGGGGAGGCTTGTTTTGTAAAACTGACATAACAGAAATACATTTCCTCACAACAGCAATAAAATGCCGATGTGAGCTCTGCAGGTACAGCACACTGTTTTAATAATTGGTTTTGTCCCTCTTGTAATGAAAACTTGTACTCAGATCAGGTGATTCCACTTAATTTAAGTCAGCCTTAGAAAAATTAATTGTTTAAAACAAGTTCTTTAAATACATGTTTGTTATCTGCAGAATCTAACTTGCATCTGTAAAATGATCAGTACTGGGACAGTGTTATTGTCCCACTAAATCTCTTCTTCCTAAGCCTAAATTCTCCATCTGGATGGCTCCAGAAGTAGGTTTAAATATGGGTTTCTGCTTCAACAAACATGATGTTGGCACAGAAACTTTAAGATTTACTTCTAACACAGTTCACCAACAAAGAGGAGAAAATCTGAAGTAAAAATGAAGTACCACAGCAAGAGAATTTAACTTCTTGCTTTGCCAGGCAATTACACAAAGTCTTAGGAGATGCACTGAGAGTATCAAAAAG
This sequence comes from Camarhynchus parvulus, assembly GCF_901933205.1. Lineage (NCBI taxonomy): Eukaryota > Metazoa > Chordata > Aves > Passeriformes > Thraupidae > Camarhynchus > Camarhynchus parvulus. Next base: position 35,698,898 of record NC_044577.1, read on the forward strand.
AAAAGTGCTTCGTGAATGAGAGATGTGAAACAAGGACAAGAAATCTAAAACTCAGGGCCTGACAAAACCAGAAGGGAACAGTTGAATAAAAACTATTAAAATCTGAGGTAAATAATTGTTAGAAGCACAGGCCTGGAAGTCATTTAAACCTGCATTATTTGGTAAAAGAGAGAGGCAGAAAAATCTGACTTCAGCAGGTTATTTCACTGCTGCAGCTAAATTAGAAATCCCTGAATCCTGGAGCTGCTCACTCACCTGTACTGCTGCTCCATCCCAAACAGTTTTCCAGCAGCACACTGGTGACAGAATCTTCCTCGTAAGATTTTCTGCACCTAGGGAGGTAACATAGCACAGGAAAAATGTTTGGGGCTGCAAACAGCAGAATTTACCAACAATGTAACTACAGCAATAAAATAACAACAAATTAGGCACTTTTGTGGTGTTAGAAATACATAATTTTTTACTGTTATCAAGGATAGAAGTGTCTTGAAAGTAAAAATAAAGTTGCAGGAGGCAGAATATGGTATAAATATTATAAAAAGGAGAAAAAGCAATTAAAATACATAAGAAATCAGTGATCATGGGGTAATTCCTTGCAAGATGCATTGCAGTTTTTAACCAGTTTTTAACTTTGGGAAAACAGGAGAATCAAGGTTTAAAAATACCAAACAAGCTAAGAAATAAAGGTTTAAAAAAACCAAACAAACCACAAACTGATTTGGCAGCTGCTGTCCTGCTGCTAAAAAAAGTCACCTGGGTTCTGATTCACCCTACAAACTAGGAGATTAAAACACCTAAATGGATAAAAACAGATTTATGCAAATTTGTGGCCACAAACAGTTGCAAAAGAAGGAGACCATCCTTTAAATTTTTTACTACATTATTACTGTAACACTTGAAGCAAGCAACAGGTGGGAAGCTGAAAGAAATACAGACACAAAAGCCATTTAGTGCCCTAACAATTGTATCCAGGATCTGTACAAGTCTTTCTAACTGGTCTAGGGAAAAAAAAAATGCAATGACATGAATGAAGAGGGTGGAAAAGTTCCATAAATTGAAAAGAAAATAATGAATAAAGATGTAACTGACCTGGGAAATGCACTCAGCACTTTCTGCACTGCTCTCCTTCAGCTTTCGCTTGTTCATTGCAGAAGGTTTCATCTTTGGAGAAAATAAACATTTTATTAAACAGCATTGCTTTCCAAACAATCCCAGGCAGAAACTGTACTTGGATGTTGGTCATTTTTAAGGATTGTAATGAACATCTGTTCTTAACTAACAAAGATGCAGCAGTCCATCTTCCTAGTGAAAAAGAACCAAAACACTGAAATAATTTAAAATTTATTCCTGGTAACATTAACATTTACACACTTCTCCTGAACAGCACTGGCTTTAGGATGCTTTAGAGAGTTTAAAATAATGTCCTTATGTTTCTGCAGCTGGAACGAGCTACAAGCACACAATTAAGACACAACAATTAAGATTTTACAGGGATAACTGGCCCTCCTTGTTTATTATGTGCAGCTTATAACAATAACCACAGCATCTCTCTGGACAAGCTGGCTCTGAAGGGGACTTGAAGGGGTCCTAAGGGGATTGGGGGTCCCTAAAGAGATTTGGGTAGATCCAGAGGGGTTTGAGAGGAACCCTTTAGGGATTGGGAGGGATCATGACTGAGAAGTTTGAGTGGGTTCTGAGGGGAATTCAAGAGGGCCTGAGGGAGGCTCTAAGGGGGATTTGGGGAGGAATTGCAGGTCTTGAGGGGGACTTAGGAGTGGTCCTGGGAAGGGTTTGGGGGTGATCCTGATGGATTTGGGGTGAGGAATTTATGGAGCCTAGGAGGGTCTGGGAATGCTCTGAAAAAGAAGAGGGGGCCGGGGGGTAGTGTCCCTTTGGGCAGGGATTTGGGGAAGGGCTGTGGGAATGGGGAAGGTGGAGGGTCTGATAGGGTTGATTTTTCGGTGTTGGGAGAGTTTGTGACGACTCCAAGGAGGGAACGAAGACGCCACAAAGAGCCTGGGAGGTTCCATGAGGGGCTGTGGGGACGCTGAGGGCGGGTTTTGGGAGGACCTTGAGAGGGGCCATGAGAAAACTGGGGGAGCCCTACAGGGCTTGGAGGGTCCTGGGGTACTGTCCGGCCCCCCAGCTCCCCTCACGACGTTTCCCGCCTCTTCTCCATCACCTGAGGGCGGCCACCGCCGCTCGCACGCTCCCCTCAGCCCTCACCTCACCCCCGCACGGCACCTGAGACCCCCCTCCCCCGGCAGCCATTCCTCCCCTCAGAAACCGCTCCCCCGTCACCCTCCTTACAGACTGCATCCGCGGCTCCCTCAGAGACGCCGGAGCCCGAGCAGATGAAGGGCGGGCGGAAGGGCGCATCCTCCGCTGCTGGGCACGTCCCTCCCGGCGGAGGCGGCAGGCTGAGGCGGACACAGACGCTGGCTCTCCCTCTGCCCGCCCCCCTCACCTGCCCGCGCTGCCCTCACGCCGCTTTCCCGCCCTCAGGCGAGGGAGGAGAGGGCGGGACCCGCCCCGCGTGCCCGCCCGCTCCCACCGGCCCCCGCGCGCGCCGCCCCCTCACGTCACCGCGCGCTCCCCTCCCCTCCCCTTCCCCTTCCCTCCCCTCCGCTCCCGTCACTTCCTCTCCGTCCATTTCCCCCCCTTCTTCCTCCCCCTCATCCACTTCCTTCCTCCCTGTCCCGGATCCGTTTCCGGGAGCGGCGCGCGCGGCGCTGTGGGAAGTCGTCGTCTCCCCCCGTTTCCCCCCTTCCTCCCCGCGGCCTCCCGAGCTCCCCCGGGGCGCATGCGCGGTGGCGGCCGCCGCTGCTGCCTCCCCTCCTCTTCCTCCTCCTCCTCCTCCTCCTCCTCCTCCTCCTCCTTCCCGACAGCGGCGGCGGCGATGAGGAGGAGCGCGGGGGGGGGCGGCGGCGGGACGGCCGGTTGTTCGCGCCGCTGAAGGGACACGAAGCAGCGCCGCGCCGAGGCGGGGGCGGGGGGCCCCGAGTCGCTGCCCCCCCCGCAGCCCCGCCGGGGAGTTTCTTCCACATCCCCCCCAAACACACCGAGACCCCCCCCACCCGTCCCTCGGGGGCGGCCCCGCGGAGCGCCGCTCCCTCCTCCTCCTCCCCCTTTATTACCCTTTGTGTGCGTCTCCGCCTTCCTCCCTGCGCCCGGGGGCCCTGAGGTGAGTGCGGGGGGAGCGGCGGGGCGGGGGGGGCTGTTTGTTTACCCCGTGTTTACCCCTGTTTGGGGCACCGCCTGTCACTCCGGGCCCCTTCCCGGCGCCCCCCGCCCCAGCTTTGTTGTCGGGGGATGCTCCGGGGATGCTCCTTTGGGCCCCTCCGGAGCGGGAGGGGAGGGGGGTGATGGTGGCGGGGGCGCCGGGCAAAGTTCGGGGTGGTGCGGTGGGTGCTGAGCCCCGGCCGAGTGCCCAAAGTGTTGTTTTCCCGGGATAACAGGGAGCCCCGGCGTTGCCCCCCAGGTTCCAGGCCGTTGTTTGACTTATTGTTTGAGTTATTAAACCCCTGCGGTGGGGAAGGTACAAAGACCACTTGTACAAAGACCCTTTCCCGAGCTGAACTTCCAGGGGATAAACAGTCCAGGAGCTGGACTTGGTGTTTGCGGGGTTGGGATGGGGTTTGGTGGCAGCCCCGGGTTTATCGGTGGTGCCCGGCTATATTTGGTCAATGGTTTGTTCAGATATATATGTCGGGATGTGTTTTTCCATGGCTTTCTGCTGGGAAGGCCAAGTGTCTCCATCCCCACTCACCGTGGTGGTCAGGTGCTGCTGGTGGACTGGCCTGACCATGTTTTCTGCTGGTTCCAGGGAAACTTACGTGTTCAGACCTCTGAAATAGGTTAAAATGTAATGGCTTTAAATGTCAAACTAAATTCTGGACTCGAGGAAATGTTGGGAGAAGCCTTCTAGATGTTTGCAAGGATCCAGAAGTAAGAGTTGGGGCATTAACACCAAGTTGAGATGAGACAGTCCCCTACACAAGTAGGATGTTTATATTGAAATTGCTGTTGTCTGCTTATTTCTGGAGCTTAATTATGTCCTCTGTAATTTCCAAAAGACGGTTGGAGTGCTTTGGTTTATTTTGGGCTTATTATTTTTGGTTTATTAAGTGCTGAGTGCAGAACCATGGAGTAGGCCGTGAGTGTGTGTTCAGAGGGGCATCCCAGTTAGATGGTGGTCGGCAGAGAGTGTGTGTCACTGTGCCTCATGCTGAAGGATGCCCACAAGGAAGAGCTCTCCTGGCATGCTGGGCTGTCTCCCATTTCTACTTTGTACCCACGTGTCTGGTGGGAAGCAGCAGTTTTGGGGTCAGGCTGGTGGGAAGAGTTTGTGAGAGCCACAATTTGATGGGGTGGAAGGAACAGGAGAGGACCAGAGCTGGATTGATACTGGACAATGTTGTGATGGAGAATTGGAGGCAGCAGCCATAACTGTAGCTCTTTCTAATAGTTTGCTGTTAGTTTTCTTTTTGCTTGCAATAACTTTGGGTTTAAACATGTGGGGACAAAACCTCGACAGTGTCAATCCCCAAAATTACCAGATCTGTGTATAAACACCCGTGATTTAAACATGTGACTCTCCTCTTAGTTTACTACAGGTGGGAGCTGGACAGCAAAAGCCTGTCCAAGAGTGAAGGACATAATTTCATTATTTTATTTCATGACTCTGCTGCTTTTCTCAGCCTGAGATCCCATTGATCTCTTTTCCTCTGTACATGGAAGCCTACAGTGGCTGCAGGATTACATTCCCCGTGTATGCAGAGCTGCAGCTCTGCCCCCAACTTCCACATCCTACAGGGATGTGATACAGTAATTATTACAGGGCTTTAACCATCTCCTTGTGTTTTGGGCTTTAAAGTACCTATGGTTTGGTTTAATATGGTTACACGGTGAAATTGAACAGGATTCTGAAGCTGGGCAGAATAATTCAGGGCTTTTTCTTGCTTTAAATCCTTGAGATAAAATTACTGATGAACCTTCATTTCCATAGGCCTCCAGTCCTGCAGCCAAGTCTGTGCTGGAGGGAGAGCTGTGGGATTGGTGGGGTTGGGGTGGGAAGGGCCCTCTGAAGGAAGCCCTGGTGGGACTGGGATTCTGGGTGGCAATTCCTGCGTTTCTGCTTGCCACAAAGGGGTCTCAGGCTAATTTGGGCCTTCTGGCTGCTGTCACAACCTTCCCAGAGCTAAAGGAATTGAATCTTTCAACCTGTGCTAGGAAAGATTGTGAATTATCAACAGCTGTAACTGAAAGGCAACACAGTTTCCTTTTATTTGGGTTCCTAAGCTCTTTTTGCTGCTATTATTGAGATATTTACAGGTGCTGATTGCTTTCAGGAAAACTTGGTGCAGATTTTCCAGTTCTTTATCTTTAGGGACAGAATTAATAATTATTTTGCTGTATTCTGGGTCAGTGGCTTCCTGGGCAGATAGTTTGGAATTAGCAAGGACCTGCCATGGCTGTGCTGAGTATGAAGATGCCTGACTTTAATAATGTTTTTGTGGAGTTTGCTGCCATGCCTTCCTTCCTTTGTGGACAAATGAGTTGGTCTCTGTTTGGATTAGGGAGGCGGATGTTTGAGGAGAATCTTTATGATGCAATACCTTCAATAATTGAACTTTTCTTGCTGCCCTTTCGTTCTTGGGCTGTGGAGGGATCAGTGTTTCTCCTTGTTCAAAAGCACTGGAGATCCTGGCATCATCACAGTCCTCTCCAGGATGGAATGCCTTGGGATTCAGCTGGGTCATTTAATTCCCTTTGACAGTGGATTTTTTTTTTTTTTTTTCCTACTGTTCCTCATGGTTGTTCCTTCTCTGTGGAAGATCAGTCTGTGAGCCCACCATGAGTTTGTGGATCAGCAGCCAGTGCTCCCAGTGGATGCTGCCTGTGGAAAGCAGCAGGCCAGGTGGGAGGCCCCTCTGCCCATCTGGAGCCCCACTAATGTCCCAGTGTCTCTCTAGGGGCTTAAGAGGCCACGTGCACAAAGCAGTTCAGTCTCATCTGTTCCTGGCCAGGGACACACATTTTGAAAGTGGCTGAGCTTCCTTTGCAAAAATCCTGTCAAAACTTTGGGGAAGTGGGGAATTCTGCTTGTTCTTTCAGGCTTGTTGGGTTGTCTGAGGGTTCAGTTTTGTTTGGTTGTCCCTGTGTTGGTTCTTGTTCTGTCCCAGTGGAAATCAGAATTACCATTGATTTCAAAAATAAAAAGATACAGGATACATTTATTTCCTTTTTAATGCTCTTATGTCATTAAGGACCTGCTTATTCTTTTAAAGAGTTACTTGAGCGTTGGAAACCACAGGCTCTCATTGGCTTTTCTTTGTATTTATTTTTGGAACTATTAGGTGGAATAATACTGCTCAATCAGTTTCAAATGGGCCTGCACAGGAACCAAGGCTGGTATTAGGGGTGAAATTTTGGAAGAGCATTGGAAATAGCTTTCAGGATGCTTTAATTTTTCTCTGTGTATCTGGAGCTAAACGAAGAGGGAATAAAACAAAAAGCAGCAGTTAAGGAATTGAGAAGCGCTGACTCTTTCCCTCTTTTCAATTCCAAGTTCTTTATTATAGCAATTTCTATTTCTTGATGAATCGTCTAGAAAGGAGTTCAGACTTGGTACTATTTTTAAATCAAGGTGAAATTTGTCAAAATCACTTGGACTGCAATGTTAAAAAGTGTATGAGTACACATGCAAATGAGTTTAGCTGCATACACAAATACGTAAATATATAGATGAGCATCTACAAGAAGTAGTAAAAACCACTAATTGGAACTTTTCAGTGCTGCTTTAGGGTCCATGGTGAGCCCCTGAGCTCCAGGCGGGCAGCAGGAATCAGTGAGAGCCCTGCCATGGCTATTCATAGAGCTTTGTGAAATGAGTTGGTCATCTGGGTTTATCTGCAGCCTGACAGGTGTTCCCAGTCCCAAAATCTCCATTGCCTCCCATCCTTCCCATGGGAATGACTGAGGAACAAATCCTGCTCTGGGTTCAATTGTTGACGGAGCTGGAGATTCCCAAGATACATTTCTTGTTTGTTTGAGGGTTTTTTTCTGAAATATTCTGTTTCAGGAGCTTTAAATGTGCTTAAAAATGAAGCGGTAAAGTGCTTGAAAATTCTTTTTTATGTTTCTAAGCACAGCTTTATTCTTTCATTTATTACTCTGGTTAAATTCAATGTGCTGTTTATTTTATATATTTTTATTTTCCAGAAAATGTTTTAAAGTAAGCGAGCAATATTTTAAAAATTCTTATCCTGCCATAATATCCGATAACCAGAACTCATAGAAGCAATATATTAATTCATTACTTTGCTACGAGATAAAATTGAAGCTTGGGCTTAAAAAAAAATATATATATTGTTATAATTTTTGCTTAGTCTACATTTTCAGTGGCATTAAATGCAGAATTATTTTGGTGTCTGAGTAATCTGAAATGTAAATAGCATCTGAAACATGATGGGCCCTTCGTTTGCAGCATCCGTAGCGTGGCCTCGCTCAGGAAAATTCCCAAGTGAGGGAAGCAGAACAGTTGTCAATTGTTTGCACAACAAATCCTGCTGGATCAAACGGTGATATTCCCAACGTTTAGATCAAGGAAGGCATGAGATAATGTTGCCTTGTACCCCACTGCCAAAGGAAACAAACACAGCCTAAGTCAGGAGAAAATTTGGCCAGCTAGGACCTGGGCCTACATATCAGAAATACAGATAGGCAGAATTTTCCATTCGTGCTGCCTGATGGTTGAAAAACATGGAAATTCAATTGCACTTGGCCAATTTTAGACTTGGTTTTTAAGCTCTGGTAGATCATTGCCAACATGTTATTTAGGATTATCTGTTGTGACAAAGGCTTGATCAAAATCTGTGAAATGTTTGGGTTTGTCTTCATCATTGAAACTTTTACCTGTCTACCTCGTGTATATCTAAATATATATCTGTATATATAGATGTATTTATATAGAGATATATATATATTTAGATAGATATCTATATATCTATATATTTATATAGATATCTATATATATTTATATAGATATCTATATATATATTTATATAGATAGCTATATAATCTATATATATATTTATATCGATATCTATACATATATCTATATATTTATATAGATATCTATATATATCTGTATATATATATAGATAGATACATATAGGTGACTAGGCCCACCAGAATGAGTACAAATTTCATGTGTTTTGGTAAGACTGGTTCTGTAGCTCCAGTCTAACCAAAACACATGAAATCATGAAAATAATAAACAAAGCCTTATATTTTTGGTTGTGTTTGTCCCTAATCTATTTAATTTAATTTAATTTTTTTTTTATTTTTTAAGGCTGATGCAATGAAGCTTTATGCATCTATTTAATTTTTTTATATAAGCACACTGTCAATTTAAGGAGATAAATTTTATTTATTTTAACTGTGTGTAGAAGAGAAGCACAAAAAAAATATTGTGCTGGATCCTCTCATCCAAACTCTAGATAAGAAGAATTTTTTTAGTATCTGCTATTTTTGGAGGAAAACACTGCAAAAGTGAACAAATGAGATCATTGATTCAAGAAACAAAGTAGTCAGGAATCTGTAGTGAGCTGGTTTTTTTAGAACAGAACTTCCTTTTGTCTTTTAGGGGTTGGGGGCAGGAGAGGGATCCGTTGTTCCCTCGTAATCTTTATGGGGAAGAGGCTTGGATCAGATTTCAGAGGTGGATGTGTTGGTGATGCAATGTGGTGTTGTCTTGTTGTTCCTGAACGTGCCTGCCTGGAATGGCAAATATTGTGAAGTTTTCTGGTTTTTTAGTTGTTTCTGGAAGGCTCATCCCATGTTTCTCAAGGAGCAGCTCCCTTTGAAAGCTCAGAAAAGATGAATTTTCCCCTTTTATGCTATGCCAGGAATGGTTTGGTTTTTGGAGATGCTGTTTAAAATGACTTTTCCTCCTACATTTTGTCCCAGGGGAATTGTTTGCTGGGTTTGGGAGCTGGAGCCCAGTGGAAGGGTTTGTTGGTGCTGATGGCTTCAGAGCCCCTGGTCATGGCAGGAAAGCCCCAGTGAGAGCTGAACCTTCTGTGGCCTCAAATCAGCCTGGCCAGGGAGCTGCAGAGAGGATCAGAGCCAAGCATGGCCTGTGGTTGCCCCCAGAAATTCCTGTCAGTGCTTCCTTTCAGGTTCACAACTGGGCAGACTGGCATCTGTGTTTGGGATTGTGGCTCTTCAAGGTTTTCAGTGGAAGTTTTGTCCTAAATACCAGAGCAGGTATCAAAATCCTTCTAGCACAACCCTTGAGTTGTCCAAACTCAAAGCACAGTTGGCTTTTCCCTTCTAAGATAATTTAAACACTGGGGAATCCCACCTGCTCAGGGTGGCCAGAACGGACAATAAAATAACCCAAAAACTAAACCCAGAAATTCCATGTAATCCTTGAAACTTGGGACTGATGTTTGAGTTTAAGAACCATGTCCTTAAAAATCTGTGAGTTGTTGGAGTCTTTTAAAAGCCACGTTGCTCCCCTTGAAGTTGCCTGGGTGTTATTAAGTAATAAAGCAGGGCAGTGGCTGTGGGCCAGCTGAAGCAAACCATATCTGGGCTGGAGGCTATTGGTTCCTCACCTCTGTTTTAAAATTAGTCCAATGGTTTGCAGCATGATTCATTTCTAAAAATGACTTGTCCATCTGTGCAGGGTGCCCTGGCTGGAGCCTGGCAGTGCTGCTGGGGCTTTGCTGGAACTTGTGTTACTCTCAGGACATCTTGGAGCTGTTGTACCCCACTTTTCTTTGATAAATATGTTAATTCAGGCATTAAGCTGGGTATAAAAACTGTGGTGTGAGTGATTTTGATTTTTGGAAATATCTATCCAGTGTTTCTACTCTTGAGACTCTACTAGTAAAAATGGAGATATGAAATCTTCAAGGAAAAAAAAATATAATAATAATAATGTCTATTCTGTTTTCACTGCTAAAATGTTTATCAACTTCTTAGGCAGTGGATCAAGCCCTAAATCTGAATTTTTTGAGTTGTAACTTCACAAAGGTCTCGGGGAACAAAACTTGTAACAAAGTAATGTTCCCCCCAAAGTTGGGCAGGGTTCCTGGGGGATCACCTTCCACCTGAGCTTTCTTCCCTGAACTCTGGGGATTCCTGGGCTTTTCCCCGTGCTGCTTTCCCTAAAAACTGCACAGTTATGAATCAGTTCTTAATCATCTTCTTGATGGAAAAGTCCTGCTAAGGATCTGCAGACATTTAGAATCTGCAGAATTTAGGAGCATGTCCCTGGAACTTAAAAATAAACAGAAAATCAAGACAATATTTTAAATTTTCATTTTAATGTTAAAGGAACTTACATGCCAGTAAAAGTATTCCCATGTGTAAGAGCAGAATCCTTTTTCTTATATAATAATTATCAGACTAATAACTGTTGCTTTGTCAGAGAAGGAATATATAAATTTGGAGAGCCTGTTGTTACATTTTTTTTTAATTTTCAAAGAAAAAAAATCTAAAAGAATTGATCAATACTTTCTCCAAGTATTGATCTATGCTGAATAAAACTAAGTTTAACTTTATTCAGGGTTATTTTTGATGTTACAGATACAACAACCTGACAGAGGCTTATCCCATAGATGAACAGTTGGAAGTAGATTATTCTCATTTTTAATGTTATTGCATTCAAACAAACAGTAAAAAACTGTTAATATTCCGCTTTTGCTAATTATTGCAAATAATTATAATACTTTGTGATGGGGTATGTGAGTCTGGAATGTTTCTGTGCAATTATAGAAAAAATGAAATGCTTTTTAGTTTGTGTTTTGGTAGATAGTAGTCAAATGTGTTTGTAATATAGGAAAATGTTCAGTACAATGGTGGTGAACGTAAACTCAATTGTTGCTGATGGTGAGCATTAAATTGAGGATATTTTAAGGCATTTCCAGTTGTTGTCTTGAAAGAAAGTTCTTTGTAGAGGTTTGGTTGTTGGGGGTTGGTTGTCCTGTGCTCCAGAGGTCTTCACAGGCAGGTAGGATTTTGGGATTAGGTTCTGTGGACCTGGATATTCATCAGAAATTCCCAAATCATTACTGGTTTTTTTAATCTCTGCATTAATCCTGTCCAGCATAATCTGTAATTATTCTGTCCTCAATTTGCACAGACTCTCCTGTTGTTTACTCCTGCTTTACTCACCCACTTTATTGTGCCCCAATAGACATTCCTGACAAGTTACTAACTCTGAGTTGCCTTGGGAATTGTCTGTGTGTTTTTGGGGCAGCAAGTTTATCACCCTACAAAAAACCCATCACCCTTCAGGGGATGCATCGCTAGGCTGAAATATTTTGATTTTTGTGCCCAGGATGGTGAAGCTGCTTCAGAGGAGGGGGAGTTCCGTGGAGCTGCAAGGTGCAGCCTGTGGATAATAACCCTTCCTGCTGCTCTCTGTGGCTTTGGGGTTGGGGAACAGGGGGTTTGGCTCCCCAAAAAGGAGCAGGGAGGGCAGGGCTCTAACTGAAAGCTGCTGCAGGGGCCTTGGGGCTGCAGGAGGAAGGAAGCAAGTGGGGAAACGTTCGGAAGAGGCAGAGCCTGGGGAGGGGAGTTGGTGGTCAGGAGCAGTGAAGGGGGATGTGGGTGGCAGCAGGGAGGGAAGGGGATGAGGCAGAGCTGGAGTTTGGGGCAGAGTTAGTCAGGGCTGTAAGGAAAATTAGGGGAATGTGAGGAGCAGGGGCATGTGAGGGTGTGTAAATCGTTTGCCTTGGCAGAGGGGAGCAGATCGGAGAACCATGGAGTGGTTTGGGTTGGAAGGGAGCTTAAAGCTCATCCCATTCCAACCCATTCCATGGTTGGGTCATCCAGCTTGGCCTTGGACACTGCCAGGGATCCAGGGGCAGCCACAGCTTCTCTGGGCACCTGTGCCAGGGCCTGCCCACCCTGCCAGGGAGCAATTCCCAATTCCCAATGTCCCATCCATCCCTGCCCTCTGGCAGTGGGAGCCATTCCCTGTGTGCTGTCCCTCCATGCCTTGTCCCCAGTCCCTCTGCAGCTCTCCTGGAGCCCCTTTAGGCACTGCCAGGGGCTCTGAGCTCTGCCTGGAGCTTCTGCTCTCCAGGTGAGCACCCCCAGCTCTCCCAGGCTGGCTCCAGCCCTGGGATCCACGATATGATGAGAAGGGGAGCTGATGACTCTGGGTGGGAGAACCCACCTGGCAGCCTCGCTGAAGCCACAAGTATCAAGAATATTTTCACACAGTATCAACCAGAAAGTGCTGCTTAATCACAGCCTTTACATCCAGCAGCCTCAGAATGATTTGAAAAGGGAAGTAAACAGGCCTGTGAGTGTATAAATAATTCCATAATATTGCCACTGTTGCTGCCTCAACTTGGAAGAACTGGGAGTTGCTGCTGAGCGGGCCTGGCTGGGCAGCCAGCCCTGCTGCTCTCAGACCAGTGATGCCTTGTGGAGGCTGACCTGGAACAGAGACTAGACAGATCTCAGGAGTAAAGTAGGGATTTATCAAGAGGCCTCCATGCATCCACCTTGGGCAACACAGCCCGCAATGGCCCCAAAATGCACGAGCGCTCCCGGGGTCTCTCCCTGGGATCAGTTCTGCTCCATTTGCATCTTGCACTTCATTGTCCCATCCCAGCTTTAGCCCAGGCAGTCCCACCCTGCTTGTTTTTCTCTCTCCAGCCCACGGGGTTTGTGCTCCTGGGCTGAGATTTGGATCATTTGTCCTTGATCCTCAGCTAAAGGAGGAATTCTTCTGTCTCCCTAGTCTGTGAAGAGCTTACCATTCCCTAATATGAAACCTAGACTTACACGCTAAAGCAGCTCAAAAATAGAAAAGCTAAACCTGAGGCATCATCAGGACCTGTATCAGTGCCCCAGAAATGCTTTCACATCTTGGAGGACTTTGGCCTGGATGTTTGGGTTTCCAGGTCCAGCAGTTCAGTCCATGCTTGGAGCTGGGTTCTCCTTTGTCCCACCATGGTTCTGCTCTGCTCCCAGCCCATCCATGGCTGAGTTTTCCCAGGAAAGCATCCCAGTGTGGAGAGGGTGGCTGGAATGCTGTGCATGCCTTGCCTGTGTTGTGTTTACTTTGACTTTATTCTCCTTGCTCGTCCCCTGAGTAAACAATCCTAATCCAGTGCTGCACATCCAAGGCAGCTCTGCTGGGTCTCACAGAACCTCCCTGCCTTTCTGTGCCTCCTTTTGCCATCAAGCTCAGTATTCCTAGGCAGGGAAAACCACTGATTTATATGGATTATTCTAATCCAACATCATGCAAGCAAAATCAAAAAATACTTTGACTACCTAATGATTCAGAAATGCAGACGTGTTGCCAAAAATTTTAGCATTTGTTAGCTTTACACTTGAGCAAATGCATTCTGGTAGAGAATTGAACTTCTTTATTTTAACTCTTATCTGTGGAGTTTTAAGGCTTAGGAATTTATCCCACCAAAAAAAATTTATAATTCTAACAAATAGGAAAATTACTCTTTAAATTTCTTGTATCTTCCTCTTTTTTGAAATAAATATTTCTGAATTTATAAGTACAGGGACAAACATTTTTCCTTTAAATGCAGCCAGAAAAGTTTCTTTTTTTGTTGAACAGGAGCTCTAATATAATTTAGCATTTTCTACTTTGAGATAATGAGTTGAAGCAGGGGCTTTAATGAAATAAATTCAGTGTAGCTTAGTGAGGAAAGGGGGTTTCTCTTGAATAACTCAGTTTCTTTCCAATGCTTAACTATTTCAATAAAAACAGGAACTAAATTTTTGGAGGAACCTCAGCAGAAGAAGGAGCCAGATGTGTTGATTTTGTAAACATTAAACAATCTGCATTCTAAGAATTATTCTCTGATCCCTTTGAACTCAAGGAGTGACTAAAGGATTTTGTATCTCTCTATTGGACAGTGTTTTTCTGTGCATTTGCCAGTCATAACCAGAGCCTTGATATTAATTGTAGTGTATAAAATATCAGGAACAATGTGGGATTTTAATTTTTTGTCACTGTCTTCTGTAAAAATTATTTTTGGACCTAATACAGGGGATAATTTTACATAGTTCCATAAAGAATAAAAAAAGAAAAGTGGTAATTTAGGATGAGCAGACCTCTTATCAGTGCAGAAACTTGATTTCTGAATTTAATTTCTATTGGATAATGTAAACTGAAAGTACTGACATTAATCTATGTTAGCTTCTGGTTAGCTGGAGCTTACTAAAAATTAACTTAATTTTAATGTTTTTTCCTGTTCTACCTGAAAAAAAAAATAATCTAAAACCCAAACCTGTCCCAAAGTACTGTGCTTTTCTCTAAATTACCACAACTGTACATTTCAAATAAATATTCTCCTCTAGTTCTGTCACAGGCAAGAAAAAGGGATTTGTTCAATCAGCTGAAATGAAATTATCTGCAAACCAGCAATGAGTTCCTTATGCATTTTCCCCATGATTCACTGTCTGATGAAAAATATGTTAATATTTGTTACAATTTTTAAACCAGATTTGAGAGGATTTGGGGTTTTATTTAGGTTTTTATATAGTAACACACAAGTCAATTGAGTCTTTGACATCAGACGGACTGGGAGGGACTTGAACCAAGTGAAATTACCTGTTCTGCATGAATCTCTCTCAAAATCTTGCTCCTTGACAAGTTCTTCTCACTACTCTAAAACACTAAATTTTAAATTCAAACCAAAATGTTTTGGATAAAAGTGAGCAAAATAAAAAATTCCTGAAACATTCCAGTATAAAGTATTACATGGAAAATTCATGGTGTTATTCAGTGTTTAAAAGAGCTGCTTTTGTTTTCATTCATAGCCAGGGAGCTTTGTATTACTTTTACATGATTTTTACTTTATTTTACATTTTTATGTAGAAAAATGATACTTTCTTTCATTTTTAAAAATTTGTAGTATTATTTCCTGTGATTTGGTGCTGCCATAAATAATATTAAATATCTGGGCACAAAATAATAATAATATTTAAAATTAATATCAAATTAATAATAATGATAAAAGATTATTAAATGTTTGGGTACAAAAAGTTGTCATTAACGTCTGGGCAGAGCATTGTGTGTTTCTGGAGAGAAATCTATTCAGGTTTAGGGGAGCAATTACTTTCCCTGTGTGTTTTGTGGGGTTTTGGGGTTGTTGTCCCATGGGCTGGCTGGGCTGGTGCCTCTCCCAGAGGTCAGCTGATGGTTCATAGTGGAGTGCAGCAGATTTTTCTCTGTGCAATGAAAAAAAGTAGTTTTATGACCTGAGCAAAACACTTTCCCCATTTCTGTAGAGACTTTTAGTGTCCAAAAGCTTTTCATAAATACAGCTATAGAATACCTAAGGCTATTCAATTCATCTTCTCAAGGGCAAAGGATTTTTTTTTTTCCCCTTTTTTGATTAAATTTTTTGGAGAAAGGAAGCTGTCAGAACAGACTTTATAGTTTTGCCTTTGTTGAATTGACACTCTATAAAATTTTATTTTAGCAGATTCGATACGAGAGGGAAGCAAGCGATAGCCTCCAAGTAGGGCAGGGAAGAAAGTTGTAGGTTATTAAATCTTTTCAAGGAGAAAAGGAAGTAGTTCAGTGTGCTCACAGAGGTTCCTGTGTCAGCAGTTGGGAAGCCTGGCAGAGATTATCTCCAGGCAGCAGCAGGTTAAGGAGGACAGGGTGGGAAGGGGATGCTGAACTTCCAGCAAGAAGGAAATTGAGATATTTAACCTGATTCAGAGCTGGGTTTGCTTTAGATCTCGTTTTACTCTGCAGGCCTTGAGCTGCAGTGGGAGAGAGTTTGGAGCATGCAGCTTAAAAAGTGAATTTCAGTGTGTTGAAGTAGACATCTTAATAGAATTGTTAATTTTTTCAGAAGGAATGTAGCATTAAGGAAAAATGATAGCAACACAGCAGATAAATTGGAGTAATTTAACTTTTAACACATGGGTTGGGTTTTGGGGGAGGGAGGGTTTCCATCCCACCCTGCTCTCCATGGACATCCATCCACAGGGGAGGGCTTCCATCCCACCCTGCTCTCCATGGACATCCATCCACAGGGAGGGTTTCCATCCCACCCTGCTCTCCATGGCACCATCCACAGGGAGGGCTTCCATCCCACCCCCCCCCCCGTGGACATCCATCCCCAGGGAAGGGTCTCCATCCCACCCTGCTCTCCATGGACATCCATCCACAGGGAGGGTCTCCATCCCACCCTGCTCTCCATGGACATCCATCCACAGGGAGGGTTTCCATCCCACCCTGCTCTCCATGGACATCCATCCACAGGGGAGGGCTTCCATCCCACCCTGCTCTCCATGGACATCCATCCACAGGGAGGGTTCCATCCCACCCTGCTCTCCATGGACATCCATCCACAGGGAGGGTTTCCATCCCACCCTGCTCTCCATGGACATCCATCCACAGGGAGGGCTTCCACCCACCCTGCTCTCCATGGACATCCATCCACAGGGAGGGTCTCCATCCCACCCTGCTCTCCATGGACATCCATCCCCAGGGAAGGGTCTCCATCCCACCCTGCTCTCCATGGACATCCATCCACAGGGAGGGTCTCCATCCCACCCTGCTCTCCATGGACATCCATCCACAGGGAGGGTTTCCATCCCACCCTGCTCTCCGTGGACATCCCCAGGGGAAGGTTTCCATCCCACCCTGCTCTCCATGGACATCCATCCACAGGGAGGGTCTCCATCCCACCCTGCTCTCCATGGACATCCATCCACAGGGAAGGGTTTCCATCCCACCCTGCTCTCCATGGACATCCATCCACAGGGAAGGGTTTCCACCCCGCCTTGCTCTCCATGGACACCCATGAAAGTTTTGTTGGGAGCTGCCCCTGTGCTAAGGACGTGGGCAGGATTAATGGGATTATTTTGGGGTCCCTTGGCCCCGGGGTCCGTGCCATGCTCTGCCAGCTCCGTTCTTTGTGCCAGCTGAGTTGGGTGTTTGGGGGTGAGCTCAGGGAGCCCCTGAGCTGGGTGTGTGCCCAGAGCTCAGCAGCATTCCCTCCCAGCAGGATCCAGGGGCTGTGCTCCCATCCCTGGAGCTGGCAGAGCCTCTGGAGCCAGCAAGGTGTGGGTGGGAGGTGGAGCCAGGTGAGCCACGGAGGCTCTCAGAGCAGTCGTGTCCCTGCCAGTTGGGACTTGTGGGAGACTGGCAGGGATCAGGAGCACAGCCCTTCACTGCAGTGTCATTCTCACAGAAAATTGCTGCTTCTTTTAGGGGGTTAGCCTGGCTGGTGCTTGATACCGACTGTGGTAGGGAGGGGAAATCGGAGAGATAAAATCCTAGAGAAATGTTTCTGTCGTCCTACATGGGACTGACTGGGAGAATTCCGCTTGTCCTGTGTCTAGGCAGGGCAATGAGAAATGTTCAGCAGCCTGACAGCAGGTGAATGTTATCCAGACTGCAGCAGTTTGGGAATCAGACCTGTTTTGGGAAGTTGTCATTTCTGCAGTCATGGAGACGCTCATTAGACATCTCACATTCAATATGCAGCTTATTGAGCAGTTGGCTCAGAAATGATGAGCAGAACAATTGCATCTTGAGGGAAAGCTGCTTTTGAAGGGAATGGGCTTCCCTGGCTTAGTCATGGCCACGTAATTGTTGAAATTTTTTTAATTAATCTGAAGATGCTGCTGGACATGGATGCTTTTCTGATGGGATGGGGTCAGTCCAGGTGGTTTAGGATCATACTTTTCCTTTATGTGAAGATCTAGAAGGAGCCAACCCAGTGTGGTGGCAAGGATGTAACCTGTAAGTTTATTTTTTATATGCTGGTGTTAGAAACCCTGATACCCTTCAATAATGAGGTGAGATGGGTGCAGTTCCCTGATTCTTCTTCCAAAACTTAAAATGACATTGCATTAAGAAACAAATAAATCACAAAGCATGAAACGAACCAGGAGTACCAGTAACCAGAAGTTATCATGGGATAATATTCTGGTTTCTTGTCCACTGATGAGTTCATAGTTAAAACAGTGAAAAGAAAAATTGATGTAAAATTGTACCGTTGGACACATTCTACTAAGTGTCCAGAATAGTCACTTTTTATGCACTGAGACTTCCACTAAATTCATACATTCTACAGCTTTCCTAGCACAGATAAAAGGGCCTGGATCAATGATATAATTTACCAATTTAGACCTTAGTTTCTATTTTTAAGTAAGTGATATCTAATATTTGGTAGGGGGTTGGGAGCATCTTCTGAAGAAACATTTATCTCTAACCATTTTGGATTCTAAGGCCAGAATGAATATGGGAGAGCAGACTGAATTTACGAAATATCAGTCTGAGCACAACAAAAGGACTGGGGCTTCTTTTCTTTGAGGTGGTTTTGTTTTTGTTCTTTTTATCTCCTAACTGAAAAATACTCCAATTCTTCCCCACCCCCAAGTGAAAGAAGAATTGGAGTGCCCTAAGATGGGGAGAGAAGCAGAAAAGGTGAAAAGCCCTGAGCAGCAGGGCAGAGCAGAGGAGGCCATAAAGGGTTTGTTGTGTGGTACACAGGTTGTTAATGCTGTTAATGATTGAGCTGTTTATGGGGGATTACAAAGGGATAGGAAACGACTCTGCTCAGGAATTCCACTGAACCCCAGAGACACGAACAAAAGTTTAGCAGGATGCTGGACTGGGACTGGGCTTTGGCAGCAGAAGCTCCCCAGAGCTGCTGAGGAGCACAAACACAAGTGGCTGCAGGGTCATCCTGCTTTAATGGGCCAGAGGCTCCTGGGACAGTGAGAGTCCCTGGCACTATTGAGTTACAGCATGGCAGGGTTACAGGAGCTGGGAGTTCACAGAAATATGCTGTCATACTTGCCAGACCTGTACATCGAGTTTGGGGGTTGGGCATTTTGGGGGTTTGTTTTCTAGGGGGTTTTAATAAATGCAAACTTCCTAAACCCCACTGATAAGTAGATATTTTTTTATTTGCTCTGCTGGGAGTCCATTTTAGTTGTTAAAGATCAGGGACATAGTTTTACTATTGGTTTTCTGTATACTTTGGACATCCAGCTTGTTTCCTCAGGAGTGCAATGTTATGGTTTATAAACTGGAAGTCCCTTCTCCTATTTTCCCACATCATAATCAAGTTTACAGCAGCTCTGGCTGCTTCTCTTCTGGTTGTGTTTCAGGCTCAGTGGCTCGGGTTCTTGGGCCGTGTCCCCACGGGTGGTGACCTTAGGGAGGGCTCCGAGGAGCGCTGGGACTTGCCCTGTGTTGTGCTGTTGCAGTCTGAAGTCATCCTGTCCTGCTCACAACCCATCCTGCAGAGTCTGATCACCAGGGCTATGTTTAGAAATCGAGGAGGAACCTTTCCAACTCCTCGTAGCAGAGGTGGGAAGAGGAGGAGCAGCCACTTGTCATTTCCCTGCCAAAGAGGCTCCCCAGTTTCTAGAAACATTTCTGGTGGTGTTGAGTGGTTTGATCAGCCTCTAGCTGTGTTTTCAGTAAAAAATGCTTCTTTTTGGTGTTTCTCCCAAAGCCATAGACTTGTCTTTGCCCTTATTAGTTCTTGGGCACGTTATGGTGATGGTTATAGATGGTGCAAAGTGGGGAAATGCTCCTTTGAGCAGTGCCAGGTTTTGGCATTACAAGGTTCAGGGAATACTGAGCAGAGAGAAAAGCTGGAACATCCTGGCCATTGTAGTACTCTAACATATCAAATTACGCACACAACACCCCCATTTGTGCAAAAATCATTAATCCAAACCACCTGTTTGTTGTACATGATTTTTACCTCACCTTTTGATGATACCAGCTCTGGGGTGAGACATCTGTGGGAGTGAAACTCCTGCCATATTCCAAATGGGAATCCAGCTGTGAGCCACGGATCAGGTTAGCACCATTTACATGAATTAGCAAAACCCATCAGCTGCCAGCCAAACTGCTGCAAGCTCCACTTGTGGCTGGAAGTTCGGTGTTCCTGGGGCTAAGCTGGGTGTAGGAGTTGAGTGCAGTGGCTGCTGCAGCAATTGGAGCTGGCTCTGTCCTGGAAGGGGAGCACTGGCTTGCAAGGAAGCTCCCAATCCTTGGAAGTGGTTCCTGCAGCAAATTGTGACAGTGTTTGGTGTGCAGGCTCCCTGCTCCTGGCATGCTGGCTGCTGCCTCTTCATAACCTATGAAATACAGAGTGCATGAATCCATCAGCTGGGGATAAATGTCACTGTTTTGGGGGTTTGCTCAGAAGTTGTGCAAAACTGGATGTAAAATGTTGCATTAAACCTTGGCAGGCAGCGATGTGCCACTTTGCTATTTAAGTTTGGGTTCATCTGTGAAGGGGGTTTTGGAGAAATAATACTCATCTTTTCCCTTCCTCCAGAGAAAACAGAAATGTGCTGCTAAAAACTGGTGATTTTTTTCAGCTGTTTTGGACACTGGGGAGAAGGGGCAGTGGATGTGTCTGAATTCTCTCTGGAGCATTTCAGAGTATCATTTAGGAATATTTCACCGTACAGTTGTGTTCTGCCAAAGTCACAGGATCCATACTCATAAATAATTTGTGCTTTTTGTGAAGTGCCCTCCTTTAGAGCCTGCTCTGTTCAGCAGCAAGTGCAGAATGAAGCCTCACGTGATGCACGTGGGTTTAGCAGTTGATGAGCAGCTCATTCAAGGCTGCTCTGGACCTGGAAGGAGGTGCTGTGGAAGTGTGTGTCCAGGAAAACAAACCTTAGGCCATCCAAAACATCTCCTGGACTTCTGGGATGGAGCTGGAAAGAATTTCCCATTTGCCCCAGTCAAGGAATGAGTGATAGTATCACGTTTTCTATTTTATGTGTGGATTATTTACAGACAGATTATTCATCTCTGCCTTTTTCTCCCCAGTACAGGAAGTTTTGCTGGCATTTAAGTAGCTTGTCTCAATTTGGATTTTTTTTTCTTCCTTCTAAAACCTAAAGCTTTTCACTGCAAAAGAAACCTAAGGGAAAAGTTCTCTGAAACCAGGATGTGTGTGCAGAATGATGGCTGGGTGTCCACCCACAGATTAAAACATTCCTGCCAAGGGTAGCTCTGTTCAGATACAGCAAAATAGTTGTGTGGGGACTGTAAGTGGTAGAAAGTTGTTGTTGCCTGTTCTAAGAAAGTACAGAGGAGAACAAAAAGCTGACTTTAGTTTAGAACTTGAATTAAAAGCCACAGAGAAGCAGGATGGAAATCCTCCAGCCCGCAGTGGCATTTATTGCCCAGGATACAGATTTGTGTTATTGCCTTTAAGAAGCTCTGCAGGACTGTTGGTGTCTGAAGTTCTGTACCTGTTACAAGTTTTTGATGTCGCTGCTAGAGGATGAAGTGGGTTCTCTTGTCAGTTCACAGCTAAAGCAGCCTGAGCTCTCCCTGTCACTTCCTGTGTCTGTCAGGCCTGGCAAAGGTGTTGGGAAAATCCTCTCAGCTGCAGGTTGGGAACTGCAGGCAGCTGCTGCTGGGCTGTGCTGCAGCTGGGAGAGGAGCAGGGCTGCAGGCCAGGGCAGCGGGGGACTGTCACTCTCTGTCCCCTCAGGTGACACCCCACCTGCAGAGCTGCCCCAGCACAGAGATCCCAGCACAGGAGGGACCAGGTGTGATCCCAGGTGTAATCATGAGCTTCCAGCTCTGGGGTGTCCAGAGGGACCTGGAGCTGCTGGAGAGGGCCCAGAGGAGCCGGGAGCTGTTCCAGGGCTGGAGCCCCTCTGGAGCCAGGCTGGGAGAGCTGGGAATGTTCCCCTGGAGAAGGGAAGGCTCCAGGCAGAGCTCAGAGCCCCTGGCAGGGCCTGAAGGGGCTCCAGGAGAGCTGCAGAGGGACTGGGGACAAGGGATGGAGGGACAGGAGCCAGGGAATGGCTCCCACTGCCAGAGGGCAGGGATGGATGGGACATTGGGAATTGGGAATTCCTGGCTGGGCTGGGATTCCCAGAGCAGCTGGGCCTGCCCCTGGATCCCTGGCAGTGCCCAAGGTTGGAGCAGCCTGGGGCAGTGGGAGGTGTCCCTGCTCATGGCAGGGGTGGCGCTGGATGGGCTTCAATGACCCTTCCAGCCCAGAGCCCAACTTCCAACCCAGTTCCATGACTTTTTACACCTTGGTGCTGCCCAGGGTGCTGCCCTTACCTGTGCAGGTGTCACAGGGCTGGGGTGCAGCCGCCTCCTCCCTCCCTTTGCCAGCAAAGCCCAGGTGCAAGAATGACACCGTTTTTTTGAGGTTGGTGCAGAACCTCCCCTGTGAGCAGCTCCAGTCACAAATCAGTAATTCCTGGCAAAATCCATTTGGATCCTACCAAGACTTTTCAGTCGCCAGTTGTTCAGTGCTCTGTAACACAGAAATATGAATTTCTCACAACCCTCCAACAATTTGGGAAGGAAACAGACACTGCAGGTGTGTCTGGAAGCTGAGTTTGTAAACCCAGAGAAGCTTTGTGCCAGAACCTTTTCTGAAACTCAAGGTGTGGCAGCTGCTTTTTAATACCTGGTGTGTCTGATCTGAAACCATCACCACACTATTAATTAAAGAACTAAAATGGGGTGGTTGGTATCGTGTTGTAGTCCCTTTGGAAGCTGGAAAAGTGCCACTGGATTCAGGCTTGAGTCAGTGCAGCTGAGGTGGGAGATGTAGAATCCCTGAGCAGGATGCTCTTGGCTCTGCAGTGGTGTCTCTGATGGACACAGGGGCTCATTGTGGGGTTTTTCACATTAAGGTGACAGAACAAATAAACTGGGAGAGCTTTGTCCCAATGATGTCTTCAGAAGCAGTGAAGTTTGCGTTTTCAGTTTTCCCATATAAACTTCCCAAACTTTAAAGGGAGAAGAGTGTTTCATCCTTCCTTATCTTTCCCTCTCATTGCCTTTTCTGGCCCAGGAACTTTAATATTTTAAGGAAAGGGCTTCAGCATTTTGGTACAATCCTTCAGTGGGAAATCACACTTAGGTGTGGGATCATTGCTGGGGATGAGAGAGAAGAAGGAAATGAAAAAGCTGCCAGTGACTTTGTGCTTTTTCATGGAGAGCAGAGCCAGGTCTCCAAAGGAAATGGGAAGAGAGGAGCTCTGCCATGAGGAGAAGAAGAAAATGAAAAGAGGAAGAGAAGAAAAAAATGAAAAAGAAGGAAAAAGAAGAAGAAGAAAATGAAAAAGCTGCCAGTGACTTTGTGCTTTTTCATGGAGGGCAGAGCCAGGTCTCCAAAGGAAATGGAAGGAGAGGAGCTCTGCCATGAGCCTTTAGGAGACAGATCTCTTCAGCTCAGTGCTCAAGTGGCTCTGCAAGGAGTGCTGGCCTGGAAATGGCCAGAAATTCACCTCAGCTGGGTTCCTGCAGTCTCTGGGATTCCTGCAGTGTGCCTGGAGCAGGCTGAGCCCCAAGGAGCCCCAGAGCTGCAGAGGGACAGGCTGGGACACGCTGGAGCCACTCGCTCTGCACTGCCTCTGCCGGGCTGGGGACAGGGAATCTGGGTCATGTCTGTCTGTCCATCCCTCACAACTGCAGCCTTGGCTCAGCCAGCCACACCTGAACAGGAGATTTCCTCCCCTGTCCCTCTTTTCTTCCCCAGCCACCCCAGAGCAGGGACAGCACAGGGGCATCCAGTGTTAAAGGCTCTTTGGCTGTTTGGTAACACACCAGGGATTTATTGCTGTGCCTGCTCCTGAGAGGCAGCACTTCCTGGGTTTAGGAACTGGAAAATGAGCGTGGATGCCTGTGTTCATCAAATATTTAATTACAGCATGTCAGTGGTGCCATTACCTGAGCATAGGTGAGTGTCTGAAAGCCTGAGCTGGGCTCTTTTCCATGGCCAGCATCCTCACATCCCTGCCTGGCCTCCTCCCCAGTGCAATTCCCAAGCAATTTCTCATGCCCACGTGTCTAATCCACAGTAATTCCAGGCTATGGTCATTATGTCCTAAAAAGAGAAAACATTTCTAGTCCAAAATAACCAAAGTTTACTGAAGTCATTCATATTCACGCTGGCAAATATCCAAACATCTTTCTTTTTGCCTACTTCCTTTCCCATCCTCCAGCCTGCATGGGTTCTTCTCCTTAAAGAAAAGAAACTTTCACTTCTAGATTTCAATGCATTTTATCGCTGTAAATCTCAAAATAGGAAGGGAAAAGGCCTTCAGGTGAAAATCAGAATTTAAAAGCTCATTCTGTCCTGGCTGGGACATTCGTTCCTTATTTGTATCTTCA
Organism: Camarhynchus parvulus; assembly: GCF_901933205.1. Classification (NCBI taxonomy): domain Eukaryota; kingdom Metazoa; phylum Chordata; class Aves; order Passeriformes; family Thraupidae; genus Camarhynchus; species Camarhynchus parvulus. Next base: position 35,723,055 of record NC_044577.1, read on the forward strand.
GTTTTAAATATGCAAATTTATTTATTTTTATCCTGCTGAAGCTGCTTCAGAGAGGCAGTGTCAGAGTGGTGGTTTCTACCTGAAGAGGGGTTTTTGTGTGTGGAATTCCTGGAGCTGTAAGATATGTTGTAATCAGATAGGAATTTGGGAAATGTATAGGTCTTTCAGGAATGCATAGCTCATGTTGTCATCATTTTTCAGCTCTCCACCATCCAAACTTTGCTTTAGCTAATGCAAGCCAGATGGGTTATTGCTATTTTATACACCAATATTTGTATTTAGGGTTTTTTAATGGTCTCTGCTAATACTGCTGAGGCAGTAGGAATTGTATAATCATGATTAAGGAAATTTTTTTTACTTCAATTGTTTTGTTTGTTTCTCGGTGCTGGTTATGGATCAGGTGTTGCAGAGATTTGATTATTTTATCTTTCATTAGGGGAAAAAAAAAAGGTTGCTTAAAGATGGATTTCTGGTCTGCTTTGAGAGAAAGAAACAGAGTGGTTTATACAAATGCAATAAATAAATAAATAACTCTGGGAAAAAAAAAAACCCTGCATGTGAGTACAATACTGCAGGAAACATGAGACAGCAGAAAACCAGCCTTCCTTGCAGAAATACTTGATCAAGCATTCTTCTCCCCTGAAGTGAAATTCAGATTAATAATGGTGACAGTTGTCAACTTCAAACCCCCATCAGTTTTAGAAGCTCAATTACAATCTATTTTCTTTGTAGATAATAATTCCAGATAAATATTGCTAAAAGCAAGCCCGAGCTGAGGAGACAAAGCAATTAAATCCCACATTAATTTGTTTACCAGTGTCACACGGAATAAATCGACTGTAAGTTTTCCTAAATGATCTGGAGGTGCTGGGGAGAGCTTTTTTTGTGCAATATTGGAGAGGGGGATTGTGGATTCTTTGCTGGAGTCACGTGCTTAATTAGACATTATGTAAATGATACTTTACATGACAAAAATAATCTTGGCTGAGTTCTGTGGTGATGCCAGGGCTGCCTTGGCCATGGGAAGGTAAAAAATGGGAGGAGAGAAGGAGACACAAGTGGGCAGAGCTCTGTGAACAGAATTTCAACAGCAGCACTTGCTCATTCTCTCTTGTTAAACAGCTCAACATCAGCCCCATCCATGCAGGAGTACATTTTAGCTTGAAAAGATCAATTTTGAACTCTTTTGGTTTTTAAAGATAACCTTTCAAATGTGTGCCAGAGCAGCCTGGAGTTCCAAGAATACAAACAGAATCAGTGCTTCTGCCTCAAACCTCCCTGAATGGCGAAGCAGCAGCAGGGAAAAAAAAATTGTAAGGTTGTTTTTTTGGGTTTGATTTTTCTTTTTTTTTCCTTCAGGCAATGTGAACATTAAGACAAACATCTCGATTTTTATACTGTTTGGAAAAATGTGTGAGTAGGAAGTGAAGCTTCACTTCTGAATATCCTTGGGTTGTTATTCTTTGCTGTAATTATTTTATGATCCCTTCAGAGCACCTGATTTGGTTTTTATCTTTTGTGGTACTTTGGTTTTTTTGGGTTTTGTTTTGTTTTTTTTTTTAATGATTTCAAGGCTGTATCTATTGCTGTATCTTCATTGTACTTAAGAGGCAAAGAAAAAATATGTCATTTGCCAAGTGGCAGCTGAGAGAGAGATTAAATAACTTGCTCAAGTCAGTGTCAGAGTTGGGATTAGAAATCTGTTCCTGCTGTGGTCTCTGAAAATAAGATTATGTTACTTGTGCCCTGAATTATAGTCAAATAAAAGAGATTTTAGAGCCTTCTGTGGTAGGCGTGTCCTGTTGCCATTTGTCATGTCTGGGTAATAAATAGGAACTTGTAGATGAATTTAGTGGGAATTTTGAAATGGATTCAGGAGGTAGCTGGATTATACCCATGCTGCTTTGTGGGTTCATCATATTTTCAATTCATGGATGAAATGTTAAATTCACCATGTGAAATTACCTGGGCAAAGCTAAAAGTACAAACAGGGATTGGTCTGATAAAGGGCAGGGGGAATTATGATTTTAGGCAATAATTAAGCACTGTCATTATGCACATCACTGTACTCGTGAGAGGAATTAACAGCAAAAAATAATAAGGGAAACTTCTGCTGCTCTTTAACATTTTTGTGCTACAAACAGAGTAAGGAGGGACAATTCAGGAGACTTTTTTTAATGTCTGGGGTCTAAATCTAAGGAAAAGACTTTGAAAGCAGAATGTTTTTCATGGTTGTCACTATGCTGTCTAAATAATACCAGGTATCAAAAGAGTAAGCAAAAAAATAAGTCTCAAATAAGATTATTTAGCATCTCTAGAAATTAGTGTTTTAGTGAAAACTTCTTTGGTGCTCAGGATACTGAATTAGACTGATTTTTTGATTTTAACATCTTTTAAATTTTGGGCTTTGAGTAAAAGTAAATTGTACATAGATATGTATAACTCAGTAAAAAAGAGGAAAATGGGGAGTCAACAGTCTCAAAATCCAGGTTTGTCCAAAAAAGTGGCCCAAATATCCCTTTACTTTTCCAATGGACATAGAATTGGTAATTTTTTAGTGGATTTTGAGTTTGTCAGAGGAGTGAACAGTGCTCAGTGAAGAACTTGAGTCTGCCCAGGTTTGAGAGCTGTGCTAGTTGTTGCCTTACAGGAGACAATAAAACACAGCTGGGCTTTAAAATGGAAAAAACCCTATATTTTTCTGCCCCTTCTTCAAATCTTCAGAGTCAGCTCATCCTTTACAAATATCCCATATTTGTGTTTCCTCTCTGGACAGGTAACTATCATGCATTCTTATCTTAGTGTGAGAACAACTTTTCTCAAAAACAAAATAAAAAATCAGAATTTGTCATCAGACTCTTGTGTCTGTGCCTCACCTGGAGGGCTCTGGATCTGGGACACATCTCCAGGACTTTTGGGGAGTTGTGGAGCCTCTGGAGAAGACTAGAAGTTCTTTCTCTTTGTTTTTTATTATTTGCAAACAGCTTTTCCTTTCTTTTTGGTGCTTCCTGATGTCAGCGGGCAGGAGGAGCGAATGTTGCAGTCTCAGAGGAATGACTGGGAGAGATAACCCTGCAAATCCCTTCCCAGCATTGGGAAGAAGAAGAAGAACGTGGTAGAAGAACAGAATCAGGATCATTTAGGTTGGAAAACAGAATCAGGATCATTTAGGCTGGAAAACAGAATCAGGATCATTTAGGCTGGAAAACAGAATCAGGATCATTTAGGCTGGAAAACAGAATCAGGATCATTTAGACTGGAAAACAGAATCAGGATCATTTAGGCTGGAAAACAGAATCAGGATCATTTAGGTTGGAAAACAGAATCAGGATCATTTAGGCTGGAAAACAGAATCAGGATCATTTAGGCTGGAAAACAGAATCAGGATCATTTAGGTTGGAAAACAGAATGAGGATCATTTAGGCTGGAAAACAGAATCAGGATCATTTAGACAAACAGAATCAGGATCATTTAGACAAACAGAATGAGGATCATTTAGGCTGGAAAACAGAATCAGGATCATTTAGACAAACAGAATGAGGATCATTTAGGCTGGAAAACAGAATCAGGATCATTTAGGCTGGACTCAGACCATGGAGTCCAACCATTCCCAGCCAAAGCCACCAAGTGCCAATCCCCACGGCTTTTAAATCCCTCCAGGGATGGGGACTCCACCAGTGCCCTGGGCAGCTGTGCCAGGGCTGGATTCCTTTCGGTGGAGTTATTTTTGCCGATTCCCAGTCCAAACCTGGCAGCATTGCTGCATCCCCCGTGCTGGAGTGGCTGTGGCAGGAGTGGGAGCTGTTTTGGAGCTCGCAGCCCTTTCCCTCGGCGCGTCATTAACAGGCACCGGGGGTCTGCGAGCTGCCTGCCATGTTTGCGTGGCTAATTGAAAAAAGGAGGTGTGTTTGGAGCAGTCTGGCTGCACAAAACAAGTGTGGGAAAAGGTTGTGTGGTTGTTAAGGACGTGTTGGGATGCCAGGGGAGCATATGGTCCGTGGTGAAAGGTCCGGGGCGCGCGCGGCTCAGCCGGATTCCCAGCGCTCTCACTTCCTTCCCCTGTGCTCCCCTCCTGATCCCACCCTCCCGCAGCTGTGCCTGCAAAAGTGACTGATGGCAGCCCTGCGTCACTCTGAATAGAATGGGAAATTTATTCCTGTTGGGAGAGGGCTCGGGATTACAGGAGCTGAGCGCAGGCAGAGGCTGCGAGCGAGTCTCCCTGACAAGGGTTTGTGGTGGTGTAATTTCCAAGTGGCTCGGTGAAATTTCAGCCATGTAAATGATGTCTGACTCACGCTCGCAAGGATTCAAAGTCAGCTTTTAAAAGACACTTTTTGAAGTTTTCAGCGTTGCAGACACACAGCTGAGGCAAAGAGCAGAACATGCGAGCAATAAACAGAAGATCAGCAGGCTCAGAGCTTTCTTGGCACTTGTATAACACCAATATAAATTTGCATTCCTTTATTTTGTTTTGCTTTTAAGTGGCCTTTGCGTGATATCTTTACTTTTCCCATTTATAATGAGGAAAAAATTGACTGCTATCAAAGCTGAGACGTGCCAAAAAGGGTGGGAGCTTATCACTTGTGAACTTGCAGAATGATTTTCTGTCATACTCCGTGTGTATCACAGGAGTTCATCATTGCAAGTATTGAAAATGTCACAGGAGAAATTTCATGTTTGATTTTGTAATTAGAGAAGTTCCAACATGATTTGTTTGGGGTTTGTTGGGGCGGATTTTTTTTTTTTAGATGAAAGGAAGACAAGGCTCAGAGCTACGTGCAGTGCCTTGTTTGACATGAACAGTTCAGATTTGTCTTCCAGCTCTGCATAACTTCGTAAGGAATAAAGTCTCTAAGTCACAGAATTATTGTAGGGTCATGGAATGGCTTGGGTTGGAAGGAGTCTCAGAGATCATCTTGTTCCAGCCCCCTCCAGAGATACCTTCCATTATCCCAGGTTGTTCCAAGCCCTGTCCAGCCTGGCCTTGGACATTCCAGGGATAGGGCAGCCATGGAGGAACCTGTGCCAGGAATTCCCAATTCCCAATGTCCCATCCATCCCTGCCCTCTGGCAGTGGGAGCCATTCCCTGGCTCCTGTCCCTCCATCCCTTGTCCCCAGTCCCTCTGCAGCTCTCCTGGAGCCCCTTCAGGCCCTGCCAGGGGCTCTGAGCTCTGCCTGGAGCCTTCCCTTCTCCAGGGGAACATTCCCAGCTCTCCCAGGCTGGCTCCAGAGGGGCTCCAGCCCTGGAACAGCTCCCGGCTCCTCTGGGCTCTCTCCAGCATCTCCAGGTCCCTCTGGACTCCCCAGAGCTGGAAGCTCGTGATTACACCTGGGATCACACCTGGTCCCTCCTGTGCTGGGATCTCTGTGCTGGGGCAGCTCTGCAGGTGGGGTGTCACCTGAGGGGACAGAGAGTGACAGTCCCCCGCTGCCCTGGCCTGCAGCCCTGCTCCTCTCCCAGCTGCAGCACAGCCCAGCAGCAGCTGCCTGCAGTTCCCAACCTGCAGCTGAGAGGATTTTCCCAACACCTTTGCCAGGCCTGACAGACACAGGAAGTGACAAGGAGGCTCAGGCTGCTTTAGCTGTGAACTGACAAGAGAACCCACTTCATCCTCTAGCAGCGACATCAAAAAAATCTCCGGAGCAGAGGAGCTCCCCATGAGCAGAGCCCTGTGTCCCTTATCCTGGGAAGACCTTTGAGCCCAGCAGGGATATCCCTGTGCCCAGCACCCCCCCTGTGTGCCCCTGGCCATGCCAGGTGGCCCCTGGCCCTGGTGACAGAGCCGTGCCCAGCCTGGCAGCCCCGGGGGCCTTTTGGTGCCGCAGCAGCAGCTGTGAGCAGAAAGGGCCTCGCTCGGGGCCATATGGTTTGTGGGGATGGGGGTGCTGCTGGGCTGGCAGCTGGTGGCAGCTCAGGGATTAATGCAGAACGCAGCTTTCACTGAATTCTCTGAGAAGCAACGTGAAGAAAAACATGGTTGAGCTTTAAAAGTGACTGACCTGCCCAGACAGCCCTGTTAGAGCACACAGAGGGAAATGCTCATTTAAACTTCCTTTCGTGCCATCTTGAAGAATTTTAGTGCTAGATTTAAGGATTTTAAGGTTATATTTAAGAATTTTAATATTATTTTGAAGGATTTTTATGTTATATTTAAGGATTTTAATGTCATATTGAAAGATTTTAATGCCATATTCAAGATTTTCCAGCATTCGAACTTCTTCTCTAACTTAGCATTCAGGACTTTGGCTAAGATGGCTCGTTCTCATTGTATATTATATTTTTAGGGAATAGTGGTGGATTTAAAAAAAAAAGGAAAAAGTAAGAATATCTTGCACTTCTATGTGATTATAGTCAGCAAGTTGAATTGAGGAAAAAACCCCTTTTTTTTCTGATTTAAGAAACCAAACTATTGCAGGTGAAAATATGTAGTAGAAAGTGTTACACAATTAAGTGTGTAGCCCAAACAGTTATTTTTGTAGTTCTATTTATCACTGATGATAAAGCATCATTAAAAATGGCTTTTTTTCCCCTTCCATTTTGAGGCCACTCGTCTTTCCATGCAGCTTTAATTGGGCAGCTCTAAAAGGGATGTGGGAATTTAGTTTGGGAAATTGAAATGGGATCCTGTTTAGATTGAGTACAATTGGAACAGCCCTCAGAATTTAGAAAGCTTTTTTCCCTCTAATTAAGGGATAGATGATAAGTCAACATTCCCTAAAAAAAACCCCATCAGCTCTTCATGGAGGCAGCAACTGTGGGACCAATAGCAATTTAAGGTATCTGCTGCAGGTGTCTGAGATGGACCTCAAGTCTGAAACCAGATTTTTTCTATTATTTAAATTCTCAACCAATAGGATGGAATAAAACAAAAATTACAGGGAGAGAGGAACAAAACACCCCCCAGTGGCATTGAGATTGTTTTTATTGTAATTTTTGCCCCTGGTAAATGTAGAGACCCCACCCATTTCTGTGATGTGGTCTGTAGTTGTGGAGCGCAGGTTGAGTGATGGGTGTTGGGTTTTTACCTCCTCATTGCAACCCAAAGTCAACAGCAGCAAAAATAATGTGCAAAAAATGATGTGCAGTCACTGGCCCTGCTTATCTTGAATTTTTCTTCCAGCTTCTCCCCAGCAAGCTTGGGCAAATTAAAATGGGGCATTTTTCAGGACTCCTTGATGATTTGATCCAACCTGTTGGGATACACCTTCACAGGATGAGGATCCATCCCAGCTCAGGGCAGACAGCCCAGTCAGCACTCAGCAGGCCAAGAGAGATTTAGCCTACAGATATCACCTCAATTCTGCTGCTCAACTGTCTGTTAAAAGTAATTAAAACACTCAGTGATAGAAGAAAAATCTGTGATTAAAATCCTAGGGCTTCATCCAGCCATCTCCAAGGCAGAACCACTCATGTCCTTCCATTGTCTCCTATACAATCATGTTAATTTGGGAGCAGGGAGTTCTGGACAGTGGTTGAGTTTTGACCCATAGTGTTGTGATGGGATAATTTTAGCTTCATCTTTTCCTAGATAAAAAATAAACTTTGAGATTTTGATGAAGGTTGCTCTGGTTCATAGAGCTGAATGATTTTAATTATGGTTTAATATCAAAATAAACGGTACATGATGCATCTGCATAAACATTTCCATTTTTATAGATCTGAATCAGTGTTTGGTGTCTAAAATCAATGTGCCCTTAACTCCTCACACAGGATGGCATTTGAAAAGTGGCAATGTTAGAGAATGTTGGAGCAATCTCATAAAAGGTGGATGTTGGCCTCTCCTTCCAAGGAACAAGAGGGAATGGTCTTGAGTTGGTTCAGGGGAAGTTTAGGTTGGATATTGAAGGAAATTCCTTCATGGAAGGAGTTGTCCAGCCCCATCCTTAGATTTAAAAACCATGTGGATGTAGCACATGGGGACATGGGGCAGTGGTGGCAGTGGTTGCACTGGATGATCTTTAAGCTGTTTTCCAACCAAAAAAATCCTGGGATTTTATGAAAAGGTATTGGGTATCTAAATATGTTCTCATGGCTTTGTCCATACTTCAAAAATTACCTAAGCTCACAAAGCAAACAAGGAAACCCAACCCTTTCACTGCCAACTTTTGTATTCCAAACATTTGTATTTGAAAGTTAAACTGAGTATTGTGTTCGTGGAATTGAAGGTGTGGTGGTGCAGAGCAGAGAATGTCCAGGGCAGCATCCTGAAAACTGACACCATTTCTCAATACCTTTTGAAAAGAATTCCTGCAGGATGGAAATAAGGTTTTGCCAATCACATATAGATTGCCAAATTTCAAATATTTACTTAGAAGAAATCTAAGTTAATTTCATTAAATTTTTCATTGGCTAAAGTCAAGAATTCTTGGTCAACTAAAGCATTTTTACATTAATTTTTGAATTCTGTAATTTAATAATCTTTAGACACAAAGTAATTCCCTATGTTACATTGTTTTTGCTGTTGGGTTGCAGTGTGCTGGTACAAATGAGTATATTCTGATGTTTGCAGGTGTGAGAGGTTGCATTTAAATGAAGCACAATTTAAATCAAGTCCATCTGCACAGGCTATAGATTGACCTTTTCTCTCTCCTGTATTTTTCCCTCCACAAGCAAATGATGCCATGTGAGATTCCTGATAGATCCTTCATAAACTCACCAGCACATAAGGAATATTTCCTGAATATTACTATTATTAATCCTGATTATTTTTTTAATGAAAATCTTCATATTTTTCTAAACAGCTGCAGAGTCTCAAGCTGGCTAGTTCAGGAATTCTCAGATGGTTTTGTTCAGGAAAAGGCTGAACTGGGATGTGGACACTGGGAACGGTTGATGAGTGAGATTCTCCAGTGTCCTTGCTGGAGGTGCCATTCCCAGCTGGGTTTTCCCTTTGTGAGCTGTTGTGGAGCTCAGCCTGGCTGGAGCTGTGATTCACTGACTCCTCTGACAGCCCTGCTCTGCTCCCCCCGATGTCTCCACGTGATCCCAACCACGGAATCCATAGCTCCGGTGGGATCGCGGCCGCCCCGATGCGTTTGTGTCATCAGAGGGTCCCCGGTGGAAGGATCTCCACAACATCAAATTCCTCCTGTCCCATGAGCCATTCCTGGGGCTCTGCTGCATCCTTTTGGGTGTCTCCTGCTGGAATTTCCATGGAGCGTGACTCCAAGGATGGAACTTTCTGGAGTGGCGGTGGAAGGGCAGTGGAAGTCGCGCGTTGTCATCTCTTGATGTTCTCCTTAAAGAAACTCCTGCTCCTTCGTGTGTGGTTGTTTTCCATGGGGCTTTGTCCCTGGAGCTCGTGCTTTGGAATTTCTTTAGTTCTCCTGAAGAACAGTTCTGAGTTTCCAGCAGCTTTTTAGCAGCTGATGAGTGACATGAGTGATTGCTCTGGATTTAGGGAATGTTTGCCTTTTTCCTGGCGTTCCCTTTCCTGCCTCACCTGTTCTTGCAGCATTTTATGGAACTGCTTTGGTCAATTTGCTACTGTTTCTTCTTATTAACAGCCCATTCTTTAGATACCTACAGAGGATCTGCCTGTAATCTTTCGACCTTTTAAAATATTCTAAGTAGTTACTTTGTCTAGACTTGTAACTCATTTGAGTTTCTACTCTCAACTCAATATCCCTGCTAGATAATCTTTTTTGTTGCTTGTTTGTAACATTTTTCCTTGTTTATTCAGAGTCCTGCGCTCACTTTGTGCCCAAAGGCTTAACATTGAACACACTTTTGCAATTTTTTCAACACTTCAGTTATTTTTGACCTATTTTTTGATATACCAGATAATACCAATAAATATCTATTGTCTTTATTTCCATTTATTTGCTTTCTTATTTGCAAGTTCAAGCACAAATTTACAATCTGCATATTCACATATTTTAAACATCTCTAAAATATATAATCCCTCAAAATAGTAAATAATGCAATTATCAGTCCCCATAATTGCCCTAAAAGTTATAAGAAATAATTTCTTTGTCATCTTTAGACTTTGTGGACTCTAATCTATGAGTATACCAGACCTTACCTGAGGTTTACTGCTCGTGTTGATTTTAAATGCTCATGGAAAGGGAGTTTCTTTTCCCAAATGCAGCAGCAGTTCGTGACTTCTTCAGCAAAGAAAACCCCAAAAAGAGGGATCTTGGACATATTAAGTTTAAAATAGTCCCTGTGGGATCTAAACTTTGTGTTGACTTTTCTCTGTTGCGCTTTGGGAATTTTTTTGTCTTCCTTAAAGGCTCTTGGAGTTTAACTGAGGACACAGTCCAGAATTTAAAATTTAGTGGTTCAAATACACAGAGGTTAAAGATTATGACTCCATCTTAAATCATGCTTTGAGTGAAGCTTTGCACAAGAATACTTTTGCCACACAAATATTTTACTTGAGTTGAATATTTTTTACGCTTTACACTTATGCAATAGTAAAATTCAGATTGCAAATTGTGTCCTGTTTGTTGCTCAGTTTTAGTGAGAGCCCAGTGCCTGTTTGATCCAAGTTTGCCCACAATTCCATGGAAGGAAATAAATGCTGCCTGTGCAGGAGTAGGGATGGAGCACATCTCAGCTTTTCCACCTGTGGCACAGCTGGATCAGTGAGAGAAGATGAAAGCCAGAAGGTCAAATCAGTTTGGACAGGAGAGCTGGAGGTGCAGGAGGTCAAGAGGTTCCTCATGTGAGGAATTATTACCAGGCTAAAATGAGGGAGTTGTATTTTTAGTTTATAAGATTCTTATTGACATAAATAAGGGATGATGAGGAGAACTCATACCAGTGGAGGGAACACAGAGGGGAAGATTAATGTGATTTAATTTGGGGGATGAAGAAATTTCAGGAGCCCCAAACTCTGGTCAGGGGGAAGAGGTGGATTTGGGGCTGCAGAGCAAAGCTTGAAGAGGGAGGTGAGGGGGAGAAAAGTCATAAAAATAAATGAATAAGACATTGAATTTTAAAGATAACAATCTGTCTCATGTTGTTGGGCTTTGTGTCCCAGGCTGCTCCAAGCCCTGTCCAGCCTGGCCTTGGACTCTTCCAGGGATGGGGAATCCACAGCCACTCTGGGCAAGTCATTGTCTTTGAGACACTGAGGAAATACCTGATGGGAGAGGTTGGGAAAGGAGCCTGGGGGAGGGTTCAGGGAGCCTGGAGTGGGTTATTCAGGGAGCCTGGAGCGGGTTCAGTGCATGCTGGGGATGTGGAAGGAGGCAGGTGAGAGCAGCCAGCGAGACAGAGGAGAGATTTCCATCTTGGAGCTATTTTAGACTCCCTTGTTTCCCACGGGGAATTCCCATTCAGCAAGGAACAGTGCCATTCTTGTGGAGTAATTCAGTGAATCTTTGTGATAGAATCTTACATTAGAAACTTGTTAAACTGGAGAAAATACTCCAAGAATTATCCATCTCATGAAAGCTTTTAAATATAAATGAGTGTTGCAGAAAAGGGGAATTGTCCAGGTAGCACAAAGTTAACCCAGGAAGCAGCTTTGCCTTCTAACCACATTAAACCCAAAGGTTATGATGATTAAATTACAACATTATTTATACTAAGTGATAGAATTCCTAAGAAATCCATGGAATCTGTGCATTTTCCTAGCAGAAAGCAGTGACTCAACAACAAACTGACACTGTGACCTCAGCTGCCTAAAAGGACTCAACTTGCTTTGAAAAATATTTCCTAATGTTACAAAAGAAAGAAGGAAAATCTTGCTGAGGTGTTAAGATTTGTTGGCAGTATCTCTTGCTCCTACAGTAGGCACAATTCAGAATATCTCAGGCCTTGACAACCAAGAAATGAAAAGTTATGGGACAAGAAAATCCAGATTTAAATCTTCCCCTGCTGAGCTGGCAGTTTGGCTGAAAATTGTTTGCATGCTAAGGTGGAGTTGCTGTGAGTAGGGGAAGGAGCAGTTGAAATGTCTAAATGGAGCTGTTGATTGGATTTAAGGAGATTTATTAAACTTCCCCTGTTCACCTCATGGACAGTCTTTCTGCATGTTTATGTTTCATTTCCATGGCAAATGGGGCCCGTTTTCTGTCAGGAAGATGAATGTGAAGGAGAGGTGTGGGTTTGGTGATACTCAGGGTACAGAGCTGCTTGTCATCCAGGGAGGGGCAATCACAAAAGTGCATTTCTTCCTGCAGGGTGTGGAGAAGGCAGGGACAGACGTGTCCTGGAGGTGCTCAGGGAGACACACGGGACGCAGCTTGGGAAAAAGGAGATTCCAGTTAGGTACAGGGAACATAAAAACTCCGGAGAAGTTGTAAAATCTGTGTTTTTGTAGGAATGTGAGACTGGATTGATAATGGCCTGAACATCCTGATCAAGGTGGACCTCCCTGCAGCAAGAGGCTGGGTTGGAGCCCTCCAGAGCTCCTTTCCAGCTGGTGCATTCTGTGATCCCAACCCATAGGAGGTGCAGATTTTCCATGGAATACAGGAATCACGAGGTTGTGGGGCAGGAGTCCTGCCCCAGGTCAGCACAGGGGGGTCACTCTGGCCTGGGACCACTCCAGGGTTTACAGGGCCCCACCTCTGTCCTGCCTTTGTGTGTTAGCGAAAGTTAATTGAGATGATATTAGTACAGCAAGAAATCAGGTGTAAGGCTCAGCTCCTGGTGGTGAGGAGCAGGGCAGGAACAGGAGTGAATGTGAAAATGCACAAATCTGGGATCGGTTTCTCATCGATCATAAAGTTACATTTACTCTGTGCTAATTGTTTTTTTCTTCATCTAACTATTGGATTTCTTGCCATCACACTGGTTTTGGATGGCAGGTTTATCTGCAAACACATAAACATTTATCTAGGTTGATTTCCTATGAAGCCATATCATTCTATATTAGCTTTACACTGCAAAAAACATTTTAGACTTTCTGTGAAGAGGATTTTGAGATGAGATTTTTGTCCTGCTGATATCCAATATATATTTTCATATCTGATTATTTAGTGTGTATTCCTGCTTTCATTATTTGCTGTTCACAGGCTACCAAAATCAGAGATTTCAGGAAATACCTGGGTTTTTTTACTATTTCAGTACCAGAGGCTCATAGATCACAGGGTGAGTGCTGGACACACAAATATCCCATTTTAGGAGCTCGGTGCAATGCCCTGGAAGGGATGTAACTGGTTTATGACTTATGGCCACGTCTGCATGGACACTCACTCCAAGGGATTCCAGCCACATGATTTAGGATTCCTACTTCAGGGCTAAAATGCTGCTTTGCCTTATTTATCAAAGACACCTGAATGTGCTTTGTCTGGTCTCCTAAGGAATAATGGCATGGAAAGAGGAGGAGAGGGGAATTGCAGGACGAGGTTTAAAGCCTCCGTGGATCTGACATTGTAAACAGGGGAAGATAACAGGGAAATGCTCAGGCTGGGGAGCTGGAAATAAAGAGTGAAATGGAGAAAGAGAAGATAAAGACTAAATCTCATGGAAGAGCATTCAGCAGCACTCTTGGCTTTTTAGATGATTCTTCCAAGGAAAGCAAGGAGAAAACTGTTTTGGGACAAAGGCCCTTCTTTTTTCTTATTTTTGTTTTGTTTTGTTTGCTTTCTCATTTTTTTCCTATTTCTTTCCTTCAGCTTAACCACCCAGTGTAAAAGAATCTCATCTGGGTATACAAAAGAATGCATCACATTTTTGAGGCATGGCTGTGGACCTCAGCATCCTTGGGCTTGCTGTGGTGAGGCCACGGAGCTCCACCAAGCTTGTGGGGCTCTGGGGGTGTTGGACACCTGCAGCAGCTGCAGGCACTGGGGTGTTCCACAGGTCTTGGTGGCTGGGGGACTGGGTACAAGTCACAGATGGGTCAGGACTGCTGAGGAATGCATCTCAAGCTGTTGTATTTTTTAGCATCACTCCCATGACGTGGCGATGACAATGGGAAGATGCCAGCGCTCACATCCCAGGCTGCAGGCAAAGAAATCAATGTTACAACTTACTGTAAAAGTTTTTTGACCAGTCACACAAAGCAAAAGCATATTGACAGTAGTATTTTTGCTTGTATTAAGTGTTGTTATATTACAACAAGTTGTGAAAGTCTGTTAAGATTAAAGGGCACAAGTTATGTTTGATAGCAATTACAAGTTATTGTCCGAAAAAGTCTCGCTGGTCTTAAGTCAAAATTTTAAAATGATTGAATTGTGGGAGAATGAGGAATATAAAAGATGTGATGGATTTGTAAACCTTAAAATACAATACATAAACCTCCATTATTAAGCTTAGAATTTCTTAATATTTTGATAGAACTTAGAATATTTAAGCTTAGAACTTCTTCATATTTTGCTAAACATACTTTTCTGTAATTTAAAGAGTTATTCTAAACAAACATTAATACACAGACTAGTTTTCTATTCATCTTTACTTTTCTACTTCTTATCTAATTTTTCTGTTAACAAATCTTATGTCTATTACTTAACTCTAATCACAGTTCTGCTATCTCTAAAGCCTACCTTTTACAGCTTTCCCTAAAAACTCTCTCATTTTAAATATTCCCACACACAGGGTCCTGGGGGGGATCCTAAATCCCACCTCATCCCATGGACACCTCCCACTATCCCAGGTTGCTCCAAGCCCTGTCCAGCCTGGCCTTGGGCATTGCCAGGGATCCAGGGGCAGCCCCGGCTGCTGTGGGCACCCTGTGCCAGGTCCTGCCCACCCTGCCAGGGAAGGATTGGTTTTCCAGAGTAAAGAATTCTGCTGTTTAATTCTCCACGGTAAAGAATTCTATTTATAGTGAAGAAATCTTTATTGTAGTAAAGAATTTCCTTCGCTCGTTTCAGAGGGACTTTGTAGGAACAGAGAGATTGGGGTAGTTCAGGATTTAGTTTTAGATAAGTTGAAAAACATAAGAGTAAAAAACTAAGCTGAGGTTGAGATGAAGAGAGGAAGATGGGAAGAAATCAAGCTTTTATAGGAGTGTTCTGCTTTTTTAGTTTGTTTTTAATGCCTGTAAATGCTGATGCTTTATTTACCATGAGAAGGATCTGGATGACAATTCCAGCAGTGGAATTAATTAATTTGAGATTAGAATTAGAATCATTCTGTAGGAGCAAAAAGAGAGTGTGTATTTATGGGTGGCAAAGAAACCACCCAAACTTAAACTTTTAAATGGGTCAAACAGCTGAAAGTTTTGAATAATATCATTATTTTGACATGGATACTCCTTGGCTAAGCTTTTGATGCCTTTCCTTGAAAACTTTTAATATTATCTCTCGTGGCATAAAATCCTTGCAGATCAAAATTGTTTTGGTGGTTTAAACTGAGGGGTTAAAACTGGCAACACTTCCCTGAAAAGGATAATTTGCCTTTTTCTCCAAGCAGCAGCCAAACTGTTGGACAGAGTTCTGCCCACTTCCTCTTGCCCATTTATTCCCTCTCCACACCTCCTCTTTTTGTGGTGGTGTCTCTGTGGGCTAAAGAAATGGAACAGATAAAAGAGATTTTTCTGTGTTTTTATTGGGAGGGATGATTTAGATGGATTCTAGAAAATCTCCAATAGGTTCAGATTTTGGGGGGAGTTGTTTGTTTTACTTGGACCTTTGTATTTTTCTTTTTCCCACATGTGTATTTCCAGTCTTCTACCTATCCCAAATAACCATTAGAAGCTAAAAGATTTTAAAACATGCAGAACTTTGAAGAAACTTTTACATTTAAACCACAGTTTTATCTTTGGGCTCCAACTCCTCCTTGCTGTCCTGGGATGTTTTATGGCAATGCAGACACTGCAAATTTCCTTTTCTTGGAGAGCAGCCTGTGTTATCCATTAATTCCATAACCCAGCACTCGTCCAAGCATCTTTTCCACAGTTAGGCAAACTGGGAAGAGGCAAAAATCAGACAAATCCCCTGATCCATGGGGATCCTGAGGGAGTGAAGCCAGCACAGCCCTGCTGCTTCCTCGTGGTGACACAAACAGGGATGTGACAATTGTGGCTCTCCAGGAAAAAAGCTGGAAAAATGAACAAGGTCGTTTTCGCCTCTCCCCCAAAAAATTCCAACCCTCATTTGAGGCAGGCAGGAAGGAATTCTGCTGTTATCTGCTGCTGGTTAATTGTCCATGTAGCTGTTGTGGAGATGTCTCAGTGCTAGTGGTGCCTCTCTGAGCCCTCAGAGGAGCAGGCAGTTCTCCTGCAAGGTTTTCTTTTTACTAAAGATAAGATGGAAAGAGTAATGATGGAGACAAAGCTGATAAGGGCAGGAATATCAGAAGGAATGGCAGAGTAAAGGCAGAGCTTTGACTGAATGTGCCTTAAACAGGGATTTGTGCCAGTGGGAATCCTCGTGGCTTCCTGAGCTTTGGAAAGCACAGATTGCTGGGGAAAAAAAAAACTATGAAGTCCACCCAGAATCATGTTTTTCCTTATTTTAATAAAAAATAAAGAGGGGCAAAAACCTCTTAAGACTTTTTCTTTAATGTGCCTAAACCCTCTGCTTTTCCAGCAGGCAGCACAGTGAGCTGTGAGGAAATAGGATTTTATCTTTATTTCACAAGGAAGGAATATGGGCATGGCTTCAAATAAATTTGCTATTAAGAAAAAGTCCATGATTGCATTGGAGGAGTGTTGTGAAGTTTCCAGGAGTGATTTGCAGGGGCTGATCTGTATGAGCTGCACATGCAGCTGAGAAGGGAGATAAATTCCTTTCTGTTAGTAACACAATCATCTCTCAAGGTATTTTTTATTAAATTAGATTGGTGTAACTAAAGTGCTCCTGATGTCATTTGTGGATGCTCCTAAATCATCAGCTAAAGAGCAGCTGATCTAAGTTTGGCCAAAGGAAGGAATGAAGTTTTGGAAGATTATATTCCTTGTTCCTGATTTTAATCAATCAGAATTTGATATTTGTGTACGGCCTTGTTTTAAAAGCATTGTAATTATGGCAGTGCTATAAATCTGATGTTAATGGAGAAGGAAAAAATGTTAAATGTGACCCATACTTTAAACTTAAATATTCAGTGGGTGTTCCTTACAAAATGAGGATGGAGGGGAGGCAGGTGGAGTAATAGGTCTGTGTGAATGTAGGCCTGGAGAAGTGGGATACATGGATTAAAAACATTTTAATTTTACATTAAGTCTTTTCCTAGATTTCAGTTTGATGCTGAACATGCCCTGATATATAAAGAAGTATTCCTCTGTTAAATCTTGGGGGATTTGGAGGCACTTATGAATTAATTTGTTTCCAGGAGTTCCATCAAAAGAGAAATCCTTTGTAAAACTGCAGGTGTTAAAATACACACCAAAAAACATTTCTTGCTCTGGGAAATTAGACACAGTTCTTACTGAATATTGAAATTAAAATGCAGAAAAGACCCCTGAAACCTATTAATTCTTACTCTCAGATTTCAGAGAAGTACTTTTCTAGAATTACTTTCAGGTTTATTTCCTTAAAAATAAACAAGATATTTGTGATTTCATGGAAACCCTTCCAATGACACCAAAATTTATTGTTTAAACATTGATAGCAGTAAAATAAATTAAAATATCCAGGAGAGGAGGGAGCAGTGCAGAGCCAGGGCAGCCCCAGCCATGGCAGTGCCCAAAACCAGGCAGAAACTGCTTGAAACGTGGTCTGAAACTCTGCATTTTGTGCTGAATGATTATAATTCAGTGAAAAGAACAGGAAAATACTGTTGAATGGAAATTGTCATAAGATCAGCCAATTAACACAATTTTTCTGTTGCATTTGATTGCCTTTTCTGTCCTTGGAAGAAGCCAGAAAATAAACCAAGAGATGTATCAGAAGAGATGCATTTTTTTTGTTTGGCTGCGTAACCACGGACTGATACATTCATAAATTTACAACATTTTGGGCTTCTGAATGTTTCTAATTTCATTTTGGAGGAGAAGAATATTTCTTCAAACAACTGAGTCTCAACACTGCCATTTTTGTTCCTGTTTAAAAGGAAGTCTCTGAAGAGATATCAGTGTTTTATCTGCAGTGAAGTGTCCTCTTTTCAGGTTTTGATTCCATGTCATCATTGCTGGTACCCAGTGTCTGAAAGCACAGGAGCATTAATTATTTTATAATAGTAAATGTCAGTGTGCAGTTGTCTCAAAAGCCACCAAAAATAGAACTTTTAGCCCAACTTGCACCATCATTGCAGCTTTTAAACACATTTCCTGCTAGGAAATAACCATCCAGGAACGAAAGCTTTGCCTCCACAGTTGTTTAATTCATCCCCTTTCAGTTTTTAGCTCTAAGTTTAGCAGAATGGGAGTGTGGCATCAGTTGCCTGTGCAGATTTGTTACAGACACAGCCTGCCCTGGAGGCAGCAAACGCTGTCAGGGTGACAGCCACTGCCACAAACCAGAGGGGAATATTTTTGGAACCATCCAAACAGCAGAGGAAGAACATCCTGTTATAAACACACTGATACTAGCATGGCTGCAAAAATATTATTCTCTTTCCTTCCTCAAACACACAAAAAAATAAACAACAGGGGAGTGTTCTCACCCTTCCATTCATTTTTCTGGGTTTTACATTTTTGGGAGAAGCCTGGCTCTTCGCAGGGTTGGAGCTGACAGGAATTCTGTGTTTCCCTTCCAAGTGTGTCACCAGCATAGCAGGGATTTGAGGAGGTCACTAAAACTCACTGTGCCACCAGGCTTTGGTGGGAGTGGAGTTAGGCTCTGTCACCTCCACGTGACTTGGGAGGAGAATTACTCTTGGCAGGGTATTTTTGGATACAGAAGGTGTTTGGGTGAGCAGCAGTGGAGATGCAAAGGGGTTTTTTTTTTGATACCCAGAAATTATAAAAAGCCAAAATCCTTTTTTTAATTTTGGGATTGTTGAGTTTGCTGCTGTGTCGCTGAGAGGTGAGGGACGTGTGAGTGGTCACTTGGTGGTTATTTTAATGAGGCTGAGTGCAGAGAGCACTTGGGTGAAATATGAGTAAATCTCATTACTCTGACGGTGGTTGCCTGACTACAAAGAAAGTTTATATTTAGTAAACTACTCACTCCTGTGACCTAGTTTGCCGGGGATGATCATTTTCTTAGCGTGGCACTGAGCTGACTTTTCCCTGTTCAATTCCCATCAATGAGGGATTCTTCCATCTCTGCATTTCTCAGAGCAAGGAAGAGTCTTGGAAGTGAACTCAGTCCAGGAATTCCTTCCCAAAATCCCACCCAAAGTGGGAGCCATTCCCTGGCTCCTGTCCCTCCATCCCTTGTCCCCAGTCCCTCTCCAGCTCTCCTGGAGCCCCTTTAGGTCCTGCCAGGGGCTCTGAGCTCTGCCTGGATCCTTCTCTTCTCCAGGGGAACATTCCCAGCTCTCCCATCCCATGTGCTCCTTACCCTGTTCAGCTTTAAGGGGAGATCAGCTGCTCAAAAAGCATTTAGGAGTCATGCAGAAAGGAAGCAAATGGAGATATTCATGTCTGGAAGATAAATGGGATTTCTTTCTAATGGAGTTTGTGTCTTGTTGAAGGCAGTGGGAGCCATTCCCTGGCTCCTGTCCCTCCATCCCTTGTCCCAAATCCCTCTGCAGCTCTCCTGAAGCCCCTTCAGGCCCTGGAAGGGCTCTGAGCTCCCTTGGATCCTTCTCCTCTCCCTTCTTCACCCCCAGCCATCCCATCCCATGTGCTCCTTACCCTGTTCAGCTTTAAGGGGAGATCAGCTGCTCAAAAAGCATTTAGGAGTCATGCAGAAGGGAAGCAAATGGAGATATTCATGTCTGGAAGATGAATGGGATTTCTTTCTAATGGAGTTTGTGTCTTGTTGAAGGCTGAGGGATTTATTTCTTCCAGAAATATTTTGATTCTCAGAAATTTTGGTAGCTCTGGTATTTTTGCCTGGAGTAAAAAATAAAATATCTGTTGTCTGTATACATGGAGAAAACACTTTTTTTAATTCTATATGCCTATGTACATATAAAATATAATATGTGGGTTAGACTTTTTTATTCTATATACTTATGTATATGCTTAAATATAGTATGTGAGTTAGACTTAAATTAATATATTAAATTATGGTAGCGCTGGGATTTTGTCTGTAGTAAAAAACAAAGTATCTGTTGTCTATTTACATGGAGAAAACACATTTTTTTATTCTATATACTCATGTAGATATAATACTTACATATCATATGTGCGTTAGACTTAATTATTAAATTGATATATTAAATTCTGGTAGTGCTGGGATTTTGCCTGTAGTAAAAAATGAAGTATCTGTTGTCTATTTACATGGAGAAAATATATTAAATATACATATACATGGAGAAAATATATTAAATTCTATATGCTTATACGCATGTAATACTTAGATATAATATGTGAGTTACACTTAAATTTATCTATTAAATTTTGGTAGCACTGGGATTTTGCCTCTAGTAGAAAATGAAGTATCTGTAGTAAAAAATAAAGTCTATACAGATGGAGAAAACACTTTTTTTTATTCTATATATTTATGTACATATAATACTTAAATATAATATGTGAGTTAGACTTTTTTTATTCTTTATACTTATGTGCATATAATATGTGAGTTAGACTTAAATATTAAATTTATCTATTAAATTTTGGTAGCACTGGGATTTTGCCTGTAGTAAAAAATTAAATATTTGCTTTCTATTTACATGGAGAAAACACATTTTTAATTCTATATATTTATGTACATATATTACTTAAATATAATGTGTGAGTTAGACATTTTTTTATTCTATATACCTATGTACATATAATAACTAAATATAATATGTGAGTTAGGTTTAAATTTATCTATTAAATTTTGGCAGTGCTGGGATTTTTGCTTGTAGTAAAAATAAAATAGCTGTTGTCTGTATACATGGAGAAAACCCATTTTTTTATTCTATATGCTTATGTACATATAATAATTAAATAGAATATGTGAGTTAGACATTTTTTATTCTATATACTTATGTACATATAATAATTAAATAGAATATGTGAGTTAGACATTTTTTTATTCTATATACTTATGTACATACAATAACTAAATATAATATGTGAGTTAGGCTTAAATTTATCTATTAAATTTTGGCAGTGCTGGGATTTTTGCTTGTAGTAAAAATAAAATATCTGTTGTCTGTATACATGGAGAAAACCCATTTTTTTTATTCTATATGCTTATGTACATATAATAATTAAATAGAATATGTGAGTTAGACATTTTTTATTCTGTATACTTATGTACATACAATACTTAAATATAATATGTGAGTTAGGCTTAAATTTATCTATTAAATTTTGGTAGTGCTGGGATTTTGCCTGTAGTAGAATGTTGTGTATTTACATGGGGAAAACCCATTTTTTTATTCTATATACTTATGTACATTTAATACTTACATATAATATGTAAGTTAGACTTAAATATGAAATATAGAGACAAGTATCAGGTGCAGAGTACAGCACAGCATCCCCAATCTGCCCTTCGCCAGAATACTATGAAATTTGTAAAATTAAAATTAAAATCCTACTTTTAGTTAAAATATCTTCTTGTTTTGTAAAGGTAATTAGAAAATTCTGTTCTCCTGGTGTCAGTAAGTGGTAACTAAGAGTGAAAAGCAGGATGGAATTCTTCCTTAGGACAATCCTGGAGTAGACTCATCTGTCGTGTGATCTCATCAGTCCTTGCTCGCTCATCTCTGACAAAAACAATCTGACCTGCTTTATCTATTTCTCACTTCAAACTATTAATTTCAAAGAAAGATTGAGGCGGCCTTTTCAGTGTGATTGTGGAATAAAAAAAGGAAACCACTCGTGTTTTCCTGCTGGTTCTTCTCCAGGGGTGGCTTTGGAGCTGAGCTGGGTTCTGAGCTCGGGGGAGAATCCAGCCCTGCTCATTCCTGCGTGTTCCTGCTCCTGTCCTGCTCCTGCTCTGCACCCTCAGGTGTGAAAATACAGAGATCCCTACAGTGTTTTCCAATCTGCTGCTCCTTTGCATTTCCCACTACAAAAAAAAAAAAAAAAAAGGAAATCTTTTCCTAACTGTGCGTGCAGATATTGTGTTATGCATCGAAAATTCTGCTGTTTCCTGCCTGCATTTATCTTGCTGTGGAATAATTTTCATGTGACTGGAAGGATTTTTTTCTCACAAACAAGAAAAACACCTCCCAGAGGCAACAACTGATGGAAATTGCAGAGGCTTTGGAGTGTTTCTGTGGTGGTGCATCCCAAATATTCCCTTATCTAAGAGAAAATGATGTGAGATTTTGCACCTGCCTGAGCTGATGGGTTTCTTTTCATTCCTAAACATCTCTAGGAAGCTCAGGCATGTTTGTCACCCATGAGATTGAAGAATTATTATGGAATCCTGGAATGGGTTGAGTTGGAAAGGACCTCAAAGCTCATCCAGTCCATCCTGCCATGCCCAGGGACACTCCCACTATCCCAGGCTGGTCCAAGCATTGTCCAGCCTGGCCTGGGACACTTCCAGGGATCCAGGGGCAGCCCCAGCTGCTTGTGGAATTCCATTCCAGGGCCTCCCCACCCTCCCAACCACAAATTTCTAAATTAATTTTGATTTAGTAATGAATTTTTGAACACTTAATAATTCTTATCACGTATTCAGACAGTTGAGCTTCTTCGAAGTTGTTGCATGGGAATAAATGAACAAAAATTTATAGGAAGTTTCATATCTCAGAAGGTACTAAATGCTGAGTTGTATCTAAAGAAATGTTTTGTCCCCAGTCCAGGAAGAAATTTAAAAAAAAAAAAAAAGAGAAATCAAAACAGTTTCTTCCATTTGAGCAGAGACATATGTTTGGTGGGTTGGCACCAGACTAGGATGCAGAATCCTGTAGAACCAACTCTTCATACTCTGGGATATTTAGAGGAACAACATTCAAAATAAAGTGCTGGAGAGCAGAAGAAAAAGAGAAAAATTTAAAAAAGAAGAACGGGGAGCACCTGAAGAGCAGCACAGAGGAATTCTAGGCACTCCTGGGCCGTGGTGACCAGGAAAGGGAGTCCAGGATCCACAGGGATCTGTTGGACAGGGCTTGGAGCAACCTGGGACAGTGGGACCATGGCAGGGGTGGCACTGGATGGGCTTTGAGGTCCCTTCCAACCCAAACCATCCCGGGATTCTGTGGATTTCTGTCTTTGTGTATCAAATGTCTTAGAGGAGTCAACACCGTAAATCACAGAAAACATTTAATTCCATCAATAAATTCCCATTAATTGGAGATGAGGTCATAGTGACTCCTCCTGGTCTTAGGGTGATGATCATAAAATCATATTTAGAAAAAATGAAGCTCTTGGGTGTCATTCAGCAAAATGAACAAGTCCCAAGAAATTCGGCAGATTTCCCTTGAAAGATGTGGTTAAACACAGAAGAAATTTCTTCCCAGTGCTGTGATGCTCCAAGCCCTTGGAGAAGGCTTAGAGGTTTTGAGAACAAAATTAATGATACCCTTACAATTATTGCAGTTGTTCTGTTTGAGAGTGATGATTAAATCTGATCAGAAATAACATCTGCAGTGGGAGCAGAGTTGAAATATCTGGATTGTGGCTGTGCAGTTCACAAAGAAAACAGAAAATATCATCTATTAACACAAAAGGCAACGTGAGAATGATTTATTTGTCAGTGGAAAAAAATAAAATACAGATCTTTTCATGGCACTGAAAAAAATGTGGGGGGATTAAGAACTGAATGGGAAGTTTGAAGCACAGTTGATAGAAAACCTCAGCACCAAATTATGTGAACAAAGTCACTTTAAGGGAAGACTCAGAACCACTTTGGAGACTTTAAACAGAATCTGTTTAAAGTGGCACAATGAAATATGTCATCATCATCCCAGAGCTGCTCCATATTATGTGTTCTCCCTTTAAAATGCCATTTTTTCACTCCAATTCTCAATCCATTTCCCAGTTTTTTGCAGGTGGGCTTTCCTTTTAGGAGCCACTGATCCAAACTGCTGTGCTGAGCTCATTCAAGGAATCAGTTGTTGGGCCCTGCCTGGCCTTCTGTACCAGTTTATTCCTTGGGCTTTGTTGGGTTAGGCTTAGGGTTTGGGTTAGGGTTGGGTTAGAGGCCAAATAAAGGAGACCAAAGCAAACAGAGCTGTCAGAAAGTGGTGCTGGTTGAACTTGGTGATCTCAGAGGCTTTGTCCAACCTTAACTACTCCTGATTCTGAGGGGTTGTAGGTTTTGGCTGCACAAGGTGTGGGTTTAAATGTTTGGGTTTAGTGGATTTGGGCTTGGAAAAGCCCTCCAAGGTCATGGAGTCCAAGCTGTGGCCATCTCCACCTTGTCACCAGAGCCCTGAGTGCCACCTCCAGGCGTTCTTGGACCTCAGTGCACCAACATTTGGTGTCCTGGCTTGGGTTGTTCAGTGATGCTGAGCTCATCACCAGATCTTTTTCACCTCCTGTTTCTCAGAAACTTTGTGACTTCCAGGTCTTTCTTGAGCCTTCAATTATGAAGAAAACCTTTTTCCATTCCTCTCCTGCCCCTCAACCCCACCTTGAACCATATCTGAAGTTCCTCACCAATCTGTGGGTCACTCCCAGGGCCTGCTCAGCAGCTTTTTAGGAGTTCCCTGGCTCATTTTGGGTCTGGGATGTTCTCCCCAGGCTGACCCCTCCGTTCTCAGCTGGGCAGGGACAGCCAGGTCCTTTCTCAGGTCTGCAGGAGAAGGAGAGGGAACAGATTGGTGGTAGTTTTATTCCAGACACTGATGGGATTTATTTCCTCTGCGAGGATTTTGTATTTTTGGAAGCTCTAGAAGGAGCGGAGTGTCCATGTAGGGATTCCATAACTTGCTGGTTTGTGGCAGAAGTTGGTTTGAAAGGTGATTTTTCTCAGGAGGTTTTTCCTTTGCTTAGGCTTGGGTTCCTCCATGCTCTTAGAAAGTCTAAACCAAGTGGAACTGACTGAGTAAAAGAGAAAAATTGTTTACAAGACAAAAACTTTTGGGCCTGATGAGTTTTCTAGTGATTGAATTTTTTATATTTATCTTTCCATAGCTTCAGTGCTGAGACATGAAAGCAGCACTAACAAATTGTGCTCTGGGGTTATATTGTTGAGTAATTTTATTTTTTAAAATCATAACTGGCATATATAGTGACCTTGTCGTAAAGTTACCTTTAATTTCAGCCTAGGGATGTGGTTTAACTTTTCATAATCTATTAGTGCTTATAATATGTCACATTTCAGTGCTAATTTGTAATCTTATTTAATTGAAATTTTAACTCGTGGGACCCTTGCTGTTGTTATTTTGGTATAACAATGAATTCCCCAAGTTAGATGTATTTTTAAATATATTAATGCAAAATAATTATCATATTCCTCAAGCAGACCAATCCCTTCCCATGTAGGGACTGTTTATTTTTAACAGCAGCTCCTAAATTCACGTTTTGCATGAAATTGTGCCTTTTGAATCAATAAATCAAGCAGTGTTTAGCTCTCCTGGCTGATTTTGTGCTCTGGTGTTGTTGTGCAGATCCTTGCTGACGATGGTGGTCGCTGGAGGCAGCACTGTTGAAGATTATATCATTTACAGACAAGATCTCTGAAATCTGTTCCCTTCAGACAGCAAAGGTAACTCAAATAATCCACATTATGCATTTATCTCAAAGTAATAAGTTTGGTTTTGACCTTCAAAATTGAACAGCAGCTGAAATTTGGGAGTCTGACCGCTCTGCCAGATTTTAACCCCTTTTGTAATAATAATTTTAATTTATTCTGAAGTGAAAAATAATAAATATCCATGGAAAGAGCTGAATTTCTTCTCCTCCTTTTAGTTACAGGAATATCCATCCTTCCTTAGTTTCTCTTTTTTTCCTGCACTTAATGTTTTTCTTTATTTTTCTTTTCTCACGAGTGTTTTGACCTGCAGATCAGTTACAATATTTTTGTGGTATTGATGAGAACCAGCACTGCCTTAAAATCTAAAGAGTAATTGAGGATGGGGCTTATGCTCAAAAATACAAAAATTTGGTAAAAAAAGGGTAAAACAGTGGTAAATCTCTTGAAAATTTCTATAGAATTTTAGAAGTATGATTTCTTTAAATGAAATATTGAAAGCACAAATCTGATGTGTCCTGTGCCATTTATTTTCTCTGCTTGTATTATTTATTATTAGTAAATGATCCAAAGAAATGTGAGGATATTCAGGAGAGTTTTGTTTATGGATCATTTTTTCCTATTTTGAAACTAACTCTCTATAAACACCGTAGGTAATATGGGACTTTTTTTTTCTATTATGGAAATAGAGCTAATTTTCCCACTCATTATCTGCTGTTAATTTAATGTGTGGCAATATCTGAAATTTAGTGCTGATTATGGCAGTAGATTTTTGGTTAGCAGTACAGCTCATCTATGAGCAAACCAATTAAGACATCATTTCAGAATATAATTGAGCTCTTAATGGGGCACTTGAATTCACTGGGAATTTACATATTTGCTTTTCTTTGCTTTAGCAGAGAGGTCCAAAATGAGGCTCCAGCTTCAGTTTGGAACTTCTGGAGGCACCAACTCGAGCTGAGGCTTCTCAAAGTGAAGCCTCTAAAATGCTCTTGAATAAGGGCAGGGATAAATTCATGGATAAGCTCCTTAATTCTGAAATCTGAACTTTGGATGCCTCTTAGGAGGTGGGAATTTGAGGAACACAACCTCTGCTGTTCTTAGGATGCTGAGGCCCAGGTGATGCTCTGGTGCAGTTAAATCTGGTTGCAGTTAAATCTGCTCTGGTGCAGTTAAATCAGTTAAAACTGATTTAAATACCAAGTTTGCTCAGTGTTTGTAATTAATTTTCTCCTTTTAGTCAAATCAGGATCTGCTGGGAAAGGGCTCATTCTGCAGAGCTTTAGAATACAGACCTTTCTATACATGTATAATATATACACATATATAATCTCTATTTTGAAGCAGTATCAATAGAGAATTCTTGGAAGTGCTGTGTTAGCCCACACAAATTAAGTGTGTCATTTATGGAGTCTTTGAAAATGAAGGAAGAAAATGAAGGCAGTTCTCTTCTCTTTTCATTTTCCCTTAGTTTGGGGATTTTTTTGACCCTCACAAGGAAGATTTTTCCATTTAAAAGACAACATAGGTTATTTATGCCTCTGCCTTATTGAGGGGTTGATTTGTGTTGTTGTCACTCTTCCCTTCCAGGATAGACCTTTGCATGTTTCCATTTGTTCTAAAATGGGAATCAACACCATTTGGAAAACCAAATGTTTTGGGGGAATAATTATCAAAGTGTGTGTTTGGGTTCTGAAAAACCATTTTTTTTCTAGGTGAAAAACTAGGGCAGGGAAAGTCGTTTTCTCTCTAAGGTTCATGTTGTACTGGTTATTTCCTGAAAGTTTTAATATGTACATGTGGATAAACCTCAGGATGCTCCAGTGAACTCCAAGAAAACATTTAGTTCTCATTCTCAGCATCTTAACTTGTATTTTGTACATTTTTTTTCCCCCACTAAAGTGCTCACAGCTGTGCAGGTATTGCAGCCACTGCTGCTGTTCCATTTGATCTATTTTTAAAGCAGGGGCTCTCTGGATGGAATCCACATTCCTGTGTAGTCCAATACTCCCAAACCTTCCTGACCCTGCCTCACCCACTCAGACCTCATGCATTATCTTTAATTATATGATAACATTGCAATTTTCCTCTATAGAAACCCTTCCATTAAATAAATGGAATTTAACCAGCAATCCGCTGCCTTTAATGGTTCAATCCTTCCTTCCTCAGAAGTGTTCAGGCCTTTCCCTGCAGATGGAATTCACAATTTCTGCTTTCTTGCACCTTTTAGCAACAGGTTTTGGAGAATCCCACGCTGGTTTGGGTTGGAAGGGACATTAAAATTCATCCAGTTCTGTGGCAGGGACACCTCCCACTGTCCCAGGCTGCTCCAAGTCCCAACATCCAATCTTGCCTGGCACCTTCCAGGGATCCAGGGGCAGCCACAGCTGCTCTGGGAATCCCAGCCCAGAGGATTCCCCAATGTCCCATCCATCCCTCCCTCTGGCAGTGGGAGCCATTCCCTGGCTCCTGTCCCTCCATCCCTTGTCCCCAGTCCCTCTGCAGCTCTCCTGGAGCCCCTTCAGGCCCTGCCAGGGGCTCTGAGCTCTGCCTGGAGCCTTCCCTTCTCCAGACATCATCCACAATTCCATGTGCTGCTCTGGTCCAGCATCAGGATTTGGGAGGCACCATGGGGAGAAGGCAGGGAGGGGTAAGCAAATGAGATCTTTGGATCAATTATTTTGCTGCATTTTATCTCCAGAGAGAATCTTCAGTTCTTGGAGCATTTCCGTGGCCTCCTGAGGACTCACTCCAGAGCTTCTCTGTGCCAGGGCCCAACCACCCTCCCAGCCAGGAATTCCCAATCCCCAATGTCCCATCCATCCCTGCCCTCTGGCACTGGGAGCCATTCCCTGGCTCCTGTCCCTCCATCCCTTGTCCCCAGTCCCTCTGCAGCTCTCCTGGAGCCCCTTCAGGCCCTGCCAGGGGCTCTGAGCTCTGCCTGGAGCCTTCCCTTCTCCAGGGGAACATTCCCAGCTCTCCCAGGCTGGCTGCAGAGGGGCTCCAGCCCTTCAGCAGCTCCATGGCTCCTCTGGATTCTCTCCAGAAGCTCCAGATTTTCCTTGTTTTGGGGGCAAATCCAGCATTAATAACAGGGAAACCTCCCAGCACTGCACACCTGGGAGGACGAGCAGGGTTTGCATCTGTCCATCTTTTCCAACATGGCAAATTCCAGGTGGAATCTGGAGGGACGTGCTGCTGTGCTCTAAGTGACAGACACAGGCAGTGCCCTGTGCCATCCCCAGCTCCAAGCCTCGCTGTCTCTGGGCCATTCCTGGGCCAGCTGCAGAATTCCATCGCCCTGCAGAGCCTTGGCTGTGCTCCCCCTGCTCTGGGCAGGGCCTGCTCCCACCCTGTGCTCCCCAGGCTTATCCTGAGACAGCCTTGCCTCCCAGCACTTCTCTCCTCAGCCTGTTTTTCCTGAATTGTCATGAAAAGCAGGAGCCCACTTCCCTTTTCTGAAGGCCTGATGTTTTTCTGAGAACAATCCATTTTCTGTCTCGCTCTCTCTTCTTTCCATATGAAAGGCTTGGAGGTTTGTGAAATCCCAAGGTGCTCTCTCTAAAGCGAGGTATAAACCAATTCTACTTTCTTAAATCTAATAAAAGGAGACCTACTTCATTTGAATTTTTTTTTCCTACTGAAATTATTTTAAGGATTTGGGTTGAAAAAAAAGACATTTTGCTAATGTTGCTCTTTAATATCACAACTTTTAGGAGCATTTGAGAGCCAAATTTTCAAAGTACATTTGAGATGTAATAGATTTGATAAGTTGTTCTCTGCCTGAGCAGAAATTTTTGTACCACTTCTGCCAAGTTTTTGCAAGAAGTTTGTTTTCCATGATCCCCCTTTCTCTTCCAGCTGCTCCTTCTGAAACTGAATTATGGGCTGGCATTTTGAATTTTTCCTTACACAGATATTGTAAATAAAACCAACTACAAAGGCTTTTCATTTTGAAAAATTGGAGCAGCAGGCACCCTGAACAAAAGGAAATGTTCCCAACACTCCTTTTGTTGTAACCAAATTAATCAAGCTCAGAGATTTGGTTGTAATTTCAAAGTTAAATGTTTAAGTAATGCAAAACTTCTTAATCCTGCAGTGCCTCTGTCTTTAACATTCATAGCAAAATAGCAAAATTGTTACAGTTAATTTTTTTAATAGTTAATTTTTCTTAGCAAAGCTAAAGATTGGCTTCCTACAACCCCAGGAACCTGAATACCTCCAGAAAGTTTTGGGGTTCTTGGGATCTCTCCAGCAAATGTTGAGGGTTTGGATTATTTCAGTCTGTGGTAGTAGAAAATCTTACATATCTCCATCCTTGGGTTTTCCTGAAATATCACAAGAAATTTCTGTGAAGTGAAAGTCACATCTTTTTGCTGAAAGGGCTACTGGTTTAAAACAACAAATAAGAACTCCTGTCATTATTTGTTAATTATAAATTATATTTAAAAGAAGAATGTATGGTGTAGTACTTAAGATAAACCAAATTATTCTTTTCTATTGAACCACCAAACCAAACTCAGATCATTGATTTTTGTTTCAATATTTCCGTCTGAAAGAAAAAAAAACTGAAAGGAAGCTAAGGGCAGTGAATTTAAAATGTATCTGTTAATGAAAACCTAAAAAAAGTTTATTTTTTTTACATGAAGGTGGCCTGAAAGGTTGTGAAGGGATTCTTGTTTTTTTCATTTGGTGTTTCAGTTTTGTTTTCTATTCCCCTTCCTGTCAATTCACATCCTTGGAGAGCCACAATCATGGTGAAAAATGTGTGGAAATGCTTTAGGAAAGCATCATCATTTTTGACATTCCCAACTGGCCTTTTCCTAGAAGGATCCCAGTCCAGGGAAATGCTTGAAAATTAAAACCAGGGATGCTTTTAAAATCAAACACAGCAAGTTTCTGAAGAAAGGAGCCTCTCTTCCTCTCCAAAGCTGTGGTGATCCTCCAGAGCTGCACACAAAAAGGGTTATTTTTATTTTTTACCACATTCCTGAAAAATATTCCTGAGAGGGGAAGATTCTCACCAAGGTGGGGCAGAAATTGCCACAGTTGGCTTTGGCTCAGCCTCCCATACTAAGTTTGGATCACTTCAAAGGATTCATCGCATTTCTTGGAGGTTTCATCTCAGAATCAGGGAATCATTTGGGTTGGAAAAGACCTTTAAGGTCCCAGAGTCCAACCTGAACCCGACCCAAGTCACCCCCACTTTATTGGTGCCACTCTGAGAGTGGGGGCAAAACAGCTGAGTTTAGGGAAAGGGAAGATGAGCTCAAGTTTCTGTTGAAAAACTCATCAAAAGTTAAAATGTCTCCTTTTTTTTTATTTAATCCCAGAACTAAAGCTGTTCAGGATACAGTGAATTTTCCAGGGCAGCAGGAATCTATTTGAGGTGCTTGTTGTTTAGGTGTTAGAAAACAAAATGCTCTTGTTTCTGTACCACATAAATGGGAGTTCACTGGTGAATCTCTGTGTGATTTGATCATAAATAGTTCGTCAGGAAGCAGCTCCAGGAGTGAATTCTTGGTTCATTCCTGTCCCAACGAGGGAACAGCAAAACCTGGCCACAGGTGCCGCTTCAATAAAAGGCAGCAGAGGAAAATCATAAATATTATAGGTATTATAGTGTATATTTAACCTCCTCAAGATAATTCCAACACCATTTTTTTATGCTGCTAATTCTTATTTGGAAGTTTTATACCTTTGCCAGTGCAGACATTTATGCTGGTTCAGACCTATATATGTATTTATTATTTTTTTTTCCCCTTTAAGTTTTCTTGTTATCTGCAGCACAATTTCAGCATTTGAGTGGCAGCAAGTGACATTTGCAGAGGACAGATCCTGCAGGCAAATGAGCAGGTGACAGGAGGCACAATGGCACTCAGGAATAGTCTGACACGTGGGTGTTCCGACTGGAGGATCCTCTTTGTGTTCAGTGGAGTTCTCATGGAGCAGCCTGCAGTTGATATTGTATTCTCAGAGTACAGAATTCAATGTATCCCCAGCACACACAGCCTTCAGCTGGGGTTCTTTACACCTTTCTGCCTTATAATGGCACCTGAAGTGCAGAAAGCTGAGTAAACTGCCTCTGAGTGCTGCATCACAATGATGTGCACATGCCTTCATCAGGTTAATATTTATTACTCAGTTGCTTGTGATCCTTGGAAAACAGTTCTTGGGAACTGCTGATGGGAGAGAAAGAGTTTTGTTCCTCTAAAGGGCGCTTCAAAACTCACTGGAAACCACAAAACTTTCATCTTTCAGTGAAGCAAGTTAGCAAATCCCTGATTCATGTGATTAAAAATTATCAATCAGGCTGCTTAAAACCAGTAAAGTCAAATGATCAATATTTGGCTGTTTTTTCCATGTCAGGAAATCATGTGGGTAGCCCTGTTCTGCAGCCCTGCAATCCTGTAACATCCAGCTCTGTAACAAAGTCTCCTCTTGGAAAGGATTGGGAGGGTTTAAAGGTGAGCCAGGCACCTTCTGAGCACAAGGGTATAAAATCTGGAGGTTCCCACCAAATGTTTTTCCATAATTCAGTTGGAAAGGCTTTTTTCTACTGCCTTTTCAGTGGAAATTATAATTATGAACTAGTCCATACATAAAACTGATTTTTCTGATTCGTCTTAAATTGCATTTCCTTGATGATCTAAAATCTAAAATACATTTCAAGCTTTTAAAAATAGACCAGAGAAGGGGACAAGTCCCTGCTTTGACACAGATGTTTCTGCAGGAGGGCCAATGCCCTCAGATTATCATGATGGTCCCATCTAAACATATTTAAAATACAAAATTACACATTCTCCATGAATAGTTTTGATTTGGGCTGCAGGAATGTGGAGCTAAAATTCCACTTAAAGATGGTTTATAATTATGAAGGACCAGGCTGGCTGCAGCTGCAGGGACAGGGATAAGGACAGGCTGATGAGCCCAGAGCAGGAGATGGGAATCACAGACCTGATCCCTGGAAAAACACACTCTGGGAGCCCAGGTTTAATGTCCAAAGTTATAGTGATGTCTTGTTCAGGCTGCCCTGGAGCAGAGGCTGGGCAGAGTCACAGAACAAAGCAGGGATTTATCCCAAGGATCTCCTGCATGGATCCACCTTGGGCAGCACCAGAGCCCAGCCAGGGCTGCACCCAAGATGAACCAAAATGGCCCCAAAATGCACGAGCGCTCCCGGGGTCTCTCCCTGGGATCAGTTCTGCTCCATTTGCATCTTGCACTTCATTGTCCCATTCCAGCTTTAGCCCAGGCAGTCCCACCCTGCTTGTTTTTCTCTCTGCAGCCCATGGGGTTGGTGCTCCTGGGCTGAGATTTGGATCATTTGTCCTTGGTGCCCAGCTGGAGCAGGAATTGTTTTGTCTCCCTGCTCTGTGCACAGAGCTCAGCATCCCTTAAACATTATCCCTTTTACACTAAAGCAGCACAGAACCTGAAAAATATAAAAGCTAAACCTGAGGCATCAATATTCAAGTACTTTTTTGAAGAGGGGAGTGTGGCTCATCCATGAGAAAATCCTTCAAACCAGGAATACTTTTTGGGAAACCTGACCTGGAGTGAAGATGGGAGTGAGGGCATGGCTTGTGTGGTTGTGTCTGACGTCTCTGGATCTGCTCCCTGCAGGATTTGATTTCCTGCCCCAGACAGGTCCTTTTGCTTTTCCAGGCATCCAAGGGGGAATAAGGAAGGGTCACTCTCCAGTTCCTAAAAGGGCTCCAGGAGAGCTGGAGAGGGACTGGGGAGAAGACATGGAGGGGGGACAGGAGCCAGGGCATGGCTCCCAGTGCCAGAGGGCAGGGATGGATGGGACATTGGGGATTGGGAATTCCTGACTGGGAGGGTGGGCAGGCCCTGGCACAGGGTGCTCAGAGCAGCTGTGGCTGCCCCTGGATCCCTGGCAATGCCCAAGGCCAGGCTGGACAGGGCTTGGGTCACCCTGGGACAGTGGGAGGTGTCCCTGCCATGGATGAGGGGTGCCACCCCTGGATGAGTTTCCAAGCCCGTCCCCTGTGGTGGGATTGTGTGAATTTCAGAAGGCAGCCCAGTGACTGTTCCCTGCCTCCCTGCAGCTCCCAGGCTATCACCTTTCACAGGCTCTGCTCACAGCTCCCTGATCTTGTTTCAGAGCCTGGGACTGACAGTGAGCTCAGCACAGCACCCAGAAAACTGTTTGCATATTAATTACCCATAATAGCAACAAAATGCATTTTATATAAAATTCCTCATCTTCTGCCTCTCATCTGGATGATGTTAGAAATCTTTTCCAACTTTAAACATTCTGTGATCTGGACTGAGGTATTTTCTGTGTTTTATACATACTAAATCCTGCCTAACTGTATTTTTGCTTCTTGTTGCAGTTTATGATTCCTTGTGCCCCTCCCTCAGCTGTGCTTGTGCTTCAGCCTTTTCTTGAACTTCTTGCAGAAAGGAAAAACAAATCCAGTTGGGAAAAGTTTGTGCAAGGCATTTGTGTGGAAATGATCTCCTAACCAGGGAGCTGAGGAGCACAGCCCAGTGTCCTCCTGCTCTGGCTCTGTGGCACAAATTTGATTTATGAAGTGCTACGTTTGTAGCTGCACTCCTGATGTGCCTTGGTTTTTATCCCCAAAATTACTGATACCCACCATGTGGTAGGTTTTAAACAGAGATTTTTTTCAGAGGCTGAAACATTTGTGAAGGTAAGGCTTGTGCTGTCCCA
Organism: Camarhynchus parvulus; assembly: GCF_901933205.1. Taxonomy (NCBI): domain Eukaryota; kingdom Metazoa; phylum Chordata; class Aves; order Passeriformes; family Thraupidae; genus Camarhynchus; species Camarhynchus parvulus. The sequence continues at coordinate 35,757,239 of NC_044577.1, forward strand.
AATCAATAGTTACACACCAAATTGTGAGGGAGATCAGTGGCATTGTTGAGAATTCAGAACCTGCACTCCAGGTATGGAGTGACAGAATTCCAGCACTGTCTGTCCTCTCCCACTGTGCAGAAATTCTGGAGGAAGAGCTAAAACCATGAAGGATTTTTGGGTTCAGGTCAGGGGGATTACATTGCAGGCTGGAAGGAAAGAAGGGTCTGGCTTTTCCCTCTGTGATCAATCCCTAAAGCCAGGAGGATGTAAGAAGCTGAAAGCAGTTTAGCCCCTCAGCCTGGGAAGTGAACTTGAAAAGTGGGATGAAGGGAAGGGGGGCAAGGGGAGCTTGCAAGGATTACAGACTCTTCCTTCTTGTTGGAATAGCAGGGTTGTGCTCCTTGCAGTAAATTCTAGCTTAGATCCAAGTTCATGGAATATCTACAATAATGGGAAATATTCTTGCTGTTGTTCCAAAAAGCTTCATGGATTAAGTTTTTTGAGTGTTACTCTTCAGGAGTGGGAAGTTTTAAAAGCAATTTTCAAAAGGGAAGAAAAAAAAACCCCAAACCACAACATACAAAAGATCTGCTGGACTGGCACAATGGCAAATTATTTGTTTAGGTGGAAAAAGGAATTTATAAAATGTTAATCTAGGTTTGAACTGTGTCTTCTAGCAGTGAACTAAATGTGATTTAGTGATGGAAAAAAAGTGATTTTAAAGCAGACAGATTGAGGATTGTCCAGCTGGAATTGCTGAATCCTGGAGTCCTGATTCTTGATGGCAGAGCTGAAAAAGCATTCCAGTTACATGCCCTAATCACAGAATCACAAACACAGCTCTGTAATGACTGAATTTCAGTGTTCCAGTCCTGAATTTCAGTGTTCCATCCCTGAATTTCAGTGCTCCATCCCTGAATTTCAGTGTTCTATTCTTGAATTTCAGTGTTCCATCCCTGAATTTCAGTGTTCTATCTCTGAATTTCACTGTTCCATTCCTGAATTTCAGTGTTCCATTCCTGAATTTCAGTGTTCATCCTGAACCTGCCATTCCTAATCAGTGTTCCATTCCTGAATTTCAGTGCTCCATCCCTGAATTTCAGTGTTCTATCTCTGAATTTCACTGTTCCATTCCTGAATTTCACTCTTCCAGTCCTGAATTTCATTGCTCCATCCCTGAATTTCAGTGTTGCATTCCTGAATTTCAGCATTCTATCCCTGAATTTCAGCATTCTACCCCTGAATTTCATTGCTCCATCCCTGAATTTCAGTGTTCCATCCCTGAATTTCAGTGTTCCATTCCTGCATTCTGGAAGGGCCTCTCATTCCAATACCTGACCCTTCTGCTTTTCAGATTTTTAGGTAACTCAGGTTTTGCAAGATGAGCTCTAGGACACAGATTCCAAACCAGTTAAATTTCTTCTTGCCTGCCTTTGAGCTCATCTAGAAACACTGTCAATGCAGAAGCCATCGCTGTTGTTCATTTCCATGATTCTATAGCTCCAATAAAAGGTAAAAAATAAGATTTTTGAGAAATATTGAAGGTGTTTTGATGAGGTTTTCTTGTGAAGGTCTAGAGAAAATAAGCATGAATTCTTCTATCAGTGGGTCTTGCTGTAACATCTGCAACTTGATTTAAGTTTAATAAATTACTAAATTCAGGGTTTGGCCAACAAAAGTGAGTGGTGGGACAACCTGGGGCACTTCTGGATTTCTCCAAATGGAATCTGGAGTTTGTCCTTGTCCACAGCAGCTCAAGGCCTGACAGTAGAAGAAAACAGAATATTTCTGACAGCTCAGAATGCTGAGTTGATGCTTTCAAGACTAGAAAGTAAATAATACAATAAACCCACAACCTGATCTGTGCTTCTAAAGAAAATGCTGAAAACCTCTGACACCTTCAAGGCACCCTTTGAACATTAGAAAAACTTGGATTTTATCTCCTTTTCGCTCAAAGGCATGGTCTGCTGTGGTTTCAGATGCAGAGGTTGGTGGTCTCCAGGACCTGGATGTTTTTTCCTTTTGACATTTTTAAAGCGCCTAATAGAGAGTGGGAGGGCCTGCTGGCTGCCTAATTAGAGTGATTTAATTTTTAAACAGCTTTCAGTGGGTGTCACATACGGTACCTCTGGATGGATTCTGACAGGGGTACAGGACTGAAGGCCTTTGGCTTTGCAGGAACCAAACTGTCTCCTCAGCTGCTGTTGTTTCACCAGAACCAGTCCAGAAACACTTGGAGGGATTTGGGAGGTGGGAGCAGAGCTTTCCTCATGTCCCTGAACTCCTTTGGGGTCACCCTGAGCTCTGCCTGGTGGCTCCCCAGGAGGTTTCCCTTCAGTGGGAAGTTCTGTGTGGGTATTTGGGAGCAGGACACCAACGTGAGCTTTCACCATGGCCACTGGCAGGGGGTGGGCAGGGAATCCCAAAGCTTCACATCCCACATTGTCATGGGATCATGGAATGGGTGGGGTTGGAAAGGACATGAAATCATCCCAATCCATGGGCAGGGACACCTCCCACTGTCCCAGGTGCTCCAGCCTGGCCTTCGGCACTGCCAGGGATCCAGGGGCAGCCCCAGCTGCTCTGGGAATCTCAGCCCAGCCCCTCTCACCCTCCCAGGGAAGGTGCCAAGGCTCCCAACAGGTGATTTTCCAGGAGTCATCCCTGAAGGAATCACTCACTAGGTGGTTAAAAACACCAGGATTTGCAGTGTGCCAGAGAACACTTCCACAAAGCAGTTTAGTAGCTGATAACTTCACAATTCATGTTCCAGAAAGTTCTCTGGCATCTCTTGGAATGCACCCAAGCAGCAGTATTACTTTTTGCCTAATAAATAGAAGAATATGTTAAATTGTGTTGATATTAACGCCAAAAGCTACCAAAAATAAATGGGGTGCTTGTTCCTTTTTGTCCCTTCAAAAAACAAAAACTAAACCAAGAGTTAAGTTCTATCCCTTGCACTTTATTAAATTTAAAAAGAGAAAAGAAGACACATTGGCTCTGTTCAATTTTCCAGTGGTTTGAGGAAGAAAAAGTCACTTTTTAATGGGAAGAGAAAATGAGCCTTGCTTTGAGTGCTGGAAGCCCAACAGTTAAAAATACAAGAAATCTTTTACTATTGCAAATCCTGCTCAGTTAAAGGGAACGTGGCAATTCTGAATCCTCTGTCCCAGGAAATCAGCGCTGGTTTGAAATGTGTACAAACTGAAAACAGTCTATGCCAGAACTCCTTGTGCTAGTGCCAGCTAAAAGCAAGAAAGAAAGGGGGGAAAAAAATCAAATTGATGGGTTTCAAAGCTGATAATTGTGCTTGAGTGCTGTGGCTGTAAATCACTGAGTGGCTTTTCCTTGGATACAACAGTCACTGCATGTAAATGTACACATGTTGCCTTTGCAGCAGTACAAAATACCTGAAATCCTCCATTCCAGTTATTAAAATACAACCTGATGCAACATTGCACCATTTGCCTTAACCTGAGATGATTCCATGAATGACAAGTACCATACTGCTGAGGGAAATCAAAATTCATGCACAACATGATGGCAGAATGTGTGACCTCAGCTTCAGAGCGGCACAACGTGTTAAATTATCTTGCTGTAGTTCCAAAAAGCTTCATGGATTAAGTTTTTTAGAGTGTTACTCTTGAAGAGTGGGAAAATTTAAAAACAATTTTCAATTCTGTGTGAAGAGGCTTTCCAGTTTGGCTCAGCTTCTCCAAAATCTTCTCTCAAGTCCCTGCCTGTGCGTGCAATCATTGTGGGCAGGGAAAATCTTTGCAGGTGTGTTGGATGTGTTCTTAGGATGACTCCACACCCCTGGTTACATCCATGGCCCTTCCCAAATCATCTCCTGATTTGCTGATCTCATAAAAATTTGAAAGCTAATGTTAAAACAAGATTCTGTTCCTCTGTATTGGCTTTATGTCTTCTGTATTCAGAAAGAGCAGCTGGAAAATGAGCTGCAAAAATGGATTTTTGTCAAATTTACTGGCAGAATTCATCCAGAGGTGCAGAAATTGTACAGGATTGTACAGAAATTTGTGGAATCACAGGATGGTTTGGGTTGGGAGGACCTCAAAGTTCATCCCAGTTCTGGCAGGGACACCTTTCACTATCCCAGGCTGCTCCAAGCCCCTTCCAGCCTGGCCTTGGGCACTTGCAGGGATCCAGGGCACCCTCACACCACTAATGTTGATTCTCTTATTTCTTTTTTGTTAAGGTTGGGATTAAATGGTGAGACGATATTTTGTGTTTGGACTCAGATGTTTATTAGTTCTTATTTATATTATTGTCTCACAGAGTGTGAGTTCTACAGCACTTCACTCTAACAAGGTAGAAATGGAACTGTATCTCTCTCTAGAAAGACTTTTAAGGATAAACTGTTTAGTTAAGAAATGACACCTCAATTATTTTTACTTTTAACTCAATAACTAACTACTCATGTCTTGTAATGTGGATATTTTTATCTAATTACACAAAACCACCTAAATCTAGAAAGAAGAAGGTAAAGAAGGACCAGCCTCCACCCCAAAACCTCCATCTTGCTCTCTATATTAATTTATTCTAAACCCTTAAACTCTGAGTTTCCCACCCTGTGATGTCACACACTTCTATCCAAACTCCACACCCACAATCCCAGTTCTACCATTCCATTCTGGAAGCTTCTCCAGGGCCTCAGGTCAGTGCAGTGTTCTCCTGGGGGTCAGTGCTTGCCAGCACAGAAAGGCTGAAATTCCCAGCACAGAAAATCTGAAATTCCCAGCACAGAAAGGCTGAAATTCCCAGCACAGAAATCTGAAATTCCCAGCAGGAACCAGGGTTCCAGCACAGGGCAGCCACAGCTGCTCTGGCACCCTGTGCCAAGCTTTGAGACTTTTTTTGCAAAGCCCAGGCTGCCATTCATGGTGTGGTTGCAACAAATTTAAAGCTTGTTGTGGGTTTGGGGTTTGGAGCAAGACAATTAATTCAATTAATAAAGCAGAAGGGATGTTTGTGCTGTCACATTAATTGTGCCACAAAGTGACATGGTTCCATCGAGTGGGGAACACCACTGATATAAAATATTTTGGTGAATAGGTACAATAATAGCCCTTGATGATAATTTGGAGAATGTGAGAGGACAGCGTTATTGCAGGTGAATTCATTTTTTCTGTATTTAATGTTTCTTTGGACAAACAAACCAAAAGTCTGTTAGGGAAAAACCTTGGTTTAAAAACCTTGCTTGTTTTTATCTGCTGCCTAAAATACTTGGAGGTGCTGAGGAACAAACATTTTACCCTCCTGTGTTCACCATCATGTGCTCAGTTGGGCTGACCTTCAGCACTAAAATCCAAATTATTTGGTGAGTCCATCCAAGACATTTTCATGTGTGTTTTAGGGTAAATTCTTACCTTGAGTAAGAATTTGGCTATGTAGTGAAGCCCTAGTATGCAAAATGAGCATCTGCCTGCACGAGCAGATTCTTAATTCTGGTGGTTTAGCAGAGGACATGTTTATAGTTCAGAAAATAAACCATTCAGGAGCCTGTATCTGCCTTGTGTTGACTCTTTGTAACCTTACTTGAGATTTACTAATTCAGTCCTTCCACTAGTACCAGTTAACTGTTACCTGCAAGGACCTGGGCACTGTTATTTGAAGGTGCTAATGGAAAATATCAAGAAAAATAATAATAATAATAATAATAATAATAATAATAATAATAATAATAATAATAATAATAATAATAATAGTAATAATAGTAATAATAATAATAATAATAATTCAATCATCACCATCGTCATTATAATTATTTATCTATAATATAATCTCTCTTGTATAATATATAATATATATTATATATTATATATTATATACTATATACTATATACTATATACTATATATTAAATGCTATATATTAAATGTTATATATTATATGTTATATATTATATATTATATGTTATATGTTATATATTATATATCACATATCATACATTATATATTATATATTGTATATTGTATATTGTATATTATATATTATATTATATTATATTATATTATGGGGCCGCTAAAAGCTTTGGATGGTGCCATGGAGCAGGAAACCCAACTGATGTAAAATCTGATCACTAATGATGTTAAAAGAGCCCCAACAGGTTCACAGATCTCACTTCATGGAAAATTAAAGATGCTCATACTGGTTTTCAGGCTATCTTGATATTAGGGAGAAATACTGAATTTTCAAGGAATAATTCTTGTTGTCCAAACGAAATGTTTCCATCTGTTCTCTGCAACTGAGCAGGAGCTAAAATAGGCATTTTCTGTGCTCTGGTGCCATTTACAGAATGGCTTCATTTGGTCTTTATGCTCAAAGCCACGTTTTTCTGGCATTCCCTCAGACTTTGGTTGCTCAAATGAAGGTCCTGCTCCTCACACTTGCTGATCACATTCATCCAAAGAAGGGGAAAAAGTAGAATTCCAGTTTGAGGTTATTTTAGGTCCCAGTTTTGTTTGGGTTTGGTTGCCACTTTTGCACATTCACACGTTCCAACAAAGCAGATTGAAGTTTTCTCCCCTGGCACAGCGCTGCCATCCCTTGAAAGGTGCTTTTAAAATCCCACCAGGTTCTTTGTGGATGGAATCACTTTCAGCCTTGAACTTTTTGAAAGTGATGGGACCATTCAGATCCTTTGAATTTAGCTTGGTTTAGATCTGCTCAAAAAACAGAGCCCAATAATACTGAAATACAGGAGAGGCTGATTGGAGGAGCAGCAGCTCACAGGGGTTGTAAGGTAAGGAGGAAGTTTCTGGGTGAAGCCATGTCCAGATGTTGTATTTCTGTTTTCTGGTGTGGAAGACACATCCCAATACAGATCCCAATACTTGGGTGACATTCCCAGTGTTCCTGCCCCTCAAGGTCCTGGCAGATCACATCCAACGACCTGAACCTGGCATGTCCAGCTTGTTACACACCACACCAAGGCTGCTGCCCAGAATTTGGGGAGAGTTCTCTCAGAGCTGCCAGGCTGAACTCAGCTTTGCAGTGATGCCTCAAGTTTAGCTTTTCTATTTTTCAGGTTCTGTGCTGCTTTAGTGTAAAAGGGATCATGTTTAAGGGATGCTGAGCTCTGTGCACAGAGCAGGGAGACAAAACAATTCCTGCTCCAGCTGGGCACCAAGGACAAATGACCCAAATCTCAGCCCAAGAGCACAAACCCCATGGGCTGGAGAGAGAAAAACAAGCAGGGTGGGACTGCCTGGGCTAAGCTGGAATGGGACAATGAAGTGCAAGGTGCAAATGGAGCAGAACTGATCCCAGGGAGAGACCCCGGGAGCGCTCGTGCATTTTGGGGCCATTTTGGTTCATCTTGGGTGCAGCCCTGGCTGGGCTCTGGTGCTGCCCAAGGTGGATCCATGGAGGAGATCCTTGGGATAAATCCCTGCTTTGTTCTGTGACTCTGTCCAGCCTCTGCTCCAGGGCAGCCTGAACAAGACATCAGCAGGAAGCTGAAGGATTCACCCTCAGCTCCCCGTCGGTGCTCTTGGATGGAGGAGGAATCTTCTCATCTCCCACATTGGTTTTGCTACAGGATCTCACTGCCCATCAGTTCCAGCCTGATGTCATTCTGTGTTGGAACCCTGGTCACTGAGAATTTTAGACTTTCTGTGTTAACAGACACTAACCCCAAGAAAACACTACAATTAACCTAAAGCCATAGAAAAAACTTCCAAAATTAAATAGTAACACTAAAATTACAAATATGTTGTTTAAATAGAAATATGTAATATCACATAGTAGAAAACTTTATATTTAAAGTTTCAAAATATAGGAATATATATATATATAAAACAAAATAAAAGTTCTAAAACAAAGGTCTACCTTCTTCACCTTCTTCTTCATCGCTTTAAGTAGTATTATATAATTAAATAAAAAAGTCCACATTACTAACCACAAATAATTAAGTTAAAAATAAAAATTATTTAAGTATAATTTATTAATTGAACATTTTATCCTTAAAAAACCTTTTAAAAAAATACAACTCAATTTTTAGTTTGTTAACAGAAAATACTATAGAACTCACAGTTTATAAAACTCTAATATAAATAAAAACTAATAAACATCTAAATCCAAACAAAAAATACCATCTCACATATTTAATCCCAACCCCAACAAAAAGAAAAAAGAAAACTAAACATCAGTTCTGGAGGAATTTCAAGTTTTTCTCCCTGTCTCAGCCTCTCCTTGGGAGACGGAGTCTCTCATCTGGAAGCTCCCATTAACCCCTTCCTGCCAGACCTTTGAATTAGGGAAGTTTGCAGGTACAGGAGAGGAAACAAAAGCTTCAGGGGTCAGAAACTTCATTTTTTTATTACACCTGAAGCCAGAGAGTGCAAAAAACAGGCTGAGAATGAAGGAACTGGGACGCTTTAATTGTGGTTTCTGTGAAGGAGGAAAAATTCAGTCATTAAATTGACATTTTGCAGTTCACTGTTCTTAGAGCCATACAAAATGGTAAGGCTGCAATGTTATTGCACTTATATTTTAATTAATAAATTATTGTTATTATAATTACTAATCTAATATTTTAATTATTTTAATTATTAAATTAATATTTTTTAATTCTTAAGCTAACTTAAGCGAGACATTTAAAATTGTTCAACTTCTTGTATATTAGGAGTTCCTTGTATATTAGGAGTTCCTTTAGCTTGAAAGGGGAATTTTTTTGGTCATAGAGAAAACTTAATATAAAATCATGAAATAAAAAAGCAAATTTAAGTTTAGGTTGTCTGTTGACTGCTACTGAACGTCTTGTTCTCAAATCCTTTTCCTCTGTGTGCTCTGCTGATGTGAAAATCCTTCAATTTAACTTTAAAAATCTGGAATTTAGTTATTCCTTCTGTTGATTTGCTGTCAAACACTTTGACACTTTAAATCCTTATTTTTACTGTGCTTTTCCCCAGTGGCATTTGGTACATTTGTCATTAATAATATTTAATATTTCTCTTTGGCCTTGGTGCTGTTGTGATACATAGTTCTAAAAATCATAGGAATATTTGTTTATTTAGTTCCATTCCTTAAAACCAGACTTTATAAAATCTCTCAAAGCTTTCTGAAAACTCATTCAATCCTGAGCTAAATTTTGATCAAATTTTGAGCTCTATTTCTGAATAAATAAGAGAGATATTTTTAAAATGATCAAACAGATTGAAATAGTAGGGCATTTTTATATAAATATAGACTCAGGAGTGATCCAGTGTGAATTATATTAAACTCACTGGGGAACCATCCATTAACCTGAGCGAGAATAGAATCAGAATTCCAGAAACTGAATTCTGCTGGAGGAGCCCTGGGCCTGGGGATTATTCAGATAATTTCCTGATAACTTTTATCAATGCATTGGGCAATTAGTTGTGCTAATTAGCAGCATCACTTTGGAAGAACTGCTTGGAGGGAGTGGAGTGACAATGATAGAGCAGGCAGGGATGGAACTGGGATGGATGGAATTCTTTCTCTGTGGAAATTCATGGGGAATTTTCTCAGCCTTTCCAGCCTCAGGATAATTTGAGTTGAAGCCTGAATCCAGAGCAGAGTCTCCTCTCTGCTTCCATGGCAATATCTGCCCTGCAAGAGGGTTTAAAATAATCAAGATTTGCCAGTTATGGAGATTTGTGCCAAGCATTTTGAAGTAAAAAATAACAGAGTTTAGAGAAGTTTATGTTATTTTTTTGGGGAGGATTCAATTTTAAACAATGGCACAATGTCATGTCTAAAAAAGACACTTTATTATGTGATGATACAGTGTCATGAGGCAAAAATATAAACTGTTGGTGTGCTTGCTGCATGAAATGTCTTCTCTCCTGATGAGTTTGGAGTTGGGAGAAGAGATTCCTCTGGAAGTCCAGGTGTCCTTTTCTTCTCCTCATGCTGTGGGCGTGTTCATTCAGGTCTTGGTGTGTCACAGACATCTTTTATGAAAAGTCCTTTCATTAGGATCTTTTCTCCTGAGAAGCTGAGAGGCCTCAGAAATTAAATGTAAACAATGGTTATCTGCTGCTGTGGAATGCAACAGGTGGATCTGTGATTGGTCTCGTGTGGTTGTTTCTAATTAATGGCCAATCACAGTCCAGCTGGCTCAGACTGTCTGGTCAATCCCAAGATTTTATTATCATTCTATTCCTTTCCTTTCAAGCCTTCTGATGAAATCCTTCCTTCTGTTCTTTTAGTATAGTTTTAATATAATATATATCATGAAATAATCAATCAGCCTTCTGAAACATGGAGTCAGATCCTCATCCCTTCCCTCACCCTGGGACCTCTGTGAACACGGTCACATTGGTGGAGTTGTGTACCTTGTGCAGAAATGGGAAAAGTTCTGATCTTGGGGTCAACACAAATATATTTATATAAAATAATCTGAGTTAGGAGGTAGAAATGAAGATATTCTGGTGGATTGAGTTAACTTTTCCCATGGAGGAAGTGTTTCAGTGATGCCTCAGGTTTGGCTATTCTATGTTTCAGGCTCTGTGCTGCTTTAGTGTAAAAGGGATAATGTTTAAGGGATGCTGAGCTCTGTGCACAGAGCAGGGAGACAAAACAATTCCTGCTCCAGCTGGGCACCAAGGACAAATGATCCAAATCTCAGCCCAGGAGCACAAACCCCGTGGGCTGGAGAGAGAAAAACAAGCAGGGTGGGACTGCCTGGGCTAAAGCTGGAATGGGACAATGAAGTGCAAGGTGCAAATGGAGCAGAACTGATCCCAGGGAGAGACCCCGGGAGCGCTCGTGCATTTTGGGGCCATTTTGGTTCATCTTGGGTGCAGCCCTGGCTGGGCTCTGGTGCTGCCCAAGGTGCATCCATGGAGGAGATCCTTGGAATGAATCCCTGCTTTGTTCTGTGACTCTGCCCAGCCTCTGCTCCAGGGCAGCCTCCCAAGGTGTCACCAGCAGTGTGTGACAGGGGCAGCAGGAGGAAAGAGTGGACACTGGGCTGGGAGACAAATGGGACAATTGTTTCTCTTGTTTAGGTTTTTTACCAAATATCTTCACTTTTTGGGGAATATTTGTATTTCCTGTGATAAGGCTGAAGTAGAAACACTTGAATAGAGAGCCTGAGCACCCTGGGCCATGGAAGTGGCCCTGGGGAAGGGGATAGGACCAGATGGGATTTCAGGTCCTTTCCAACCCAAACATTCTGGGATTCTGGGGTTAAAAAAATCAATTATTTGTAACTACGGAGTAGTAACAACTGATTTTTTTACCAATTCATTCTGTTGTACTTTTAGCAACATAGGAGAAATAGGAGGAAAGACAAATTGGCATTATACAGACCTCAAATTCTTTGTTTATCTTCTCAGGTCTCATCAGTTTCTTGGTTATCTCTATATTAAATTAAAGATCAGTGAAGGAGAAAAGTTGATTACATTTCCATTGTGAGCCAGAAAACAGCAGTGCTTGTACACCAGGTATGCAAAGGGGCTGAGGGAAACAAATCAAGTTTTCAAAGTGCTGTGTTACAGATGAATGAAAATAATTTGTAAATTATTCATCAGATTTAATTCTAAGATGTTTTGAGAAAGCCAAAACAAATTGGGACGTGTGATTGTTGGAGAGACCTTTATTCTCCAGCCTTTTCAGGTCTAAATCTTGAGTATGAACTTCAGCAAGATGTGGAGAATGTCCAAACTGCAGGGAGAGGTATCAGCTACTCATGATTTATAGGATTGAAATATTGACTCAACTGATGTCTGATTTTTTCCTCTTGCAAATTAAAACTCCTTTTTTTATTTTTTTTTTCCTGTAACTGAAGACACAAAAAAATAGATAATATCCCTTCTTACACCTTGTGTGCTCAAAGCAACAACCACTCAAATGACAGCATTGCCAAACCTCTGAAAAATGTTCTTTATATCTATATATCACATTTGGAAAGTAAACATGTCAGTACCTTAGCCTTATGTATGTATCACATACATCAAGGAAATACAGCAGTGTGTTATATTTATAACAATGGATCACTGAAGTCAAAGAAATGTGATAGTTTGTTGGCCTTCCAGCTGATTGCTGAATTAACTTCTCAGCAAGACCTGCCTGGTTTTGGGTGTTTCTTTGAGCTCTCATGTTGTTCACGTGGTCCATGGTGTTGTTAGGCAGTTACAGTTCGCTTTTTGAAGTTCTTGTTGTCATACACCAGCCCAGGAAAGGCCATATGTTCCTGCAAAGGTAGCCTTGGAAGGTGGGATAGCTGCTTCTCCTTTTCCTTCTGCCATCTGTTCTGCTTTAACTTCATTTTCTCCACATACCATGTCAAGCAAATACTCAGATAATAGATGGGAATTCTAATCAGTATGGAAGCAGGATTATTGTGGCCAACTATAGTCAGGTATTCAGATTTTTTTAGACATTTCCCTTGCTCTTTGGCATTGTAACAGTTAAAATTTAGAATTAGGAAGCTGTAAATAAATAAACATTATTTTTACTTAAACCACAAATACACTGAGATGTTCCCATGAACACAGAAGAGATTTTCAGAAATAAAAAGAGCAAACATCCTGGATTTCTCCAAGTGCCTGCTGCTCTTTCCACGTGGAGTTTCTCCTTGCTGTCCGTGTGCCACCCCTTGCTGCTCCAGCCCAAGCATTCCTGCAGCCACGGGGATTAGGGCAGGATCTGGGTTAAGACTAATCCAGAGAAATACACAAATCCTGGGCTGATCCAGGAGGGACTCAGGGAGCAGGAGCACAGGCGTGAGTTGTGCCCTCTGACAGAGTGAGGGACTGCACCTCAGGAATTCCCTCCTTAGGAACTCCCTCAGACTCCAGGGATATGGAGAAAAAATCCAAGTTTTCGGGCTTTGTGCTGAGCACACAGCAGAGCCCTGATTTAGGCCAGACCTGGCTTGAGTCTGAATTAGGAAAACCTGAAAATCCTGTGAGCCTTGTGCTTACTCCAAGCATAATCATGTATATAACGTGTATTTTCATCCACTTTTTATGCTGCTTATAGGAATAAAATTAAATATAAGGCCGTGCGTAGACCGAGGTCATGATTTGCCATCACTTGCTCAAGTCACAGAATTCTGCTTGGTTTAGGGGGAAAATCTACAAGGCATTTAGGAAAAAAAAAAAGTCTACAAGTCTGTAACCTACTTTCAATGGTTCTAAACTGCTTTGGGGGTTGTTATATTAATTTATAGAAGTGTCCATGTGTGTGAATGTATATAAAAAGAGATGTGTGTATAAATAAACAAAACTGGGCGTCTTTTTGCTATTTTAGTTCTCTGAAATTTTGTGGTGGATCTTCTCAAGAATATCTCTCTTTAAAGTCCTTTTCTTCATTCTCCAGCTGTGTGGGCTCTGCTTTTAAATTCTCTACAAGTGTAAAGCAGACCTGGACTGTGGGGAGCTCTCCTGGTTCTGTGTGCATGGGCAGTGAAGTCAGAGATCCTTCCAGATGGAATTTAGGAACAATTTCCCTTTCTGCAAATCCCCCTTAAGCACAACATGTATTTTATTGCAGGAAGAAGAGGCTTTATCACAACAAAACGGGCAAAAACCACCAAGACTTGAAGAAACAGCACTTCTCTAATTCTTCCCTAAAGTTCCCAGAAGCACCAAATCCTAAAGGATTACACCCACCAGTCTTCCTGATTTCAGGTGGGTCAGTTCTCTCTCTGCCTCTCTTTCTGAATTTGGGGATTCCCATTCCCTGGAGTGACCAAGGCTGGGCAGGACAGGGCTTGGAGCACCCTGGGACAGTGGGAGGTGTGCGATGGGATTTATGTCCCTTCCTGTTGTATTCTTAGAGGGTGTGGGATTTCAGAGCAGTTGGTTATAGTTTAAAGTAGTTACAAGTTTTTTTGTTACAAGGTGATATATAACTTTCTAGTTCCATGAACAGTTGTTACAAGGTGTATTTTGGTTTTTTAACTTATTACTTTTACTTTTTTTTACTGCATTGTGGATATTTTTATTCCATATAATGGAATAGATATTTATTCTATACAATGGAATATAATATAATATAATATAATATAATATAATATAATATAATATAATATAATATAATATAATATAATATAATATAATATAATATAATATAATGTAATGTAATGTAATGTAATGTAATGTAATGTAATGTAATGTAATGTAATGTAATGTAATGTTTTTAATGTAATATAATGTATGTTTGTTTTGTTGTTTTTTTAATATAATATAATATAATATAATATAATATAATATAATATAATATAATATAATATAATATAATATAATATAATATAATATAATATAATGGAATATATATTTATTCCATATAATGGAATAAAATGGGTTCCATATATACTCCATATAATGTGTTTTTGTTACTTTTGTACATATATATATATACACACATATCTTCTATTACAACTGTGAATATGTGTATATATATATATACATATATCTATACTTCTTTTACAACTCCTAAACTCTTAGCTTACTTAATTGCAATTGCAATTACTCTAATTGTCTATACAGCCACACCTCTACATTACAAACCCTTCACCATCTTATCAGTAGTTTCTCACTTAAGGTATATTTTTTCTTACAACTATAGAAACATCAGTTTTATTATTTTTCTGCTTAATGTCTATGTATTGTATTTTCACATCAATCTAAGGTTGTAGATCAAACTCTTCAGTGTCTCTGGAAGTTTCTGTTTTTTCTGATTCCCACACATTCCCACCTAAACTGTTCTGGGGTTCTCTGATTTCTCTGAAATGAAAGACAATGCAATTAATAATTATAATTTTGTGTGACTTTTTCCCTTAACAAAATAACAAACACTGTAAAGAAAAGTCAGGCAGAACTGGATGCTCCCAAACAAAAGCTGCTGCTGTTATTTTCCAGCATGGAGCTCATGGCTCTAATTTGGAATTAACTGGTTGGGAGGAGAGGTTTTCAGTTATGCCACAGAGTAAATGAGAAAAATAACATAAGAAACAGCCAATAATCAAGTTGTTTGATTTAGAAGAAATGCATTTAAAACCCAGCTAAAGTAAAAAGAGAACTGGCTGACTGCCACCCTCTTTTTTACTCATTTGTGACAGCACACAATTAAAAAGTTCAGTTTGTTGCTCTTACAACAATAACAGATTTTGGTATTTTTTATGTTTACTCATAAAAAGTATCTTTAATTTTAGATCCTCCAAACACTGTAGTTGTAAGAATATTGTTTGTATCTGGAGAGATTAGATGGGGACAGGATTTTTTTAATCTGTTAGCACAGATTTGTTATGTAAATAGGGAGCTCACAAAGGAAGGAGACAGCAAAAGGCTCTCAAAAAACAGATGTGTCTCCCCCAGAAATAAAGTCACCCCTGGATTCCTGCAACTTTTTGGGACGTTCAACCAAAAAATCCCAAAATCTGTAGTCACTGTGTAAGTCCATTTCCATATACTCAGTACAGATAATTTTATCATGAATTTATTGTTGCTATTTAATTTTGATAAATTCAGAATCAGATTATTCATTTCAGTGAATTCTCGTGATGCCTTGCTGTGGATTTCTCGAGGCTCCTTTCCCTGCTGCTCTTCCAGTCCTTAGCACTGGCCATGTGACCCAGATTTTTTAAGCCCTGCTATGACTTCAGGTTTTATTCTTGGGCTCTTTCATCCATCTCTTGGAATTGTTTCCAGTAAATTAAGAGTTTTACAGTGGTTGCTGTGATTAGCATTCTGTGCTCATGGGGAATTCTTCATAAAAACGTCTCTGATCAATACCTTTCAATGTGTTTAAACATTAATGTATAATTTTGTATGAAGAATGTTACATCCGTAGTGGAATTATGGTCTAAAATACATTTTTATGCAAATTCTTTAATGGTAGGTTATACCATCTTTCTATCTGTTTTTGTTACTGTGAAGATAAATTATAATTATATGAATAACCTGCATGAAATGGTTGTGTTTTGAAATCCTTCCATTCAGTAATATCTGTATATTCAATAATATCTATGGACTGAATGTTCCTTGTTAATGCAGGGTATTAAAAACAGGTAAACCCTCTACAGAGCCTAAACATTGATATTTTCTAGTGCCCCAGTGCTTAAGAAAATCTAAATATATCTTCATAATTTATAGGATGTAATTTATAAAGTCATATTGGTTGGGGAAGGACTTTACAGAATTAATCATTTTTATTTTAAGTAGTTTGCGTATGAAAAAACCCATTCCTGAAAGGCTCTGCCAGGCTGGCAAATGCAGAGACAACCAGTTTGAGACAACCAAGAGTCATTAATGCCCATTTTTACAAAATGCTGGGCCCTAATTTTGCACTGAAATTGGGAAGATCAATTGAGAACTCAGTTAAATTGGGGATAGTGATGAAATCAGTGAAGCCAAACTGCAGGGTTTGCTTCTCAACTTCATTAAGATATTTCAGTAATCATGGGAAGTGCTGTATTTGGTTTCACAGCCAGTGCACTTGGAGACTTTTGTTGTCACAGGGTGGTGTTGCACCCTGTTTGTTTGGCTCATCTGAAATTTTTCATTCCCATTTTCTGTCGTGGTTTTCTGTGACAGGAGAAGGTTTTAACAACAACCCAGACCTTCACTGTGGTGATAAATGGCTTTCAGAGAGATTTCAAAGAGGTGATTTGGAAATCAGAACTAATTCTTTCCATTTGCTGAAGGATTCAGAAACCGTTGATGTTGCACTTGCTTTTAATGAAGATTTATTTGGGGAAAAATGTGCAATGCCCAATTCTTGTGAATTTGATGCCCAGCTGTGCCTGTGCCAAGTCCTCAGGCTCTGGGATCTGAGGGTTTAAAGTCCCCATTAACTCTTTGGGATGTGCCTTTAACCTGATGAGCTCCAATCCGTTCCACCTCTGGAAAAATCCAGATTATTGCCTCCAGTGCTGGGCAGGCTCCTCTGGGGGTCAGAGGGATTCCAGCAGGGAATCAGTGCTGGAGGCACCAGGCCTCTGGAGCAGCACAGGGAGGATGGAAAGGGCTCAGGAGCAGGCAGGTGCTAGGGAATAATGAGCCATTCCCTATATTCCTACTGGGAATAATGAGCCATTCCCTATATTCCTATAGAGAATAACAAGCCAAGGCCAGGCTGGATGGCGTTTGGAGCAACCTGGACTAGGGGAAGGTGGCTCTGCCCATGGCAGGAGCTGGGATCAGCTGATCTTTAAGGTCCCTTCCATCCCAAACTGTTGGAATGTGAGCCTCTCTGAGTTCCACAGAGAGAGAGGTGAATGCAAGAGTTGAATTAAAGCCTTTAGAGAAATTAGGATTATATTAAGCCACATAGATATGAGTAGAAGTGTAGGTTTAAGTTTTAAATGCAAGTTGTAGTTTTAAATAAGTAGAAATACATTTTAAGTGCCTTAAGAAACTGTGTTAGCTAGTAAAGGCCCTAAAGTTTAAAGTTCAGTAACTTAGTTCCAGACTTAACAAAAATGTTGCAGAACTTTGCTTGGGTCTCTAGAACAGATTCCCAAACCCTTCTGGGATTCTGTGATCCAACAGCTTCTGGTTCAGCTGGGGATTCACCAATGTCCTGTACCTGAGCCAAGACTCATTTATAGCCCATCATTTGTAGCTCATCATTTATAGCTCATCAGCAGATTCATGCAAGTTTTTGAGAAGTTTATTGTTAGGGATGTGCATGGAATAAAAAAAAAAAAAATCCCACCAAATTCTGTAGTCACTGTGTAAGTCCATTTCCATGTGCTCAGTACAGATAATTTTATAATTAATTTATTATTGCTATTTAATTTTGATAAATTCAAAATCAGATTATTCATTTAAATGAATTCTTACGATGCTTTGCTGTTGATTTCTCAAGGCCTTTAGAGGAAGCTCCTTTTCTTCCGGTGGTGGAACCTTTGTTTTGGTTTGAACAGACAGGTGTCTGCTAAGGAAGGCAGAGCCTCCCATGAAATAGAAAATGTAACCCCCCTCTCTCTGAATTATTGTAATTTTGAAATTAAGGGGCTCTCAGACAAAGATATGGGAATAGGAATAACAATTCTTTACTAGAAAAATTAAGAATATAAATGTAATAGTACAAAAAAAAAAAGAAAACCAACCACTGCCAGAGTGAGAGCAGGAGCTGCCCCCCTGTGTGTCAGGGGGTGGCACAGCCCCATCCCATGGGGGCTCAGCCCTCCTGCAGTGCCAGCTGTGCTGCTGCTGGAGCAGGGATCCTGCACAAGGGGGGAGTTTTCCTCTGCAGCTCCAGGGCTGCTGCAGATGGGCCTGGGCTCCTCTGGCAATGCAGGGCAGCAGAAAGCTGCTCCTCTGGCAATGCAGGGAGCAGAAAGCTGCTCCTCTGGCAATGCAGGGGAGGAGAAAGCTGCTCCTCTGGGAATGCAGGGCAGCAGAAAGCTGCTCCTCTGGCAATGCAGGGGAGGAGAAAGCTGCTCCTCTGGGAATGCAGGGCAGCAGAAAGCTGCTCCTCTGGCAATGCAGGGCAGCAGAAAGCTGCTCCTCTGGCAATGCAGGGGAGGAGAAAGCTGCTCCTCTGGGAATGCAGGGCAGCAGAAAGCTGCTCCTCTGGCAATGCAGGCAGGAGAAAGCTGCTCCTCTGGCAATGCAGGGGAGGAGAAAGCTGCTCCTCTGGGAATGCAGGGCAGCAGAAAGCTGCTCCTCTGGCAATGCAGGGCAGCAGAAAGCTGCTCCTCTGGGAATGCAGGGAGCAGAAAGCTGCTCCTCTGGGAATGCAGGGAGCAGAAAGCTGCTCCTCTGGGAATGCAGGGCAGCAGAAAGCTGCTCCTCTGGGAATGCAGGGGGCAAAGGCTGCTGTGCTGTCCCAAACCTCAGATTGTATCCAGGTAGGAATGCTTGGCTCCTCCCCTGGGCGGAGCATCTCCCAATGGGATGATGGAATTTTATCAGCCATGCAGGGACACTCAGTGGCCATGAACAGAAGATAATTAATAATTAATGACCCATGAACAGATCTCCTGGAGGGAGGATTGGTGTGGAAGAGATAAAGAAAACTGCCCAATGAACAGAAGATAACTGCCCCACCTCTAACAAAAGTAGAATACACACCCCGAGCCTAAGACAGACTTCTACCTCACCAAGGCCTTTTGCAGCATCACAGCTCCAAAACTCAGCTTTTTTTGTCTTTAGCTGGAGGTTTTTGTGTGGATCAGTTCAACTCAAAAGGCATCTTCAGTTCCAGTCAAAGCCGTTCCTTAGAAACAAATCTTGCTTTGTTTATGCTACAAAGCAATTGTGTAGGGGCTTACAAAGCAATCAGGACAAGTGGAATTAAAACCTCTGGCTCGTTGTTTTAATTGAAACCCTGTGATTATCTCAGCAGATGTAAGTGGGGTGCAGGAGTTCCTCACATGAGGGGTGGAGGGAGGCAAGGAGCTGGCCCCAATGGACATAGCCCATCATCGAGAGCACCACAGGAGACTGTCTAGAGCAAAGCTCAAAGTGCAGCAGCAATTCTAAAAACCCTAAAAGATCCCCAAGATAACTTGAAGCAAGACCATGAGAAGCAATGTAGGTGAGTATTCTAAGGAAACTTTGGAATTTTTGGTTTTTTTGGTAGTTCTGCCCTGCGGCAGCGAAATTCTAAGACAAAATATTTGAGGCAACATTAAAAAAGCAGACAGAAGATCAGGCATCTTCAACATTTTATGGTGCTGAAGTAGAAAAGTAAACAGTTCAGCAGTTCATGCCTTGGTGGAAGGTAGACAGTGCACCCAAACATGGACTTTTAGATAAGAGAACAATGAAAAAACTTTCCTGACCTCAGTTTAGGAGTTTGTATCCAGCCAGCATGTGAGGCACTGCATTTTAATGGGGAAAAAACCCACCATTTTGTGCTGCTGTGATTCAGATGGAGCATTAGTCATAACTGGGAGTAATGTATTTTGACATAATCAAACAATAGAACTCCAGTTCTCTGTTGGAAAATCTGCAGCACCATTCCTGCCCTGGATGGTGGTGGAGGAGCGAAGCGGAGCTGCCTGAGGTGGAGCCAGGCCTCTCCAGCACAACATCAAATCAAATGCTCTCATCCTTCTAGATTTTCCTGATCAAAATACAAGGTTACACCATGTCAACAACCAGCAGATGGGGAAAAGGAACGTCCTGGGAAGCTCAGAGAACACGCTTGGAAACGGAGCTATAAATACCAGGCTAATTCCATAGCTTTAAGATTTCTCCAAAGCTTTTTTAAATCCCTCCAGAAAAGGCTGAAGAGATCCCTAATCTGAAGTGGCCCAGTTGAAGGAAATGTGTGTGGTTTTATTTTTAAATGAAGTTACATCTACAGTGTAGTGTTGGGCATCTTAGTGAGTCACTGTACAATATTTGTTGGATCAAAATAAGGATTTTAAACACATTTTCATTCTTACCAGGACTTTTTTCTTCAGAGGAAATGTGGAATTCTGTCTGATCCCCTCTGAACTGATGTGTGCAGCATTCCCTCAGAATCAGTGATGGTCACAACTCATTTGGAATCCCTTTATTGAGATCTGTCCCTGATTAGGGAGAACTAATCACAAGAGCTCCCAAAAATTCCTTGGTGGAATTTTATGTCAATCTCTTCTTCCCTGTGAGGGTCGCGAGGCCCTGGCACAGAATTCCCAAAGAAGTTGTGGATTCCTCATCTCTGGAAGTGTCCAGGATAGTGAAAGGTGTCCCTGCCCATGGGTCCCTCCAACCATTCTGGGATTCTCCTTCCATTGGAATCTCTTCATTCCTTAAAAGTATCCCAGATTTTCTTGGTGTGTCTTTGCTTTTGGTGACATCACAGGCAGGAGGTGTTTTGCAATATTAGACCTACCCCTATAATTAAAAAAAATAATATTATAAAAATAATATTAAAAATTAAAATATTTATTCCTTATTTATTTTAAAATAAATGTTAATGTTCATTCATTAAATTTTAAGAAATAAATGTCATTTAAATTGGTATTAGCCAGAGGAATGCAAAGCAGAGCAAGCAGCCCGTGCCAGATTTAGAAATCAGGGCTCTTAAAGAACAGCTGAAAGGGTTGGGTTTGTTTATTGTAGGAAAAAAGGGAACACTGTAGGATGGGCAGAAAAAAGAGATAAGAGGGTTTTATCAAAGCAGTGGTGGGGGTTGCTCTGTAGATTAAAAAAAACCTCAACATCTAAAAAGCAAGTTCAGGTTGCACCATGTAATTTAGGAGAGATGGAAAGAGAAAACAAGCCAAGGGTTTTTTTGTTTAACCTCCTATCTGACTGCAAATATGGATGGAAAACTGGGATATTTTACCTATCACTGTCAGGAAACTTTAAAAAACACACAAGGAAGGAGCTTCCAGAGAAAATGTCAGGAATTTTGACCTTCCCCACTGGCCATGGGCTGAGCATTTTGCTCTCCCTCTTCATTCACATCCTCAGTTTAATTGTCACCTTAATTTTGGGATTCAATGTGTCTCATTTCCCTGCAAACCTTTTCCAGCCATGACAGCACCTTTCAGTTGAAGGTGTGCAGTAAAAATGAACCAAAGGACTTTTGTTTTCTTAAATAAAATGCTTTGAAAAGCTTTTGTTTCAGACAGAGGGAAATTTGGGTTCAGCAGCCTTTGGAAGTTGGAGTCCAGGAGCTGCTGCAGAGGAACATGAGAAATAAATACCTGCAGCACCAAAGTTAAATATGTTGGGATGAAGAGCTGTCTGAGTGCTTCTTTGCCCACATTTCCCCAATAATTCACTTTTTGGAGCAGAACATCCTCAATATCTGTGTTAGGCAATTTCAGAGCTGGTTTTGGGGCCCTGTCAGAGAATGAAGAACTGTTTGAGTTGTGAGTTGGGATATAGATTGTCCTTCAGCTGGGATGAGGCAGTGCCTTTTCCAGGCTCTTATCTTTTTTGGAGCTTTGTTCTCAACTCTTGGATGTGCTGCATCCTTAAAGGCCACATGGTTTTAATTTCTGGGTGCCTTACTCTCATTTTTCTTTTCCTTGCTTTGATGAGCTGGTGGAATTTTCTTACTCCTGACTGTGATTCACCCTTTTGTTTAGCTCCTTCTGAAGAGAACCAAACTTTTTCTGCCTGCTTTGGGGGCATTCCTCATGCAGGAAAATCAGATTTTTCAGAGCAAAGCCAGGGATTCCTGGCAGGGCAGAGCTGAGCATCACCAGCAGGTACCACCTTACTGAGCATTAAAAAGAAATGTATCATGTGTGGATAAATAACATAAATAAATATACATATAAAATATATGTATATATAAAAGAAATGTATCATGTTTGGATAAATAACATAAATCAATATACATATAAAATATATGTATATATAAAATAAAGGTATCATGTTTGGATAAATAACATAAATCAATATACATATAAAATATATGTACATATAAAATAAAGGTATCATGTTTGGATATATATAAAATATATGTATATATAAAATAAATGTATCATGTTTGGATAAATAACATAAATAAATATACATATAAAATATATGTATATATAAAATAAATGTATCATGTTTGGCAAATCCCCTCCAAGGAATGTTTCTGCTCTGAAGCAGGGAATGTTTTATCCTAAAATCAGCTGGTTCATTTCCCAGCAGCCAAGCTCCACTCCTCACTTGATTGGCCAAGGAAATTTATCCTTATTAAGGTGATGGTGTGAACACATCTGATCATTTTTATGCAAAAATTCATCCCCAAAATACACAGACACCAACTTTGAGGCACTTTGCTCCTTTTAGTGGGCTAAAAATACCTTGGCTTGCTTAAAAAGTAAATCTGACTGAAGGGCTTGGGGCAGCCAGACACTCCTGAAGCGCAAAATTTTATTTAAAAGTAGGCAACAATTTTGATCATTTGTGTTGCCAGAATTCAGATTAAATGGAGTAAGGCTGGTATTGTAAAAAGAAATCATCCACTGGCAGTTTCTTAAATATTAGATTCTTTTTTCCACGCTGTGATGTTTGATAGAAATGAAATGTGAACAAAACAAGAAGTGGAAATAGTTACTCCATCATTTATCCTAAGAAACCTTTCTAAGTGTTTATAAATATGAAGAAATAATTAAAGAGTCATTTAATATTGGAATCTTAATGCCCTTAGTGGGGTGTGTTGCTCACTATTGCTTATTTTTTGTTTTAACTGATTCTTTTCCAGCTTGGAGTGAACAAGATGAACAGAGCCACCTTCAATCTAATCCTTAGTGAGGAAAAAGGTCAGGATTTTGTCATTTTCATCTCAATCCCCTTGTCCTGCTCTTAATTAATACATTAAAAATCACTTTCTGTGGGCCTTACTGCTTGCAAAGGTTTTAAATACCAAAAAAAAAGGTGATGTTTTGATGGCGGGGTGAGCAAGAATATTTTTAAATCAAATGGAAGAATTCAGGAAAGAGCTGACTCAGAGCAGTGTGAGTAGAAAAAGGGGCTGGAGAAGGAAAGGTCATGTATACAAATCTTCATCAAGATTGATTTAAAAATTATTAAACTCATAACTAATAAATCTCTGCTACAGCAAGAAGGAAACATTTGGCATTTAAAAGAATTAAAATCACTTTAAAAAAAAAAAAAATCCTTGAACTTTTGCGTCCTTTTTTATTTTTTTTCTTAGAAAACAGAGAAAACTCTCTCAAATAAAATAGTGAGGCCAAATTCTCCAAATACTTCTACATTCAATTAGTAAGTAATTATCTGCTAATGGAGAGATTAATCAGATTTTCAGGGTCCAGAGGCAGTCCAGACTCTCCAATATTATTCCATTTATGCCAAATCAGGCAGGAGGGTTTGCACTAAGGTGTCTGAAGAGCTGATTTTTATTGTTGCCATATATTTTTTAATACCTTAAGTGTGTTTTCATCAGGGAATTCGCTGAGCAGAGCTACGTAATTCAATAAACAGTTGAAAAAGGGGCACTTGGAGAAAAAATTCCAAGGGTCTAAAAATAGTACAGTCACATGATTACTACTTTGGCACCAAAGCATAATTTATGGGTTTAATTTGCAATCTTGCTACAGTTCTGACATTCTCCCGCACAGGAACTCGGGCTGAATAATTCAAATTATTGAAATATTGCTCCATCCTCAACTTCAGGTGTCTGATACAAAGGAGGTTGATATTGTTTCTTGAGACCTCTGCATTGAAAATATGGGAGGATGGGTTTCATTTTTGCCATTTATTGCTTCAATTTTTGGCCTCAGAATTAATGGAGATTTGGGGCTATTCAAAAATTGTTATTCCAGTGCTTGGAGCCTTTTCCCAGATTTCCAGGAGTCTTGATTTTTTTTAATCTAATTGAATTTTCATGGTCATTTTTTGAAAGAGTTCTGTTCAAATGTATTTTTTCCTTTTGAATTCAGTCTTTATTTTCCCAAATTTCCATTTCCCTGGTAACCTCTTGAGTCAATAGTGTACAGCAGAGCTGAACACTTACAAATAGTTATTTCCTCCTCAATTTCTGCATCAGTTTATTAAATATTTTCTGAACATTCTCTATCAAAAATTCCTGAAATTCCTATAATCTTCATTATAAAAGCATTGCAAAACTATGCTGAATAATATCAGCTTTTTGCAAGGCTGAAACTTGACAATTGAAAGAAAATCCTTCATTTCTTTATCCAAATTCCCCTAAAGTAAAGTGGATGTGAAGTTTCTCCATTCTCATTAACATATTCCTGATAATATTCCATTTAATGATATTCTCTAGGAAAGGTTGGGATAACAGTGACATCATTCTTAGCTGATTTCTGGTGTACACCAAATATTAACTTTAATTTTGACAAAATCTGAGTGTTGCCATCGTGCTGACACAAAATAGGTCTGGGTCACATGCACAGTTCTGATCTATTCCCCTTGGAAAGAAAAAATTCCAGGTGGTGAAAAGCCTGAAGAGCATCCTGGCTGTCCTTCCATGGGGTAGACTTAATGAACATGTTATTAAATTATAAATAAATATTAATAAATCCATAGTGAACAGCCAGGGGTGAGCGTTAAAAACAAAATCCTTTTATTTCCTGCTTTTTTTTGGGCTTTTTTTTTGTGCAAAGCCTTTCAGAGGTCTCTGTATCTTTATCCAGTCTTTCATTGGAAGTGACAGCCTCAGTTGCTCCCAGCTTTGGGAATTGCACAGAAAAATGGATTAAAAGAAGATTTTAGTGAGGAGATTTTAGGGATTGGTGCTGTCCATGAAGGAATCCTGCTCCTTCCCAGCTCAGCCCATTGTCCATTGCCTTGGATGACTTTACTGGCACAATTAAATCCCCAAAATTCAAGATACTCTGATTTTTCCCTGGTGGGAAGGTATCAGATTTCTGTCTGATTACTGATATCAGATTTCTGTCTGATTACTGATATTGGATTTCTGATTACTGATATCAGATTTCTATCTGATCACTGATATCAGATTTCTATCTGATTGCTAATATCAGATTTCTGATTACTGATATCAGATTTCTGTCTGATTACTGATATCAGATTTCTATCTGATTGCTGATATCAGATTTCTGATTACTGATACCAGATTTCTATCTGATTGCCGATATCAGATTTCTGATTACTGATACCAGATTTCTATCTGATTACTGATATCAGATTTATATCTGATCACTGATATCAGATTTATATCTGATTACTGATATCAGATTTCTGATTGCTGATATCAGATTTCTATCTGATTTCTGTTATCAGATTTCTGTCTGATTGCTGATATCAGATTTATATCTGATCACTTAACAGCACCCTGATCCAAAATGCCCCAAGGGATTTATGTGACGTGTTCCTAAAGATCTCCTGGATTCCATGCAGATAAATCAGATTTTCTCTATGAAAATCATTTTCCTGTTGTTTTATAGTGTAGGGCTGAAGTGGCTGCTTTGGAGGCTTGGGAAAATGAATTTCCCACCCCTGTGCTGGGAGCTGGGGAATATCCAGGGGGCTCCTGGCTCTGGAGAACAGGGCCAGGAATTCCAGGGGCCCGGAATCCTTGTGGATTTTTTGTTATTTGTGGATATTTCTGGAGTTTGTTGTTTATGAATTCACCCAGATGGCTGCCAGGGAATCATCCAGGTTGGAAAAGGCCTCCAAAGCTGAGCCCAGCCTGTGGCCAGTCCCCACCTTGTCACCAGCCCAGAGCACTGAGTGCCACATCCAGCTGATCCTTGGGCACTTCCAGGGAATTATTTTATAGAGGGGTTAAATTCCAATCCTAAAAAAACTCCACAGCATCAAGTGTGGTATAAAATAAGAGACTATAAACCTTGTTATAGATAAAAACCTGCTTTAAAAGTTAGAAATAATATCAGAGCTGGTTGGGCTGTGAAGTGAGCTGGCACTGGGGCAGTTTAAAATGCTCATTTTAATGAAGTCATTCAGTGCAGAGCAATTCTCTGGTTGTGGTGAAACATCCTTAATACTCTGTATTTCCAAGTGAGATGGTGTTGGAGATATACCACAAGTATATCATGTTTATCATGAGTAAACCATGAGTAAATCCTGTGTAGG
Source organism: Camarhynchus parvulus (assembly GCF_901933205.1). Classification (NCBI taxonomy): domain Eukaryota; kingdom Metazoa; phylum Chordata; class Aves; order Passeriformes; family Thraupidae; genus Camarhynchus; species Camarhynchus parvulus. Next base: position 35,783,652 of record NC_044577.1, read on the forward strand.
GCTGTGCCCTGGCCCTGGACACCAGCCCAAGGAAAAGAATCCTGAAGGATTCAAGGTTTCCTTCTTACTTCAGGCACTTTTGTTTGTTGACTCACTGGCCTAAAAATAGTCTTTCATAAAGTATTCACCACTGATCTAATTAGTCAGGAGAATGCTGCTTTTCAAACTGGGAAAGCATTCCCAAAAAATGATGCAGCATTTGTATCTAATTAGATGATTCAGGAGAATCCTGGCTAATTGCTTTGATAGACTTAAACAGATTAATAATGTGCAAGTGGTAACGAAATAAAAACTCCTTTTCACTGAGTGCTTTGAAAGTGATGCTTTTTAAGAAGCTAAAATTCCTTATTAGTTCTGAAACCCCAGGACTGTGATTTGAGAGCATTTCTCATTTTGGAGGTTTTTCAGTGCTAGAAAGGAAAAATCTCAAAAATGAGATTGTAATTTGTGTCTCTGAGCAGTGCTTGGTGTTTTTTCTAAATGTCTACATAGCTTTATATCCAAAATGTGGCCATTCCATAGGTGGGGACTGGGATTTGTGCCTCAGAGAGCCAGGCAGGGGTTATGGAGCTCCTTTGTGATCCATGCAATGGTTGGGCACTTCAAATTCATGTAAGAAAAAAGCAATGGAGCACCAAAAGTATTTGGAGGACAAGGGAGAGATTTAGATTATATTTCAAGATATATTCAATATATTGGTTACTCAGAGGGTTGGAGCAACCTGGGATGGTGGAAGGTGTCCCTGGGGGTGGCACAAAATGGGCTTTAAGATCTTTCCAACCCAAACCATTCCATGATTTGCAATATCAGCCTGTCAAAATTTGTCTTAATTGGCCCAACATCCACTTACTAATAAAATAAATATTATCAGTATCATGTGTAACAGATTGGAATCCAGACAATTAATATCTAATTTAAATTTCTTTTTACATCCTGTCGAGTTTTCTGTTTTTCCCACTTGACTCAAAAATTGTTAAAGTAAATATTAGCAGCTGAATGTGCAAAGAGGCTGCCTGAAATCCAACATTTCAAAAAAAGGGAGAGAGTCCCATTAAAAATTGAAACCACACTTGCAGCAGATGAAAATGAAGGAGAAATTTTCCGTGTGGGGAAGGGGACGAGGGGGCTAAAGGGGGAAGGAATTCTGTGTAGTTTTGCATAGTTGGACAGTGAAATCTTTTGAAGGATATCCTGATGAAACTGGACTGCAGAACAAATCTAAACATGATGTGCTGGCACGGGGCAGAAAGCAGTCGCTGCTTTGGATGTGGGAAGTTGTGGTGAGATAACAGGGCTTGTCTGGAGCTGCCAGGAGATTACTGAGGAGAGGGATTTATTCCATGGCTGATGGAAATCAGCCCTTTGGATTCCTTCCAGTGTCCAGGATCCTTTGGGTTTGGTCCAAAACCCAACTCCTTTGCATCCCAGTCCAAAATACTTCAGAGAGTGCTGGGATGGGGAAGGGGCAAGTGGTGCACTAGGAGGTGGGGTGGCTCTGCAGTCACTGAATCCCAGATCCCTGAGGGTGGAAAAGCCCTCCAGGGCCATGGAATCCAAGCTGTGCCCATCCCCACCCTGTCCCCAGCCCAGAGCCCTGAGTGCCACCTCCAGAATTCCTGGGACACCTCCAGGGATGGGCACTGCAAACCTCCCTGGGCAGCTCCTACCAAGGTTGGCCACCCTTGCCAGGAAGAATTTTTCCCCCAAAATGCAAAACTGGGACTTTAAGGACTTTCAGGGCTCCTTTTCTGTTGTTGGTGTGAGGGGTTTGGAGCTGTGGGGGAACACAAAATGTTCCCTGCCAGAAGGGGCTGGGCCAGGGACACCTCTGCTGCTGGGGGTTGGATTGATGGATATTCCCTTCTGGGAGAAGCCTTTGGGATTCTGGTGCTCAGGATCCCAGAAATGAGGTGGGAAAAGAGCTCCAAGGTCCCAAAGTCCCAGCTGTGCCCATCCCCACCCTGTCCCCAGAGCCCTGAGTGCCACCTCCAGAATTCCTGGGGCACCTCCAGGGATGGGCACTGCAAACCTCCCTGGGCAGCTCCAATCCCTGAGCCCCCTTTCCATGGGGAAATTCCTGCTGTGCCCACCCTGAGCTGCCCTGGGCCAGCCTGAGGCCGTTCCCTCTGCTCCTGTTGTTGTAAATCTCTGCTCCAGTAGAGCTTTGAGTCGTGTGGTGTTATTAAATTAATTAAATAACACCCAGGGACTTCCCATGTGTGGCTTATGATGGAATTTCACCATGGAAATTCTGGCCTGCTTTTGATGAAACCTCATCTGCTCCCTCCTTAGTCAGGATAAAACCACTCAAACCCCCAAATTTCTGAACTGAAAACCTGAGCAAGCCCTGAACTGCTGCCAAGAGCTCTCCAAATCCTATTGCTGTGTGGCAGCCCGAGAGATGAAAGGGTGGATTGTGACATGACAAGGTGTCCATGGGACATCCCGGGTGACCTTGGTGGGGCAGGAGCTCAGCAGGCCCCTGTCCCTTCCCCACCCTGGGCTGGCCAAGGATTGCATCCCTTGGGATGCTTGGGGATGTGGATCAGATCCCTGCAGAGCAGGGCCAGCCCACTCCAGCAGCCTCCATCCTGCAGAAAAACTGGAATCACACTCATTGAGGTTGGGAAAAGCCTCCCAAGATGGGAATAAATCACACAGACTGCATTTTCTGCATGGTGGAAAAGCCCATTCTTCATTCACATAACTCCTTTTTATACAGTTCTACTGACCTCAGGTGGGGCTCCAATTGGTCAGGTGCTTTACTGCCAATTTCTTTATTGGCAATTAACAAGTTGTTACTCTGTACTGATTGGTCACTCAAACTCCTGATGCAGGAAAAGTTGTTTGTGAGAGATAGTTTTCATTTTTCTATCTAAGGTGTAAAAGCAGTTTCTACAGGTGTAAGTTGATTTTAACCCAGGAATAAGCAAAACTAGTTTATATACAGGTGTTAGTTGATTTTAACCCAGGAATAAGCAAAACCAGTTGATATACAGGTGTAAGTTGATTTTAACCCAGGAATAAACAGAAACAGTTTATATACAGGTGTAAGTTGTTTTTCACCTAGCAATAAACAAAAGCAGTTTATACAGGTGTAAGTTGTTTTTGACCCAGCAATAATCAAAACCAGTTTATATACAGGTGTAAGTTGATTTTCACCCAGGAATAAACAGAAACAGTTTATATACAGGTGTAAGTTGGTTTTGACCCATCAATAATCAAAACCAGTTGATATACGGGTGTAAGTTGTTTTTTTTACCCAGCAATAAGCAAAACTAATTTATATACAGGTGTAAGTTGATTTTCACATAGGAATAAGCAACACTAGTTGATGTACAGGTGTAAGTTGATTTTCACCCAGCAATAGATGGTTGTGTTAAGGACCTGCTCACACCAGGATTGCTTTCACCTGGGAACCTGCAAAGTGCCAGCTTGCCCTCGAAGCAATGACAGGCCAGCTCCTGATAGAGCAGAGCAGGTTTGATTTTATAAAGCTTTTCTTTATGTTTTTTCTACCTTCCTGCAACATCCAACATTCCAACCTTTGGCCAATTTAGATTCCAGCCCCTCAGTGGAGGGGGTCTGGCCGACCAGCTCCTTATATCCAGAGCCTGCTTGGAAATGCCCTGGTGAGGGTGTGTTTTTTTTTTTTAATTTTGGAGCATTTGGAACTTTACATTTCTAAGCAGTACTTCTAAAGGGAATGTTCTGCATGAGGGTACTTAAGGGAATATTTTCCAGGACTATATTTATGCCTCTGTAGTCTTCCTTTAGTGGTCTTGAAGGAAGGAGCTGTTATTACTGTTAAATATAGATGTAATGTGGTGTTATTGCAGAAATGTCTTTATGTTCCATTTCTGACTTTAAAAAAACCCCTTTTCTTATTAAAGTCAGTCAGGTCTATAACATTTATTATGTTTTAACATGTTGGCATAATGTTAGTGTTGGGAATAAGGCAGGATTGACACCTGATTCCAAATAAACTCTCCTAATGATGTTGCTACAGCAGTCATGCATGCCATCCTATATTTGAATTTAGGATTATTGCCTTTTTCTGGTGTATTTACTATTTAAATCCCATATTCCACATTTGTCTCACCTTAATAAAATGTCCAGTCTCAAGTGTTAAGTCTCACCTGGTCAGCTCGAAAAGACTATTTTGGGGGGAATGACTCAACTCCTGTCATGAGAGAGAATCTCTGAGGGGAATTATTCCTGAGGATATTCAGATTGTTTCAAAGGTATTCAGAGATCAGTCACCACTGCTGGCTTTTCCCTTTTTATTACCCAATTTTTTGGTGGGATGATTATTTTAATTCAGTCGAAATGCAGGAGGTTTGCATTTTTATGGATATTACCAACGCCTAGAAGCAGCTTCCTTCACATGAAATTCATTCAGTTTTCTAGACAATTTTTAAAGGGCATTAATTTAGTCATCTGCTGATGGTTGTGAACAGAAGCATATGTGAAAATATTCAGTGAAAAGATGCATCCCTTAATTCACCCAAACTCCACATCAACTATTTAACAGCACTTGGACTCTTGTAGCTTTTAAGATGTAGCTCAATTACATCCACGTATAAATAGAAAATGCTGGCAGGATTCTGTTTGCTCTGAGCCTTGTTTTGATGGTTCCACTGACATTTAAAACTTTGATTTGAAGCTGTGGAAATGGCTGCAGCTGTAAACATCTCTCTGAGTTACTGCACCGGGCTGGAAGGCTGGAGGGGAGAGCTCACGTGTTTCCCACATCTTTATCTTTCAGGCTGTTTGATTGGAGCCAAGGAGTCAGCAAAGAACCTCAAGAAGACAACTTGGATCATGACCAGAAGATAAAAAGAAAACAAAAAGAATGTGGCATATAAAGGGTGTAATACCTGGAGGTATTGGATCTGACTCATGTTTATAAAAATGAGACGAGCTTTCACAAAACACAAGTTATCTTAGACAGTCATCAAGCTTGTAGCCATCATGCTGTTGAACTAGAAATTCTCCTTTTCCCCGTTCTCCTTTCTGACAGGTAACAAAGGATTGGTGAATTATGATTTTCCCAAGTTGGAAGCACTAATTTTTATCTATATAGTTCATCCTTATGAATATATAAGGAGTTAAACATTGCATATTTAATGTGGATTATAATGGGAAAGTGACTCATTAACCAAAATGGCCACTTTTAAGGACTTGGTTTCAAACTGAGCTGGAGCCTCCCGATGCACTTTGTAGGATTTGGGGGAAGCTGTGCTGCAGGGCCTGCTTTGGGAGGCCAGGATGACATGTAGTAAAAGGATATCACCTTCCTGTTGATATCTCTGAAGACTCATAACCAGAAACAGGAAAATGAATGGTGGGAAGGAGTGTGACGGAGGGGACACGGATGGAGGGCCACCAGCAGTGCAAGTTCCCGTTGGTTGGCAGCGGAGGGTGGACCAAAGTGGAGTTCTCTACATCAGGTAAGGTCACCCCAGGGGCTGGGCTGGGGTTTGGTGCAGTTTGGCCGGGATGTGCAGGGAGTTCCTGGCTCAGCTCCTTCCTTCTGCTCAAAAACGTCAAGGAGCTGTTCCTCAAGCGCAAGATGGTCTCGGGAGCTGAAGGAGGGGAGATGTAGGTGGGATTTTGGGAAGGGTGGGGAGGGGCAGGGATGGGATTCCCAGAGCAGCTGGGGCTGCCCCTGGATCCCTGGAAGAGTTCCAGGCCAGGCTGGGCAGGGCTTGGAGCACCCTGGGACGGTGGGAGGTGTTCCTGGGCAGGGATTGGAGCTGGATGAGCTTCAGATCCCTTCCAACCCAAACCATTCCATGGTTTTGTGATTCTTTTCCAAGTAAATTTGGGCTGGGCTGGGATTCCCAGAGCAGCTGGGGCTGCCCCTGGATCCCTGAAGTGTCCCAGGCCAGGTTGGACACTGGGGCTTGGAGCACCCTGGGATGGTGGGAGGTGTTCCTGAGCAGGGATTGGAGCTGGATGAGCTTCAGATCCCTTCCAACCCAAACCATTCCATGATTTTGTGATTCTTTTCCAAGTAAATTTAAGTCATGTGACCACTCATAGCTCCAAACCCATTTTTATGCTTGTGAAGGTTCTGTGTTCACTGTCCCTGATGTTCTCCAACTTTTATGGATACCTCACATTTCTCATGTGGGTAAAAAAACCCAAGAACATAGACCTAAATCCAAAGTTTTAGTTACTTTATTTATTTTCTTAGTTTATTGGATTTTTTTTTTTGCTTTGCCCTGGAATGGTCACAAAGAAATGCATTGAAATTGCTATGAAATAAATGTGTTCAGACAAAGAGAACCTAAATTAAATATTATTGGAAAAAACTATCAAAGTTAGCTTTATAAAATGTGGGGACATTGGGTTTGCAGCACACAAATTTGTGATTATCACTCAGTTATTTGCTTACATTTCTTCCACTGTTCTGTGATTAAAATAACCACTTCTCCCAACATTTTGTGTATTACCAATACAAAAGTCTTTAATGAGCCAGAGCACACTCCAATTTTACACTGAGCTACCATGAAGGATGAGAAGCACTGCAGGATTTCTTGTTTGTGTTCTCCATGAGCAGAATCAACCCCAGCCCATGGCACAGAGAAACCACCCTGCCCTTGGATTTCTCATTGCAGCTCTAATTCCCTGGGCCTCTGCCTCACTTACAGGTCAATGGGAAAGAAAAAGTTGTGGATTGGGGTTTTTTCCCCAATAATCTCTATATCCAGACATCAGGAAAATAATGCTGTGATGTTTTTGTGTACCTGGTGATCTCACTCAGCTTTTGAACTCCATTTTCCACAGCCCTAAAAAGTTTTACACAACAGCTTTGGGGAAGCTCATGTTATACCTGCCCTTTTCCCAAGTTTTCCAATGAATTTTTTTATTTCTTGGTGAATTTTCTGGTGCTTATATTTACCTGATGACCTCACTCAGCTTTTGAATTTCATTTTCCACAACCCTAAAAAGTTCTACACAACAGCTTTAATGAAGCTCTTTACTGCCCTCTCCCCAAGTTTTCCAATGTATTTTTTTATTCTTTGAATTCCATGATTTTATGGCAGCTTCTTATAATTTTCTGAATAGTGAATTTTCTGGTAGTTTATTTACCTGATGACCCCACTCAGCTTTTGAATTTGGTTTTCCACAGCCCTAAAAAGTTCTACACAACAGCTTTAATGAAGCTCTTTACTGCCCTCTTCCCAAGTTTTCCAATGTGTTTTTTTCAATCTATTTTTCTTTGAATTCTGTGATTTTATGGCAGCTTCTTATAATTTTCTGAATAGTGAATTTTCTGGTAGTTTATGTACCTGATGATCCCACTCAGCTTTTGAACTTCATTTTCCACAACCCTAAAAAGTTCTACACAACAGCTTTAATGAAGCTCTTTACTGCCCTCTTCCCAAGTTTTCCAATGTATTTTTTTATTCCTTGGTGAATTTTCTGGTCACTTTCTCAGAGTTTCTGATGACTGAAAGTGTTTTACACTCGTGTGTGGTGCAAGGCCCAGAGCAGGAGGTGCTGGTTGGAAAGGTGGAAGTGCAATAATCCAATCTCCTGCCTGCCATGGAGCATCCCCAGGGCTCTGAGGGCAGCTGAATGCTCCAGGATTGAGTTTCCACAAGCTCCTCTCTGCCCTGCCAGCGTGCACAGCCTTCCTGGAGGCAAGGAAAGGTCAAACAATATTGACTCCACAGCTATCCCCGGGAAAAATTAGTGGATATATTAAGATCTGACATGATTCAAGTGGAATAGATGATCCCAGCTGAATAAAGACTCTCTGTTTGTGCCTCCTTGGAAAGCACAGATGCTTTCCTGTCAGCTGTCAGCAGTTGCTTTGGATTAAATCAAGATTAAATCCATTCATTAACTGGTTTTCATTACCTGGTAGAAGCACTGAGTTGACTCTCAGGGCTTTTCTTAGCAAAACAGAGCTGCTAAGTGGGGCCTAAACCATCCCTGCAAGTGTCCAGGGCCAGGCTGGACGGGGCTTGGAGCAGCCTGGGATGGTGGGAGGTGATTCCAGGGCTGGAATCAGCTGAGCTTCAGCTCCTTCCCAGCCCAAAGCAGTCTGGAATTCCGAGATGTTGTGGCAGTTTGTTACAGAGCCAGCTGTGGGTTATCCTTTGTGTTACAGAAGTGTCAGTGACTTTGTGCACACACAAGAAAGAGACTTTGCGGTTACAACTGTGCCCTGGATCAAGGCAAAAACAGGGGAAATGGCCCTTTTTTAAATTTAGCTGGGTTTTGTGGATAAATAGCCCTGCCTGTGTGTGCAGCAGGAATGCTGGATCCCACAGATCAGTGACTGACCTTCCTTCCCACTCCCTGATTGGCACACGCTCCTTTTCACTCCAGCATCTCCTGGAGCCTGCACTGGCTGTGTATGCCCAGACAAACAGCACACCAAGGTTATTTAAAATCACTTTTTGCTAAAAATACCCCAGGAAAAGTAGCCTTTTTTAGCCAATGCAAATGAAACAGCATCCTCACTGCAGAGCATATTCCCAGAAATGCCTTTTAACAGGAGATTTTAAGGATCACCGGAAGTGTCTGGAGAGATTTTGGGTGTAGATGGGATGGTCCAGAGCAAATGTCAGTGTGGGATTCTCCCTTGGGAAGCTGTTACATCCTCCAGTGTGGAGTTTGGGCTCAGCATGATCGGGACAGGTGGGAACATCCAAAGGGATCAGCCAGGATCCTGCTTTAATGAAAATAAATAAAAGCAAAGAGCAGTTTCCCCCTGCTCCCCAAGGATTTCAGACAGGGAAGGTTTGACTCCTGACCAGTCACCAGACCTGGACCTTTATTTTTAGCTTGCTCTTTCATCTTCCTCACCCTCCAAACTGTCACTGCTACACAGATTCAACCTGAGCACTTCTCCCAAAAATAACTATTTCAGGGCATGCCTGGCAAAGAAATGACTTATTTAAACTGTCAGCAGGACTTTAAATGTCACTTGCAGATGTTGCTTTCGATGTGACTCGTGCAGGATGAGGTGTTTATGGGTTGGATTCTAAGCACCAAAGTTCGTCACAGCTTGGAATTTTGAGTCAGGAGTGTTTTTGTGATCCAAACTATTCCACTTGAGCTGTTTTTGTTCGAATTAGGGCTATTTACAGCTGCCATTAATAACCAGTGTTTTATTCAGGATAAACAGCTCAGCTGGCCCAGCAATAAAGAGCAATCTGCAAGTTACAGGCTGGGGACACAAGAAGGTTTTTTTTTCATGTTATGAATTAGTGATTTTGCCATAACAGAGTTCCCAGTGCCCTATTTTGGGAAGTGGAGATAATGATTTTCTGGTGGGAGTTGGAGAAATCCAAGTGCAGTTTATCAGGAGCTGGCTGGCCTGGCTCCTTGGTGTAATATTTCTTACTTTCAGTGAGAAGGTCCAAATTTTAGCTGAATGAAACCAAACATTGTGCAACAAAGAGACCCAGCTGCAACAGTTTTGTTTCCCTTAAAATATGTTTTTTTTTTTTTTCTGTAAGTATTATCTCAATTCTTGAATAAAAGCAAGAAATACTATGAGAAAAAAACCATGAAATGTGACTTTACCCACTGTCCTTGTGAGCAGCTACAAGTCCTGACCTATCCAAGAGCTCATATTCATCATTTCTGTTCCTTTGCAGTCCCAGTGGGTCTTTATTATCCTGCTTGGAGCAGGTGAAGACTTACTTGCTGACTGATGGAACGTGCAAGTGTGGCCTAGAATGTCCTCTTGTTCTTCCCAAGGTAAAGCACAGCATCATTTTGGATCTAGGTGCAATAGTATTTATCAGCTGCCCGTGCTGGTGACTCAAACTCTGTCCAGATCATCTCTAAAATAAATGGTGTCCACCCAAAGTTAGATCTTGAAATAGAAAATTCAGCTCCCCTCTGCCTTAGCCCCTCTTGCAGAGGATCTGACTCAGTTATTATAAATATATTCATTTTTTAATTGTTGTTTCCAAACATCCTGTCAAGGAATCCGTTGGGCAGTATAGGAGCAGTCAGGAACAGAGGAGAATTCCTTTATAAAATATAAAATTCCTAATTTATGCGACTTTGCTGCCTGTAGTCATTCTTTTAAACACTGGAATTTTCACTGCCAGGTCTTTAATTTTGATCCTGGAGCTGCTGTGAAGCAGAGAACTGCTGAAGATGTTAAAGCGGACGAAGATGTCACCAAACTATGCATTCACAAAAGGAAAATTATTGCTGTGGCTACACTTCACAAAAGCATGGAAGCACCACATCCTTCACTGGTTCTAACTAGTCCTGGTGGTGGAACAAGTGAGTAAAATGAAATCATGCAGAATCATGGAATAATCTGATTTTTATACACGTAATTACTGTGCAAAACCACCCCGAAAGTCTATGAGTGCAAAAATAAGCAGATTGAAGGAATAAATAAAAGGAGTAGGCAGAGATGGAGGTAGATAGAAAATGAGTCTAAAAGCAGGTCAGCCCCGACTAAGAGCATGATTTTCTTGGAAAAGATATCAGATTGTTCTAGACAAAGAAAATACATTAGCTCTCATCTTTTGGAACTGTAGTAATATGTCTGATATTCTGTCACATGGGAAATTAGAGGAGCAGAATAAAGTGATTATGAAGGGATTAGGATGTGGCTAAGGACTTGGCTAAATGGGAAATTGTATTGTAAAGGAGAGCAGACAGCAAGAGGAGATCTCCACTGTCATTTCTCAAGGATTATTTTTGGCCACCAACCTGGATTAGCATTTTAATTATCCCCATCGATAAAAAAAAGTGAGGAAATTTGTTGGTGGCTGAAGTTGACAGGTACTCTCCAAACAAAGGCTCCCTTAGACCTGGAGTGAAAGCAAAGTTAGCACTGAAAGAGCTCCAAACCCAGAAATTCACCCAAAATTAGGGACTTGGTAAGGATCACAGGAACAGGTTCTGAAGAGAATTACGAATCCCAGTGGGCAGGACAAAGGAGCGAAGGGGCTGAGTTTGTATTTCTGTGCTCTGGGATTGCAGCTCCTGGGAAAAGGCCTGAGCTCCTGCACCCCTCATTGCTGTGAGAGCACCTGCCAACTGATCTTCCCACTTCAAAGGGGAAAAAATACAAGAAAACCAAGAAATAATAAATTTTAGAGAAGTGCCAGTGCTAAGAGACCCGTGCTGTTCATAGTACTGATGTGCCTCTGCCTTTTCACATTGAAATTTAGGATTTAAAACTTTTCTTGAAAATTTTTTTCAGTGTAATTTTGGCTTTAAGTAGCAGTGGAATTTCCCAAGTTTCTGTGCATTTCCCTGCTCAATTTTTTCAATGAGTAGTAGTTAAATTACATTCCTGTTTTCAAAAAATCAGCAAAATGAAGGAGGTAATTTATATATTTCTGTGCTCTTACTTTCTCTGTCGGTCAGAGGCAAAGAAGAAAATTGTGCATAGGCAAAGAAGAAAATTCCCCAATAAATCCCCCTGTAAGCAAAACTTTTGCACATTTGTGTGTGACCATTTGCTTATTTCCAGCACTCAAGGTGAGGCCTCTCATAATTATTTTATTTTGCAGTTCAGCCTTTAGTTTTATCCCCTAAATGAGACTTTGGTTTTATTTTGGGACCGGGGAAATGTTTGTTTCTCTCACGTTGCAGCAGATAGGATGAAGGCAGAATTGTCAGTGCTGTCTGACCAGGCTGAAGGAAAGATGAGTGGAGGCATTTCAAGGCACCTCTGAGTTCATTTGAACACAGAATTTTTAGCTCCAAATTCCAGTTGAATTTTGCACATCCAGAGGCTGCATGCCAAGCACTGCAAGCTGAATTGCAAATTCCCAGAGCTGCAAAACTGGCAGAAAGTCCCCCAGACCTGGAGCTGCTTGTGCTTCTAGTCTGGAAGTAAAACATTGGGAAAAAAATCTATTTATTTAAAGATGGAAAGTGGTCTCCTGTTTGTTGGAAGGTGTAGCCTCAAAAGTGGGATTTACAGGGAATTTTTCCATCATGTGCAAACATCCCCAGGGCTTTTATCCTGAAAACAAACAGAAAGCATTCAGGAAGCCTCATCAGGGACAGCATTTGGGACAGGACATTTTCTGTGGGAACTGAGTCTCAGTCCTGGATGGGCTTTGTTCCTCCTGTCCTCAATAGATGGTGCCAGAGGCTCCTTTTCCCTGCCACAGCTCCTCCTGCCAGAGGGGGAATGCTGGAGATGCAGGAGGCTGCAGGGGGTGCTTGGAAAAGGCAAAAGGCAAGGAAAAAGGTTTCCCATGTTTCTATGGGATATGGAATGACAGCTGTGTAGCTGGGGACAGGCACCCTTCCAGCTCGGTGATTGAGGGTTTATTTCTGCTGAAGCAAAAGTTTAGCCAAAGGCTCCCTGAGCTTTTTGGGAATGTTTTCACTCTCAGCAGCTTTGCCCTGAGTGGGACACTGGATTTGCAGCCAGTAGTAACTGTTGTGTGTTTCCCACGCCAGGTGCAACGCCAGTAGTTCCCACCCGAGCAGCAACTCCAAGGTCGATGAGGAATAAATCACATGAAGGAATTACAAATTCTGTGATGCCGGAATGTAAGACTCCTTTCAAGTTGATGATGGGGGCATCTAATGCCATGGGTAGGCTTTATGTGCAAGAAATGGCTGGAAGCCAGCAAGCAGAGCTCCATCCTGCCTATCCCAGGCAGAGATTGGGGAGCAATGAACTGGGGCAGAAGTCTCCGTACCGCGGCAGTCACGGGGGGATGCCCAGCCCGGCGTCCTCGGGGTCGCAGATCTACGGGGACGGCTCCATCTCGCCCAGGACCGACCCGCTCGGGAGCCCCGACGTCTTCACGAGGAACAATCCCAGTTTTCATGGAGCGCCCAACTCCAGTCCTATCCACATGACCAGGACGCCTCTGTCTCCGCCGTCAGTCATGCTCCACGGCTCTCCCATACAGTCATCCTGTGCAATGGCTGGAAGGACTAATATACCTCTTTCCCCCACCCTGACCACCAAGAGCCCGGTCATGAAAAAACCCCTGTGTAACTTTTCGGCTGGTATGGAAATACCACGAGCAATGTTCCACCATAAACCCCCCCAAGGCCCACCCCCGCCTCCTCCACCGCCTTCTTGTGCTCTTCAGAAAAAGCCATTAACATCCGAGAAGGATCCGCTTGGCATACTGGACCCCATTCCCAGCAAACCGCCGAACCAGAACCCCGTGATCATGAACCCCACCACCTTCCACTCGAGTGTCCACTCTCAGGTACCCGTGATGAATGTAAGCATGCCCCCCGCCGTGGTGCCCCTGCCCAGCAACCTGCCCCTGCCCACCGTCAAACCCGCCCACATCAACCATGGCGCTCACGTCCAAAGGGTTCAGCACTCGGCTTCGACGTCCCTGTCCCCCTCGCCGGTGACGTCCCCCGTTCACGCCATGGCGCCCGGCATCGCAAGGATCGAGGCTTCTCCCCAAAGATCGCGTTCTTCTTCCACCTCGTCCGATCATGGAAACTTCCTGCTGCCTCCCGTGGGGTCGTCCTGTAGCGGTATCAAAGTCCCTCCCAGGTCCCCGAGGTCAACCATAGGGTCACCGAGGCCATCCATGCCATCCAGCCCTTCCACCAAGCACGACGGACTCAGTCAGTACAAGGACATCCCCAACCCGTTAATTGCTGGAATGAGTAACGTGTTAAATCCTCCCAACAATGCAGTTTTTCCCGCTGCATCGGCCGGAAGCGGTTCCTTGAAGAGTCAGCCTGGTTTGCTGGGAATGCCTTTAAATCAGATCTTGAACCAGCACAACGCTGCCTCTTTTCCAGCAAGCAGTTTACTCTCAGCAGCAGCCAAAGCACAGCTAGCAAATCAAAATAAACTTGCTGGTAACAACAATAACAGCAGTAGCAATTCTGGACCTGTTGCCAGCGGCGGCAGCACCGAAGGACACAGCACTTTAAATCCCATGTTCCCTCCTGCTGCCAACGTGCTCCTCCCCACCACGGAAGGGCAGAGCGGCCGGGCAGCGCTGAGAGATAAATTGATGTCTCAGCAAAAGGATCCTCTGAGGAAAAGGAAGCAGCCCACCACCACGGTGCTGAGCTTGCTGAGACAGTCTCAGCTGGACAGCTCTGGCCTTCCCAAAGCTGGGTCCGATTTGATCAGAAAGCCAAGTCAAAGCTCCTTCCCCATCAGCTCCATGTCGCAGCTCCTGCAGTCCATGAGTTGTCAGAGCTCCCACGGGAGCAGCAATAGTTCCTCGGGCTGCGGGGGCTCCAGCAGCGCCCTGCCCTGCCCCGGCGCCCAGCTGCACCTGGCGGAGCCTGCGCTGCCCCCGGGGCTGCCCTGCCCCAACCCCAACCCCAGCTTTGGGCCCGGTGCTGGTGCTCCCCCCTCCAACCACCTGGCAGGGCTCCTCAACCAGATGCAGGCCGGCGGGAGCTGCGGGATGCTCCCCCAGGCAGGAATGGCCTTAGGGAACTCCTTACATCCCAGCCCGGCCCAGGCCAGGCTCCAGGCACCCTCCACGCCAGGGATCCCCAACAGCATCGGGAGCAGCTGCAATCAGAGCAGTCCTGAAGCAGGTACGTGGCTGTGCCAGGGGATTGTCACACGCTTCCATCCCTGGGAATCTGTGATGGCTGGTTTGAATGTTTGTCTGGGTTTGAACAGCCAGGTGTCTGCTAAGGAAGGCAGAGCCTCCCCTGAAATGGGAATTGTAAACCCCCTCCCTCTGAATTATTATAATTTCTGAGATTAAAAAGCTCTCAGGCAAAGATATGGGAATAGGAATAAGAGTTCTTTACTAGGAAAATTAAAAATACAAATGCAATAATACAAACAAAAACAAACCATTACCAGAGTCAGACCATGCCCTTGATCCCCTGTGTGTCAGGGGGTGGCACAGCCCCATCCCATGGGGGCTCAGCCCTCTGCAGTGCCAGCTGTGCTGCTGCTGGAGCAGGGATCCTGCACAAGGGGGGAGTTTTCCTCTGCAGCTCCAGGGCTGCTGCAGATGGGCCTGGGCTCCTCTGGCAATGCAGGGGAGGAGAAAGCTGCTCCTCTGGCAATGCAGGGCAGCAGAAAGCTGCTCCTCTGGGAATGCAGGGAGCAGAAAGCTGCTCCTCTGGCAATGCAGGGCAGCAGAAAGCTGCTCCTCTGGCAATGCAGTGGGCAAAGGCTGCTGTGCTGTCCCAAACCTCAGATTGTACCCAGGTAGGAATGCTTGGCTCCTCCCCTGGGCAGAGCATTTCCCCATGGGATGATGGAATTTTATCAGCCATGCAGGGACACTCAGTGGCCATGGACAGAAGATAATTAATAATTAATGGCCCATGGACAGAAGAGATCTCCTGGAGGGAGGATTGGCTGTGGAAGAGATAAAGAAAACTGCCCCATGAACATCAGACTGACAGATAGAATAGGAATAGAATACACACATCTTACAACCCAGGACATTACTCCTTGTTAAACTTGGGTTTATCCCGGTGAAAAGTGCACCTGGTTCGTGCTAAAAGCTACATAATCAAAAATAAAACAGAAAGGGAAAAAAAAAACCAAACCAATTGTAAACTAAATTATATCTCCCCTTTTCTGGACAAAACCATCCTGTCCTGCTTCTTGTGAGAGCTCTTCCCTCTGCTAACTTCTGTGCACTCTCCATGAATAAAATCCATTCACTTGTGGACATTCCCAAACCTCTTTTGTCACTTCTCCAAATAAATTGGAGGTTTTTTGCAGCCTGCCCTGCTCCAAGCCCAGAAGGTTGTGGCTCACCTGGCAGTGCATGTCCAGGTGATCCATGAGCTCTTTCCTGCTGGAATTAAAGAGGTGGTGTCAGAGATTGGAGCAGATCCTGGGAGCACCAAAATGTACAAAATCACCCTTTTCGGGGCCAGCAGGAGGGAATGCCAAGCCTGTGTTTGCTTTTATTGAGGTAATTTTACTAAGGTGGTAATTAAATGGTTGAATAAACAGTTGGAGGAGTGTAGGGAGAGATTTCCTGGTTTCTTCATCAGGGAAGATTTGGAGAGGAAATGGGTTTGCTGCTGCTATCATCTCTGGGGAGTTTAAAGAGAAAAAGGAATCAGCTCAAAAATGTGAATTTTACTGAATGTTACTGGTTGAACAAGGTTTTAGAAGATGGTAATGGTGTAAATTTCTGAAGTGGAATGAAAACCCAGGTCTCACCAAAGTGTTCAAGTGGCCTCTCATTAACCCAAGCAGGAACCTGCTCTGCATTCCTCAGCTTCTCCTTTAAAATGGAATGGAATTCTAGAAAAGCTGAATTCTAGTCAAATAATGTTCTACCATTGCTCTGGTTGTGGTTCCTGATGACTTTTAATGGTTTCTCCCCATCCCTGGGGTAAAAAACTTTTATTTTTTCTTGCCTGGAGCGGTCACAACAAGCAGCTCTCAGTCCTTGTGTGGCTCTTTTCCCTTGTCACGCTGGCACGGGCATTTCCTGCTGCAGCTTCTGAGACTTTGCACAGAACAAAGGTCTGGGATGGAATTCCCTTCCCTGTCCCACTGAGCACGGGACACACAACCCCTGGGGCAGGAACCCCTTGGTTCCCACCTTGGCTGGGCTCTCCACCACTCCCAGAGGCTCCTGTGGTGTTCCTGTGTCCATCACAGCCTCTGCTTGTAACTCCGCGCAGCTCCAGGCTGATTCCCCCCAAAAATACAAATAGAACAAATGGGTCAAAGACTGAGGGAAGGTTCCAGCATCATCCCTGTAGGACCAGGAATTGGGGCATGACCCCCCCCTGGGCTCTCCTCCTGCCATTCCCCCTCTCTGGGCACGGCTCACAGGGTTGCAGCCACAGGATTCCAAAGCCTCTATGACACTTTTTTTCCTTATCTAAAAGATAAAAGATATAACTCCATGTAGGCAAAGGCTGGAAAACTGGGAGATGTTCCATTCTGGGAGATTGTTCCTTTAGTTTGGTGCTTGCAGGATACACAGCATTTCATTCATTATATATTGAATATCTGTGGGGAAAATAGTAAAGGTAAAAAGGCTGAGATACATTCCTCACACTTTATTACAACATCAGTCTGATTACATAATTAAAACAATTAAAAAATAACAACTCGTGTCTTAGCAACAACCCAAGATTTCTTTGTTACAAAACATTTTTAAAACTTTCTAACCAATAGCACATTACTAAAACTTACAGATTGTTATTCTAGCCAATATTATTATAATATTATTATATATTATATATTATATATTATATATTATATATTATATATAATATATTATATATTATATATTATATATTATATATTATATATTATATATTAATATTATATAATATTATTCTAGCCAATCACTAAGAACACACATAACTTATTTCAAACAATACTTACGTACTTTCTATTAACAATATACAGTACTCCATTATTAAACTTAAAACCTTCTACTGTCTTACTAAACATATTTTTTTACAGTTTTAAAATCTATCTTAACCAAACCTAAAACTATTATTTCATATCCTTACTTACTGTACAATTGTAACTTTTCTACTTTCAAACTTTAAAACTACAACTAACTAGAAATTTAACTCTTTCTATTTCTAAAACCTACTTTAACAACCTTCTGGAAGTCTTTTTACCTTTACTATTTTCCCCCCAAATAGCTATGAAAAAGCCTGGAGAATGTTTTCTTCTTTAAGGAGGTTGTGTTATTTTTGTGTTATTCCCTAAAACACTGCAGAAACCTGCGCTGAGCCTCTTGCTGAGCCCTCCCAGCAGCACAGGGCTCAGGGCTGAGCTTTAATCCAGAGAGGGGAATTCTCTTGGATTTTCAGGAGAATGGGAATGTTCTTTCCAAGAGACTCGTGTGAAGTGTTGAGTGGTTTGTGGTATAATAATAATTTTTTGAAATAAAAGTGAGTTGCCAGCCTGCATCCAGCTCTGTAACAAAACTGGAAGAGGAGTATTGGGATTTCTGTTCTGTCAGTTTTGGGGCTGGAGCTGGTGAAAGCCCCTGTACACTGAATTTCCAAGAGCAGTTCAGCAGAGGAAGATGTCTAAAGGAACCTCTCATGTTCATATTTCAGTTTGTGGCTTGTTTTTTTTTCCCTTTGTGTTGAGGTATTTTAATTGCTAAATCTCTTTTCTGTGTCTGTGCCAGCAATTCAGACCAGCTCCTCCTCAGAAATAGCTCCTGAGAGAAAAAACCCTGTGAATCCCCACAATTAGCTGCTTATTGCCCAAGCTTTTAATTATATTTAACCACAAGGACCAAGTTCTGCTATTCCAGCTCTTGTTTTCTTCTTCCTCAGATAATATCTTTAATTCCCAGGTAATTTTCAGGGTGTGTGTGGTGGATTTTTTTCTTTTTGTAGGATGGAGCTGCATCACTGGGTGATGGATTTGATGGTAGGGTTTTATTTATTTACCTTTTTCTGCCTGGTAACGTGTGGTTCACAGGGTAGGAGATCTGTGTTTGAGTGTTGAACATTCAACATCCAAATCCTGCTAAGAAAGCAACCTTAAATATCCATATCCATAAATATCCATGTCCATCAATAATGGGATGGATGGAAATGAGTGAAAAGATTTGGGAATAAAAGCTCTGGGCTGATGAGAAGGGAAATTAAGGGAACCTCAATAACCACAGCAATTAAATATATCAGCGGTGTCAATTATGAACATTTAATATACAGGAAACTCTGAGTCTAGAAGTTCAGAAGTAACAAAAAATTGGTAGATTTGGCAAAAAAAAAGGTTCTAATTCTTTCTCTGAAATGAGAATTTTTCCTGTTGAAATGCACAAAATAAAAATAGTAAAATATAATTAAACAGGGAGGAGGACAACAGCAATCACTGAGGGTGAGGAGAGGACTTCGTTTTAATGCAGCCAAGAAAATTGGGAATGGATCATGGTGCTGGAAAATAAAAACCCCAAAAGAAGGGCTTGGGAGGCTTTGATTTAATCACCTCAGTGCAAACTGCTGGAAACACAAATCAAACCAAACAAGTCTGGATTTGCTCCCCAAAATTACTTTCTATAACCTAGAATTACCAAATCAGAAGGAATTTTGGACTCCAGGGTCAGAAAGGTATCTGACAACTTTTTGGGACTTGTTGTGTCTGAGAAAAAAATTCTTATTAAACTGGAATCACCCTAGACAGGATGGCAAGAACCCTCTCTTCTAATTATAAAGCAAATTTAAATATCCCATTATTTGGGATTTATAGAAACATCCAGAGGCTCTTTGCCCTGCTTGGGAAAGATTATAAGGATACACTTACTTAAATTCATTACTTAAACTTAAAAAAAAACTTAAATTTAAATTAAACTTAAATTTACTTCAATTTCCATCTTCTTTTTCCCACTCTTACTTCTAAATAATAACTTATTTTCCCTTGTTATTATTCTGGGGAGAGGAAAGCGATTTTTTTTCTCTTCAAGTAAGAACTGTGAAGAATAAGGAAAACGTTCAGGGCTTGTTTGGGGTTTTCTGGTGTTATTTTAGCTCTTAAAATTGGAATTTGCCAACAATTTACAGTCTTTCAGTTACCTCATTGGTGTTTTAACTGCCATGCGACTTTCTAGGATTTTATATGGATAAAAGTCAGGGAGTGTGTGAAAAATAATAACAAATGAATGTAGAAAGATGAGTAATTAAAGATATCATTACAGAGCAAACCTCAATTAATTCTGTGGGATTTCCCACACATATTTAGCTGGAAATGGAACCAGTGGTCAGCTCCAGTTTCTGCTGGAGGGAGGAGTGGGGATTATTGGAGAAAATAATGCTTTTTATTGAATTTTTAACTTCCCAAATTCACAGTGGAGTGTTTTCCTTCATTTGCAATGCATCTGCCACAGCTGTGAGTGGGGAAATCCTGAATTCCTGCTCCTGCACTCATGTGCTGTTTTCTTGACTCTTTTCTCCTCCAACACCACTCTGCTGGCAGCTGAGCAATCACAGCACTTTCCTCCAAGTCATTTCCAACCCAGCAGTGCTGGGGAAATGCAGAAATCACAGGAGATGGGCAGGGAGAAGAGCCAAGACTGAAATTGGGACAGGTATTAAATTCTAAAAATTAAATTTTAAAAAACCCTAATTTTATTAATTTTTTTAAATGCCTAATTTTATTAAATTTTTAAAAACCCTAATTTTATTAAATTGTTAAAAGCCTAACTTTATGGACTTCTGTTGTCCTGGGCTTTTTTGCCCTTCCCCCAAAAATAGTTCTGGGCTTTTTCCCCTTCCCCCCCCAAAATTTTAGGGGAATTTTTCAGATGTCAAGGGTTGCAGCTTTGTTGTACATGAAAACCCCCTGTGATCATGGAGGGTGGTGCACTGGAATGATGGGCAGGCAGGTGAATATTTCCCAGCAGGGTCATGGAGTGCTGCAGAGGAGGGCAGCTGAGGATTTTTACTGGTTCTGATGGGGATATTTGATTTCTTGGGCCATTTTTGGTGATTTCTGGGCTGTCTCAGGGCACTGCAGGATCTCCAGAAGGAGAATGAGTGACAGCAGTTTGTGCTTCACTGCTGAATTATGGTTTCTTTGGAACTGGAGGCAGCGTAATAAAGGAGATAGCAGATAAAGATCTTCAATGTTTTCCATTCCAAGAAGCAAAGGGGGAATAGAACTGTCAGAATGTGTAACTGCTGGTTCCAGGTGTGCAGGTGAGCGTGGAATGGGGAGGTACAGCAAGAACTCCTGCTCTGGGATCTTGCAGGACTCAGGCTGTGTTTGCCAAGGGGGAGCTCTGGAAATGCCTAATTGAACAATCTCCCCACTAATGCAGGCTCTGAGGTTTTATCTCTGATTTGTGATTAATTCCAGTTTCACCCCACTGTGGCAGCAGCTCTGGGACACTTCACGAGTGGCTGGGGGACCCCGTGAGGTATCACAACCCCTTTGAGATGGTGGTAATTAAAATATCTGGGTATTTTCTGTGCTCTCACACCCTCCTGATCTCAGGTCAGCTCTCTGCACTCCCACTGGGCTTTCTGAGAGCATCCTGCAGATTTCTGCTGCCTGAGCTGGGGAGCAGCTCAGGAGGGGATGGAGGTGCTGGGAGTGGAGTGAGGGGTTCCTGAATGACCCAGGAGAGGAAACAGACATTCCAACAAGAATTTCCAAAACCTGAAAGGTTCAAAATTAGAAAAGCAGCCAAGAAAATGTCCAATCTAAGCAAAGCTGGCTGTGGTTTTAATGGATGTGCAGAGAGAAATTATTTCCAAGGGCCTGGAGGGTGAGGATTCGGGGAGTGGCTTCCCATGGGATGGGAATTTTGGGAAGGAATTCCTGCCTGGGAGGGTGGGGAGCGGCTGGGATGGAATTCCCAGGGCTGCTGGGGCTGCCCCTGGATCCCTGGACGTGCCAAGGCCAGGCTGGATGGGGCTTGGAGCAACCTGGGACAGTGGGAGGTGTCCCTGCCCTGGCAGGGGTGGCACTGGGTGGGATTTAAGGTCCCTCCCAACCCAAACATTCTGGGATTCTCTGAAAGGCAAGGAAGTGGAATTGACGCTGTGAAAAATGCCAATTGCTTGTTTTTAAAATTTTAAAAGTTTAATAGTAATAAAATGGTTATAAAAATAGTAATATAATTAGAGTAATAATAATTTGGACAATTTGAATTAGGGCAATATGAGACAATAAAAACAAAGAGTTGCAGACAGTCCTGGCACCTTTTTCTGGGCAGCACAAGTCCAAAAAAGGACCCACGTTAACAGAGGATTAACCCTTAAAAACAACAGCCTGTTGCATATTCATACATCTCATACATGATGCATAAATTCCATTCAAACACAGGATTCTGTCTGGGCAGTGTCAGCTTCTTCATCTTAATCCTAACAGCGCCTTTGAGGCGGGAAGAAGTTTGTTTCTTCTCATTAGAGAGCAATAAATTCTCTTTCTCTGAAAGATTCAGGTGTCTTGTAGCTGCTATTTTACTGCAAGTCCTTTCTTTAAAAAAAGTATCCTACATAGCATAGTTTCTATTTTAACCTTAGGTTGTACCCTAAAACTATATTTAACACACTACTTAAGAGAATTAATACAGCATCACTTTCTAACACAACACATATAATATTCATTTTAATATTTTCCAAAAACCAATCATAAAATACGCATTTTTCACAATATGATTTATTTGTGCTCAGTTCTAAAAAAGTTTCAGGTGCTAATGGCTGATGAGTAAGTTCTGCCCTTCCACTTCTCTCAGTGCTTCACACACCTGCTTTAGTGAGTATTTTTTCCCCACAAATTCCAGCACTGTGTTTTTGAGATTATTTAAATACTGGGATGTGAAATGGAGAGCTTCTCACAGGGAAAAGAGTTGTAAAATAGCACTTGAAATATTCTTCTCTAATTAATACACTCTAAGTGTAGTCCTTCTGGAAAATACATCTATGGGAAGAACAATTCTGAGATATTCATGATGAATATCTTCCACTCTGATTTCTTTATTTTAAGTGACTCTTCTTGAGCACAAACTGATTCCATAATACCCATTTATTTTATTGTCCTTGCTTAAGAACACCTGTCAAGCAGTGCTTTAAGAAAAGGAACACGGCTAAAATCCACACAGGAAAATGAACCCTCATTGTAGAGCCTGGGGGTGGCACAGAAAACCCTTGGGGTGGTGGAGCTTTGGGATTTTAGGGGTTTTAGAGTTTTGGAGTTCTAGAGTTTTGGAGTTTTAGGGGGTTTAGGTCTTTGGAGCTCTGGAGGTTGGGTGTTTTTGGGGTTTCGGAGTTTTAGGAGTTTTGGGGTTTTGGAGTTGAGGAGTTTTAATGGTTTTGGAGTTTTAGGTTTTTGGAGCTTTGGGCGTTGGGTGTTTTTGGCATTTTGGAGTTTTAGAGTTTTTGAGTTCTAGGGGTTTTAGGTTTTGAAGCTTTGGGTGATTTTGGAGTTGTGAAGTTTTAATGGTTTTGGAGTTTTGGAGTTTTAGGTTTTTGGAGCTTTGGGGGTTGGGTGTTTTTGGTGTTTTGGAGTTAGGAGTTTAGAGTTTTTGAGTTCTAGGGGGTTTAGGTTTTGAAGCTTTGGGTGTTTTTGGGGTTGTGGAGTTTTAATGGTTTTGAAGTTTTGGAGTTTTGGGGGTTTTGGAGTTTTAATGGTTTTGAAGTTTTGGAGTTTTGGGGGTTTTGGAGTTCTGGGGCTGTTGTCACCATTCTGTCCTTTGGTCTGGGGCCAGCCATTGGGAAGCTCTCACAGCTCCATATCCCAGTGAAAATGACTTTGCATGGATGTCCTCATAGTTGAATATTGACTTGTTGGGATGGTATTTTGATCTCTGGTGCCACAGAGAAATTTGTCCCCAGCTGTAGCTGTAAATTCTGTAAATACACCCAGCCCTGGACTTCTCCAGCCCAGTTCCTGCTGTGCCAGGTTGGACAGAGGCTGGGGGGGATATTTATTGGTGTTTTATTTTCCTGCTGAAGTCTGGCTGCTCATCCCTCTCTGACTCCCAACTTTTCCAATCTGGATTGAAATAAGAACACATTTTCTGCCTCCTACTCAGTATCCATCAAGACTTTTTTTTTCCCCCTCAGTAGCAATTACTTAATACTTAATTAATCTGGAGAAAGGTGTTGAATGCACTTTGGACCTCTCAGAAGCTGGGGGTGAGGAAACAGAGCCATTTCTCCCCAAAACCTGGCAGCAGATTTCCACCTTAGAGATTTGCTGCACAGCAGATCCTCTTGAATGGGATTTGAGCAGAATGGGAAACAGGAGCAGGAATAAATTACAAACAGAGATGGGGAAAATACCCAAACCAGACTTGGTATTCAGGAAGGCTCTCTAGAATAATTTCCTCATGCCTGAATTAAAAATCTCTCCATGTGCTCCCTAACTCATCCAAGGGGAGTGGTACAGCTGATTCTTCCCTTAGGAATTGCTTAAATCTGCAGGTTGGTCTTTGGGACTTCTCATGATTTTTAAATCCTTGGGGCATTAGTTCTAAATACTGATTTTATTTCTAAAAATAAATGAATAAAATTTGCTTCTTGTGAAGATGAAGGTTTTTGACCCACTCACCCAGAGTGGGATTTGCTCTGCTCTGCAATTGCACTTTGCTCTCACCTCACCTCACCTTTTGTTACTTTATTATTTAATTTCTGCTCTGAAAAGTGATAATGGTACTGGGAGAGAGGGGTGAGATTTGTTCTCTTGGGTTCAGGGCAGTGCAAAGTGTTCTGTGTTCATTTCGTACCTCTTGGAGTTGTCACAACATTACGGCACTTAAAAAATGGTAATTTTAGTTTAAAATGTTGTAAACGTTTGGCTTCGTTCTTATCAGTTGCGTGCCCTGGCAAATCCCTTTTTAAAGAGTATCTGTTCAGAAAAATGGGAATTGATATTTTGTGATCATTGATGCCTTTCAGTGTCTCGTCCTAAGAGCCATATCAATGACCACTGTCAATTCAAAACTGCCTCAAGTAAAAAAATAATAATAATTTATATTTCAGCTTTGCTAAAGGGGTATAAAGATACCCAAATAAACATTTTTACTCTTCCTTTGTAGCCTTGTCATGGCAAATTTACCCAGTTGCCCTTTCTTTTCATCCCAAGTGATGGATTTTACACCACCCCAATTTACATTTTTCCTTTACAATTTGTGAATTCCTGCTGACCTGGAACAGTCTCATCATGCCGTGTATTTTTTTTTTAAATTCAGTAACAATGTCTTAAATAATAATCTAAAATCCAAAACCCCGTGAATGAATTAAAACTGAAAGTGCATCATGAGTTTCACCCAACATCATTCCTGTGATCATTCTTCCTGGTGGTTAATTCCAGCCTGGCCCATGACTAACTCTGTTGAGTCATGGCTGGTTTTGGGTTTATGCTGAAAAATCTGTGATTTTATGTGAAAATCTGTGATTATATGTGAATTAAGTGCTGTTATAACCCCTCTCCAAGAACTTTAAGGGATGTACAAGTGCACAATGCCATAATCTCCTATGGGCGTGGCACAGAGTGGCTGGAACATCTCATGGCAGATCCATTCCTATTTTTCAAGTGCTCCAGTTTGGATTCCCCAGCCCCTTTCCCCATAGCTGGTTGGGCTGAGCCTGGTGCTGTGTGTTCTGGGTTGTCCCCAGCAGGCAGCACCCCGTTAACATTCCTGCTCTTCCCATTCCAGGGGGTTTGGGCCCGTCGTCATCGATAGCCATCGCTGGCTCCAGCCAAGCTGCCATCACCAAGACCACGTCAGTGCTCCAGGACGGTGTCATTGTCACCACTGCAGCTGGGACCCCTCTGCAGCAGGGCCAGCTGCCCATGGGGGGCGAGTTCCCCTTCGCTGGCCACGAACACTCGCTCCACTTCCCGCAGAACAGCTCTTCAAACAACAATCTGCCACATCCTCTGAATCAGAACCTCCTCAATTCCCTGCCCCTCTCTCTGCCGGTGAATCAGCAACATCTCCTGAACCAGAACCTCCTAAACATCCTCCAGCCTTCAGCAGGAGAGGGCAAGTCTGAGGTCAACCTCAACCCTCTGGGTTTCCTGAACCCGAACGTCAATGCTGCTTTAGCGTTCCTCTCCGGCGACGTGGACGGGCAGGTCCTGCAGCCCGTGCACTTCCAGCTGCTGGCGGCCCTGCTCCAGAACCAGGCCCAGGCAGCCGCCATGCTCCCCGTGCCATCCTTCAACGTCTCCATCTCCGACCTGCTGCAGCAGCAGCAGCAGCAGCAGCAGCAGAACGCCCCCGCGCCCCCCGAGCCGCTGCCCGAGGGCGGCCGGGTGGAGCCCCTGCTGCCAGCCCCCATCCCCGGCTTCCCCGAGCCCGCCGCCAACCCCCTGCTCCTGCCCGCCGCCCCCGGCGCCTCGGCGCTCATGGCCCTCAACCCGCAGCTGGTGGGGGGCGTGCTGAGCTCGGGCGGCCACCCCGAGGTGGCCATTGCCACCTCCTCGCAGGCCACCACCTCCACCACCAGCACCACGTCGGCGGCGGTGGCGGCGCTGTCGGTGTCGGCGCTGGGCGGGGGCACGGCCGTGGTGTCCATGGCAGAAACGCTCCTCAACATCTCTGGTGGCGCACCCGGGCCCGCCAAGGTCAGCAACAGCTCCGTGGTGCCACAGCTCCTGAACCCTCTCCTGGGCACCGGCCTGCTGGGTGAGTGCAGCTTGGGGGAAACAAAAAGCTGAGCGGGTTTGGGGAGGGAGGATTCGCCAGGTTGGAAGAGACCTTAAAGATCATGGAGTCCAACCCAGCCCCAACATCTCACCCAAACCCTGGCACCCAGTGCCACATCCAGGCTTTGTTAAACACACCCAGGGATGGGGACTCCACCCTGGGCAGCCATTCCAGAACTTTATCACTTTATCCTGATATCCAGCCTGAATTTCCCTTGAGGCTGTGTGCTCTGGTTGTGTCAGTGCTGCTGGAGACAGAGCCCAGCCCCAGGTGAGCACAGGCACCTTTCAGGAGCTGTGCAGAGCGATGGGGGCAGCCCCGAGTCTCCTTTTCTCCAGGCTGAGCACCCCCAGCTCCCTCAGGGGTTCGTCACAGCGTTTGTGCTCCCAGCCCCTCTCCAGCCTCGTTGTCCCCTCTGGATGCACTCAAGCATCCCAATGTCCTTCCCGAACTGAGGGGCCAGAACTGGACACAATATTTTCAGATTCAGATTTTCAGATTCTGGTTTTATCTTTTTTTTTTTTTCTTGGTGTTGTTGGAGCTTGTTCATTGAGCAATCGTTCTTGTAAGAAATTAAAATCGCGTTCTGCTTTCACTCCTTAATGTTTATTATTGATCTTGGAAATTATTAATTGTGCCACCTAGACCTACTAAATCCACCTGAAAATTGTGTGAGCAACTGGATTTATTTCATTGTTCAAGGAGTGGCAGCTCAGGAGCATCCATGGGTGAGCTGGGAGTGCCTGTGGCTGTGCAGGGTTAGCAGGAGTAGCTGTGCTGGAGATGGCAAACAACCAACATCCCAAAGCAAGTGATGAAAAACCCCTTAAATACAAAGTTTTTCCCTCCTTGGTGATGATTTTTCAGTTATTTTTACCAAAAACATATAATAGAGTAGGTACTCCTCTGTTTGTAATCTACTCCTGGCAGGAATTAAATAATAATTAAATAATGCCTCACCCTGACCTAAATGGCTACAGTGAACTCAACCTACTTGGTATTTTCCATACAAAATACATCTAACAGTGACTTTTCAAATGGGAATTTTAAGGAAAACACAAGATTTTAATTTTAGAAAAGAAACAAACTAGAAAATTGATGTATTTTAAGCTTTGTTATTTCCCAAAGTCAGGTTTGAGAGTGTGTGTTTTTTTTAAGAGGTAAAATGTTCATGTAGAGCGAAATTTTCATGTAATAAAAAAATGTTAATTCAACTTTTACTCTAGAATGTAAAAAAAGAGTTGCTTAGAGTGTTGTGTGACATGGCTGAGCCAAACAAGCCTTTTCTCCTTCACAGCTGGTGAAAAACTCATTTTGTTTGGGGTTTAAAGGTTTGTCTCATTCTCTCCCTGTCCCCTCCTCATGCCCCTCACCACCCCAGCACATTTTCAGTGAGATTCCAAGGCCTGGAATTCCACAGAAGCTCTTCCTGCCATCCCTGCTGTCCCAGGTGACACAAAAGACCCAATATTGGAGAATTTAAGAGCAGGGGAGCCCCATTCCCAGGGGATGGAGGGAGCAGGGTTGTTTTCCAGAGGTTTTTTGGCACTCAGTGGGATTGGAGTGCAGGGAATTGCTGAGTGTGCCTGTGCTTGCCTTGCAGGGGAAATGTCATCTCTGAACACTACTCTGAACAACCATCAGCTCAGCCATCTCCAGTCACTCCTCAACAACAATCAGATGTTTCCTTCAAATCAGCAGCAGCAGCAGCAGCAGCAGCAGCAGCACCTTCTCCAGGGCTACCAGAACGTGCAGGGCTTTCAGGGCCAGCCCCAAATTCCTGGCCCAGCCAACAACCCAAACCCCATGGCGTGTCTGTTCCAGAATTTCCAGGTAGAAAACAAAAGTAAATCAATATTCAAGCAAGTGTGCAGCTCTCAGGAGGTAAAATTCCATCCTCCAGAGTTTGGGTTTCTTTGCTGATTAAGATAATATCATTTATATAATTACATGAATGTAAATACATTTATTGCATACAATATATTCTTTCAGTAGCTGATGGATTTTGCAAATCAGGAACATTTCTTATTGAAATTTTATCCCTTTCTCCTTAGCAGTTGGGTTTAGTTGCTTTGGAAAGAATTATGCTGCATGTATTGAAAAAAAGTTCCTCTATATGCTGACAATCACTATAGAATTATAACAAAACTCTTTTCCATCCCGTAAAAATGATCCTCTCTTGTAGGAATTCTGGTGGCTTTAGCCCAGTAATTTTTGTGTCCATTTCCAGTTGTAGAAATAGTCACAGTAAGTAGTTAAAGGGCTTTTGGAATATTTTCCCTGTGGTTTTTGCAGGGTTTTTTGAGTGCTCTTGTTGACATTGTGTTCCCTGCCTGTGGATGTGACAAGGAGTAGGAAAAGCTCAGGGGGTTGAATCTGGAGGTGCCAGTTTGCTGTGGCTTAGTGTTGGTTTTCTTAGTTTAATTTTTTAAACTCTTTCAAAAGATATTATTCTGTTATTACTCTCAATAAATAATAAAACACAAAAAATATAAAACTCAACACAATTCTATTAAAAACCAACTTATTTCTTAGTTACAATACTTTATAAATATTTTTAACTTACTTTCACTACACAATATTACTATTATTTATAACATGAATCATGTTCTTTTCCCACATAGTCTTACTACAATATATCTTTCACAATTCTAATTCTCCAAAATATTGAATATTTTTACAAAACCATATATTAAAACATATTTCTAATTCAATCTTTCTCCCAACAATATCCTCTCTATTCCATAGATAATGATCTTCTTAATTCAACACGCCTTATCTCAGTATTTACATACAAATACACAAAACTAAATGAACTTCCTATCAAATTTTAAAAAATGTTTTATAAATCCGTTTCTCACAGCTTAGAGCACAGGAGTGTGGGATATTGGGGAGTGGAGATCCCATGGGAAAGGCACACAGCAAAGGGGAAAATAGGATTGTGGAGCAATTCCCAAAGCACAGTGGTGGAATTCAGGAATTCCTTGAGGAGCACACAGGGACAGAAGCAATGCTGGGGTCTGTGAAGGAAAGAAGAGGCATTGAGAGCAGAACTCAGAGGTTGTGGAGTTGAGGTCTCTCCTCCTCTGGAAATGCACAGAGCCCACCTGGCTGTGATTCTGTGCTCCAGCAGGAGGCTGGATTGGATCAGCTCAGCTGGAGAAGAGAAGGTTCAGGGAGGCCTCAGAGATTCCTCCAGTGGCTGGAGGGGCTGTGGGGAGGCTGGAGAGGGACTGGAGGGACAGGACAAGGAGGGATGGGTTCAAACTGCCAGAGGGGAGATTTAGGTGGAATATTGGGAAGGAATTCTAGCTAGAGGGGTGGGGAAGCCCTGGCACAGGGTGCCCAGAGCAGCTGTGGCTGCCCCTGGATCCCTGGCAGTGCCCAAGGCCAGGTTGGACAGGACTTGGAGCAATCTGGGACAATGGGAGGTGTCCCTGCCATGGCGGGGGGTGGCGCTGGGTGGGCTTTGAGGTCCCTTTCCACCCCAACCATGCTGTGTCTCTGTATCAGAAATACTGACCTTGGTGTTTAGGTCTTGAGAGAAAACAGGAGCCTGCTGACACATAGCCTGAGACAGTGGCTTTGGTTTCCTCTAAATCAGGCTTTTCATTCCCTCTCTACCTTGTTCAGTTTGTACCTGCTGTATAACAAAAGGAAATGTGCTGTAGTGACTGAGCACAGAGTTTATCTGCTGAAATCCAGCTGGAGCTCAAACAGCAATTCCCATCCTGTCTCTCCTTTCCCCAGGTGAGGATGCAGGAAGACGCCGCCGTCCTCAACAAAAGGATGATCACCCAGATGGGCATGGCGCCAGTTCCCGAGAGCTCCAACGCTCTCCTTCCTCCCTTCCAGGAGCCCCCCTGCGAGCTGCAGCAGAGACCTGACCCCTCCCTGGGCCAGCAGGCCAAGGACACCCCACCGCCGCGGGCGACGCCTCGGTGGACGCCATCTACAAGGCGGTGGTGGACGCGGCCAGCAAGGGGGTGCCGGTGGTGATCACCACGGCCGGCTCCAGCTCCACGCAGCCGAGCCCCATCCCCGCCCTGAGTGCCATGAGTGCCTTCACAGCCTCCATCGGGGACCCCCTGAACCTGTCCGGGGCACGCCGTTGCGCCGAGCGCCAGGGCGCGCCAGGCGGCAGCGGCGCGCGGCGGGGCCCCAAGAACGCGGAGCACGGCAAGGGCCCCGGCGAGGGGGACGGCTACGAGTATTACAAAGCAGCCGCCTGTAACACGCCCAAAAAGCAATGGGAAGGGGAGCAGAGCCCCGTGGGGGAGATGGGCAGGTGGAAATGCGAGGAGTTCCTGGAGCACTCGGCCCACGTCCACGGCAGCCCGTGCCACGAGAGGCCCAACAACGCCTCGGCGCTGCTGCAGGGGGAGCAGCACCAGGCCCTGCTGGCGCAGCGGAACTGTCAGAGCGAGAAGGCGCTGGAGGAGAATTTCAGGTATAACAATTACAAAAGAACTATGATGAGCTTCAAGGAAAGACTGGAGAACACTGTGGAACGATGTGCACACATCAACGGGAACCGCCCGCAGCCCAACAGGGCCTTCGGGGAGTTGCTCAACACTTCCAAACAAGACCTGATCCTGGAAGAGCAATCTCCCAGTTCCTCCAATAGCTTGGAGAGTTCCTTAGTGAAAGACTACATCCATTACAATGGAGATTTTAATGCCAAAAGCATTAACGGGTGCGTGCCCAGCCCCTCGGATGCTAAGAGCATCAGCAGCGAGGAGGAGCTGCGGAACCCCGAGTCACCCTCGTCCCACGAGCTCATCCACTACAGGCCCAGGACGTTTAACGTGGGCGACTTGGTCTGGGGCCAGATCAAAGGACTCACTTCCTGGCCTGGCAAACTTGGCAGAGAAGAAGAGGTTCACAATTCATGCCAACAGAACGCTGAGGAGGGGAAGGTATATTTACATCTCTATGCACATCTCTCTTTCTCCCCACGCCGGCACACAAATCAAAATTTTGTCTTTATTTTGTCTCTTCTTTTAATGTGGTTTTTTTTCCCTAGCTGTAGCTTGTAGAGCTGAATTTCCCCTTCATTTCCTGCCAGGGCCACGAGACAGGTTAGGTTTGGGCTTTGCTAAATGGTTTTTTGGTGTTAACAAGAAGTGGTTCTCACTTATGTGGTGTGTTCAGACAAATTCCTGGCTGCGTCCAAAGCATCTGAGACGGAAATACCTGAAAGTGCTGAAACTGCAAAAAGGAGAAGTGGCCTCATCAGATTGAGGAATCTTTAATGAGTGAAATCTTGCTGATTGACACACACTTCTCACAGGAAATGCACACACATTTCCAACTCTAAAGGAGGTTTTTGATCATCATTTAGTAATAAGGAAAGTGTTCCAATTTGGTCTTTCATACTAAAATTCTTCTTTTGTGTTAACAAATCATGTGCTTGTTGGGGAATATACAGGAAATGCAGTTATCAAGGAGTTATTGGTAATTTTATTATGAAAAATTCTCCCAAATCTGGTCTCCACTGCTCGTGTAACATTTTATCCTTGTAGTTCTTACAAAAGGCTGCACATCCTCCACCTATAAATATTAAACATTTTTAAAATGCATAAGCAGAAAGTGGAGATTTAAGGAAATAAAGGTTTGTCAGTGACACAAAGAAATCAAATCACTTAGAACTGAGAAGAGTGGGTTGGACCAAAGCGTTCTTTCCCCAAAATTCAGCCAGGAGCAGATAGCCAGAGGAGAGAAGGGGCAAGAAACTCATCCCATCCCACCCCTGCCATGGCAGGGACACCTCCCACTGTCCCAGGCTGCTCCAAGCCCTGTCCAGCCTGGCCTTGGACATTCCAGGGATCCAGGGGCAGCCACAGCTGCTCTGGGAATTCCAGCCCCGTCCCTCCCCTCTGGAGCTGTAAATCCTGGATGCTGCTCCACTGTGGTTTCACCCCCAGAGCAGGAGAGCTTCAGTGTCCCTTGGCAGGTGAGAGTGCTGAATATTCCAGAGCTTTCCATGGATTAATCCATCCCAGCCCAAACCAGGACAGGGTTTCAGAGCTCATCCCTCAGGCAGCTCAGAGCCCTGAGTTACAATCAGGTTAGGAACTGGAGGATCACAAACTTTTAGGGATGAAACAAAACTGCAAGAATTCCATGTTCAACATCCCTGTCTGAGTCAGGAGCACAGGAACAGCATTCCCATTCCCAGTGTGCTTTTATGGATGAACAGAATCTGTGTGTCCAAATCTCTGTGGATGGTTCATAGAAATGAAAGGTTTGCTTGTGTAAAGAGGGGAATTTTCTTACCTGCATTCCTGAGCAATTTCATGTTTCCTCCCTAATCTGTGGCTACCAGAATGTGCTGTTGGTTCTGTGCAAACCTTTGCTGTGCTGGGGTTTCTGGGCATTGTGTGGGAATTGTGGGGTGTTAAATCCCCTGGCACCCATTTTACTGGATACTGAACACAAAACCAGATCCCTGGAATGCTCACAGCAAGGTGGAGACCACTCCAAGTTCTCCATGAGGAACTCCCACATCATGGATCACCTCTGGCATCACATCACCTTGAATTAATAATTTTAAATTTAAATATGGAAGAAATGTGTTTAATTCCTGTATCAGGAAGTGTGGGGTGAACAGCCATTCCAAAGGGCAGGAGCTGAGGGTGGAAGGTGGGATACACAGGGAAAAACCCACACCAGACCAGAAGGAATCACCTGGAAAACCACAAAGAAACCCCCTTGGAAACCAAACATTCCTCAGGAATTCTGCACCAGCCCGTGGTGGGAGTGACCTGCAGCACTTGGGAAAATTCCTTTTTCTCTGGAGCCTCCTGAAAACATCTTTAAAGTCTTTGTGTAACCAAACGTGACCCTCCTGTGTTACATTAATTTGCTGTTGGGATTTCTACATTCTCTGCTCTTTAGATTGTTCATTATTTGATTTTTGTTTCCATTCAAAAGACTTTGGGCATTCAGGTATTTAATGGGATAATGGATCTGTTTGGAGGATCCAGACAGGAAAAGCAGGAATTTTGCACTTCTTTTCCTTGGTTTTTGGCTGCTGGAAATTGGAGGAGCCCAAGGAAGTGCAGCAGAAATTTCTGGGAAGAAAAGGAGCAAGCCTGAGTCTAATCCCAAACCAGAGGAGTTGTATCTCGTTAAGCAATTAATTTGATTATTACCCACCTTGGTTATTATTCATCACCTAAACAGGACCAGAGCAATCAAAGGTTTTGTGGGAGCTTTTCATGGTGAATTTTACCAGGGCAAATCTTGCTCTCAGTGTGACTTTCCAGGGGTTAAACTGGGCTGGTTAAACTGGGCTGGCTAAACTGGGATGGTTAAACTGGGCTGGCTAAACTGGGCTGATTAAACTGGACTGGTTAAACTGGGCTTTTCTGGTGCTGCAGATAAAACAGGGAGGACTCCTCCCATCTGTGTGTGTGATCTTGTGTTGATATTGATGCTGATTAATTGTTATTTCTGTTGGAGTTGCTTTCCATACCCCGTTTTGTAGCAATTTGATACTTCTTCCCAAAAAACCCAAATGTTTTTTAATGTATAACCATCACAAAATGCCAATAATGAAGGTTTTTTTGTTACTTTAAGAGGTCATTTGTTTCCCAAACATGATGTTAATTCTTCATAACATTATTTACTTGGAACTTTGCAATTTCTCTCATGGCAGCCTTTGGCAGTTTGTTCCTTATGTGTTTGTTCCACATTTCTATCATGGATAGGGATAATTCCTTTTCTCTCCTTGGAAAAGCTCCCCAGGTTCTCCATTTCTTCTGAATTTGTATTCTTCCAAAATCCAGTGAGGGAGGAGTTATTGGAAATATTTGCATTAAAAGTGAGCAGGTTTTAAGGGAAAAATGCTACAATTTGTGACATAATTGAATTTATTTCATGAAAATTGAAATCTCAGCTCCTCAAGTGCAGATTTCTCCATTAATGACTCCTGGAAGTGCCTGGATCAGCACATTCCCAAATTCTTTAGCACAGGTGTGACTTCAAGACATGGAAATTTGGTCTGAATGTGTAATTTTGGGCCTTATTTCAAGAGATTTTGGCAACTGCTCACTCATTACCTCCACCTTGTTGTGTCCACACGTCAGATCTGTGGTGAATAGAAATTATTTAGGAATTGGAAGGCTGAATTTGAGGGAATTTGCATTCCCACTTCATTTCCAGGTTGTCTATAGGCACACACTGAATACATTTGTATTTATGTAAAATGTCAAGTAAGATGTAGCAAAAAAACAGGAACTGAACCATTTCTTTTCTTTAGGTTGATGTGTTCTAAAGATCTGATTTTGTTGTTTTTACCAGCAGGAATGTCTGAGCCAGATCAAAATAATAGAGTGGTGTGTCTTCATGTATTGAGATGCAAATGATGAAATGATAGAGATGTTATAATTAATTTTCTGCTGGTATTGTTTACACTGGGACTGACTGGTGCCTACACAGTGGTTGAAATTGCTTCAGTTTAAAAGACTCAAATACTCTTGAGCACGTGCCCAAATTCATCCCTGATCACTAAAGAAAAATATAAAATCATTAAAATAACTGGTTTTAAGACAAACAAATAAAGCTCTGGTGAAGATTCCTGGATTGAGAAGGCAAAGAAGGATTTCCTTCTGGAATGGGAATGGATTTGGCCGTGCCACGAGTTGAGCAGAGACCTGGAATTCCTCACCCAGGAGCTGGCGGTGATGGGAACACTTTGGTGCCAAAATGGGATCATCATTCCCAGGCACTCAGAATTCCAGCTGTAAAATCCATGTGGGAAAGGAGTGCAGAGTGGTAGAGTCCACCAGCTCTGCCAAGAAAGGTCTTCAAAAGATTCTTCTCCTCAATTTTGTTGCCATAAATGTCCCGAATTTCGGTTTCTGTTGCCGCTGTGAGAAATTCCAGTGGTGGATGAATGTGGGAGGGGTGGGGAGCTCCAGGTGTTGTTGCTGCCCTGCTGGAGGGGCATCCCTGGGCTGGCAGAGCAGGAAGGGGGGATTTGCTGCTCTGGGTAACGAGGTTTGGTGTCCATCCTTCCCCAGGTGGAGCCTGAGAAGCTGAAGACGCTAACGGAGGGGCTGGAGGCGTTCAGCCGCGCCAGGAAAAGGAACAGGAAGTGAGTCCATCCTGCCTCCCCACCAAATCCCACTCATTCCCTTCCCTGTGCCCTCCTGGGGCAGCTCAGCCCACCTGAGGCCTTCATCCCTTGGCATTCCTCATGTTTTTTGGAATCTGAGACGTTCCAAGTGCATCTCTGTGGAATATCCCCGTGTGGGAGCTTCTGGTGGCATTCCTGAGCTCCAGCACCCAAAATGTCATCCCATCAAAATTATCCAACACTTTCCAACCAGACCTGACCTCCTTCCTTCTCCCGGGGTTGTTCTGAGAAATCCCCTTTATCCCACTGCTGGGAAGGGCTGCAGGATTTGTGGCTGAGCTCTGGCTCACACCTGGGTCAGCTCCTGGGCTTTATCCAACTTTCACCTTCTAGTGACAAATACCAGCACAGAAAATCTGTAAACAGCAAATGTTGGGACATGAAGCATCAGGATGGGCAAAAAAAAGAAAATTAATGAATTTTGGGGGGGAAAAAACCCCTCTGGACATCTTTAAAAGGATGACAGAGTAGGAACTGTGCTGTGATTGGGTTTGTTCTGTGATGGTGCTTGTTTATTGTCACAGGGAAAATACATTCTTAAACCTGTGAGGGTTTAAACTCAGCTCTGAACGACCACAGGCTGAAAGGGATTAAACAATTCCCTCTCCTCCCCTCCTTTTAAGGGGTGAGCTTTGCTTTTAGTTCTGTGTCCCACGGGGCCAAACAGAAGGAATTTTTATACCAGTGAGACAGTGGTGGTGGCTGTTCTTTCCAACATCATCCCCAAAATACCTTCCTGGATTTTAAGGGAACTCAGAAGGGCTTCTGGTGACTTCCCAGTTATTTATTCATGTCCCTGAAGTGAAATCAGTGACTCAAGGACAGCGGGAGCAGATTTAAAGTGGTTGAAGCTGACATAAACTGCTGCTTTACAGCCCTTACAAAGGTTTTTCTCCATATTTCAAGTTAGTTCTAGTTTGAGTCCTTTGGTGGACATTTCTTGGTTTCCCCATTCCTGCTGTAGATTTATCTGGCAAAGTTCATGGGTTTCTTTCTGGTTTGTGATGTACTATTGGATTTTTATCCAGGTTTTTTTTAACATTTAGTGTTGAATACAATTGCTCTACATACAGTGCTCATCACACAGGCCCAGGGTTGGGGCAGCAAAGCAGGATTGGTCTCCAAGCCCTTGAAGTGATGTTCACATTCCACAACAATTCATGGAATTGATGATTCCATGAATTCTTTGTGTCTCAGTTCCATCTCAGCCCTTCCTTTCCTGCTGGAGCCACGTCCCTGCTTTGCTCCCCAGGCCAAACAAAGGAACAAAGAGACCCCATAGAAAGGTCCCTGTGAAAAGAAATGTGCTTGGAGCTGCCCCATGGGTAATTTGGGGTTGGAAGAAGGAAACCTTCACCCCAGCTCTCCCTCGGCCTGTGGGGTGCTGCCATTGCAGGGTGAAATGGGATATTTGAGATCATTAATGCAGTTCATTGAAAGCTGGAAGGATATTTAACTTTTCTTCTGTAATCCCAGCACAAACCTTTCCTTTCCACAATATTGTTACAGGTCTGACCTTGCTCCTTGTGCTCCCAGCCTGGGAGGCTCCAGGCTCAGAACATCCCCAATGAATTCATGTGTTTGTTACTCACTTCTCTCAGGTTTTCTTTCTGTCCTTAAGAGTTACTGATGCCTTTCATCTTTTCTCCCCAGAAGTGGAAAGCTAAATAACCATTTAGAAGCTGCTATACACGAGGCCATGAGTGAACTAGACAAAATGTCTGGGAATGTAAGTTCCTTTTCCTTGGGAATATTCTCCTTTTCCATGTTTCTGCATGTGTGTCCATTGGAGGGGGGCTTGCTTTGGGTGGCATTCTAACAAATCCTGGTTTTATTTTCTGGAATAATGAGGAATTTCCAATATTTCCCCTGTATTAAAAACTGTTTAGGAGGTATGATGGTTCTGAAAAATGGGAGGACTTGTAGGATTTTAGGTGCATTGCAAATTTTATTGCTTTTGACAAAAGAGATTTACACATCCAGCCTGATAATGCTTGGATGAGTTCCAGCCCTGCTCCTGTTCCAGGGGGCTCCTCTGGCTACTGACACAAAATCAGGCTCATTTCCTTCTCAGCTGGAGTAGCAGGGTAGTGAAACCACATTTGAAAGCACCTTTCTTTTGAGTGCAAAACTCTTGGAATTCAGTTTTCCCGTGAGAAATGAAAGATATTGTCATGACAGGTAAGTTTAAAAAAAAAAGAATATTTCAAGAATATTTCTAATATCACACCCAAGAGTGATTTTTCCACACTAATTACAGTTAATGTGTAGCTGCAGCATCTTTCCAATAATGAGTTTGGCTTATAAAATATCCTCGTTTTTGTTTCTAAAGCATGGCTTTAGAAACAAACTTTCATTGTAGCCCACCTAAAAATAAAATCTATCACAGCACATGTAACCTCCCACATCTTCTATTTGGTCATTAATTATTCAAATTATTAATTATGAAATGTTTGAACACAGGGGAGAAAGGTTTTCTGCTGATATTCAGTGCTCAGCACTGAAGATGTGCAGGTTTGGAATTTACAGTAACACTTTTGGACCTTCTGGAGTATAAAAAGGAAATATATTTATTTATATATTTGAAGAACTGAAGGCTTAGAGCTGATTTCAGACCCAACAAGAAATATTTAAGAAGTTATTGAGTAACTTTTAAGTAAGAACCCAGCCAAATCTTTTGTTAAAACTGAATTTAACGAACTGAGATTTGAGCTTTGATTTAAAACAACGTTGTTGTGTTTCTCTCCTTTGGAAGGACGAGGAGAGCAGGAGGTGATTGTTGGTCTGCAACAAATAAATTTGGGATGGGTGTTTGGGCTGGCCCATCCTGCTGGCACTTTTTCCCACCCATAAATCAGGAATATCTGAAGCTGCCTGCTCTGGGCATTGGGAGCAGCAGGAAGTGCTTGGTTGGATTTGCTGCTCTGGTTCTTCTGGCACCAAACTGGACCTGCAGTGCCTTGATTGACCCTTCCAGTCTGTGGGCCCAGAATTTGGGATCAGGGCTGCTTTCCATAGGGATTCTCATTCCTAGAAGCACTCCCAGGGAATCAGCAGCTCTTTTTAGTGACTTGCGGCTCCTGCTGCTCAGCCCCAGCCGTGGTGAAAGATGTGCAGCAGGATCCTCAGCTGCAGCAGGGAATTCTGGCAGGAGCAGTGGGGGCAGCAGTGTCAGGGGCTGGAGAGCTCAGGAGGGAGCCAGGGGGTGCTGAGGGTTGGTTCCTGTGCTGGGAGCTGCAGCTGCTGCCGACAGATGGTGGTGGAATTCCACATCAGCTCAGCCTTCCTCCTCCTCCTCTCTCTCCTCCTGCTTCTCCCTGAG
The DNA here is from genome assembly GCF_901933205.1 of Camarhynchus parvulus. Taxonomy (NCBI): domain Eukaryota; kingdom Metazoa; phylum Chordata; class Aves; order Passeriformes; family Thraupidae; genus Camarhynchus; species Camarhynchus parvulus. Next base: position 35,822,161 of record NC_044577.1, read on the forward strand.
CAGCCAGCACTGCCAGACTTCGGCTCTCAAATCCAACCATAGCTGGGAATTGAATGTTTCCTTTTAAACACAGAGAGTTTCCTGGACATCCCTCATTCCTTAATAACAGCCCTGAGCTGGACTTCCCCAATTTCCCATTACCAGCATTTTCTCACCATCTTCTCCCCACATTTTATTACTCTGCTCACTAGAATGTGTGAAGGTTTGTCACCAAATTTGCCATTATTGCAGTTTGGGATCAGTCCCTGATTTGGGGGTTTTAGTCCCTGATTTGGGGGTTTCAGTCCCCGATTTGGGGGTTTCAATCCTTGATTAGGGGGTTTCAGTCCCCGATTTGGGGGTTTCAGTCCCCAATTAGGGGGTTTCAGTCCTTGATTTGGGGGTTTCAGTCCCTGATTTTGGGGGTTTCAGTCCCTGATTAGGGGGTTTCGGTCCCTGATTTTGGGGGTTTCAGTCCCAAATTAGGGGGTTTCAACCCTTGATTTGGGGGTTTCAGTCCCCAATTAGGGGGTTTTAGTCCCCAATTAGGAGGTTTCAGTCCCTGATTTGGGGATTTCAGTCCCTGATTTGGGGATTTCAGCCCCTGATTAAGGGGTTGTTTCCCAGCCACTGCACCTGCTGTCTCTCTCCAATGGGATGCACAGGTTATGGAATCCACCTTTCCCTCCCAGTTTCTCAGAGCTGTTGAAGTCCCTTAGTTCTGTGTAGCTGTGAAATGCCCAGAGCTGGTTCCTGACAGCCCCTCCTGCAGCCCCTGGATGCCTCTGACCAATTTCCTTTGCTAACTTGTGCATATACTTATTTTTAGGTCCACCAAATCCCGCAGGGAGACAGACAAGTGAAGCCTCCAAAACTCAAGAGGAGGAAGATCTCTAGATAACATTGAATGTCTTTGTTACTGGTCCAGTCCTTATCACAGTGAGCGTGCACATGAGTCTATCTGTAGGTATTGATCCAGACGTGGCTCTGTCAGTATTTCTGTGGAGACAGCTCGCTGCCATGGCAGGGCACCACGAGGAGCAGGGGTACCAGATTTGGGGTGATTAGGAGGGATAGAGGTTGCTGGATAAGCCAATCAGAAATCATGAAAGGTTGCAGTAACAATGTCAGATGATTACTGATTTTTTTTTCTATAATACTAAAAAAATTGTGATTATAAGAAATAGTCCAAATGTTTCTGAGAAATTTTCATTGTGTATATAGATAATACAGAATTTCATGGTGATATCTGAACTGTAAATATTGTACAATATTGTCATGTACAAGCGTACCTAATGCACACTTTATCTTTTATTGTACAAAAAATAGTGTACAAAATTCTTTGGTTTCTATTGAGTACACATACAAGAGACTACCAGTGTAAAGTGATAAATAAAAATACAGCCTAAATGCTTTTATATGATAATGTAAAAGATGCTGTTTTTGTATTTAACAGCAGAGAGAAGGCATGATTATGTAATACCTTAATTATGACATCCACTTCACGCCACTGAGTGTTCATTGCTCTGTCTGTTTGGAATGAACCTTGCCTGGAAGTGCTGGACTCCAGTTCAGGCCTTTAGGAGAGCGCAGCCTCGCAGATTCCCAACGGGATGTGGGATCACAGCTCTGATTAACAATTCCAAGGCTGCAACCCCTCGGTTGCGTTTTTATTTACTTAGCTTTGAACGTAGAACGCTGTAGATTTGATGAAAAAGGACAAAAAAAAAAAAAAGAGTAGAGGGACTATTTTAGTCAGCCATTTCTGTAGGAGAAGTTTCATAGCCACCTGAGGAACTAAAGAGTCGATCCCCCCCTAACGTTGAGCCCCTCCAACCACCCCCTAGATTAATTAGCTTTGATTATCTAACGTCATTAACACGGTGTTTCCTCGGAAGGGGGCAGAGGCCCTGCTTTCAGGAGTGGTCAGGATTGGTTGCTGGTGATTTCCTTTGGTTTGGCAGTAGGATGAAAGGGCAACGCTCCGCAGCATCCGGGAAAAGCAATCCCAGGATCCATCTCGCAGTATTAAAGCAGAAAAAAAGTTAAGGGTGGCTTACAAAACTATTAGCAACAGTAATTTTTATCAGTATTATGTAACATATCAGATTTATTTTATTTAAAAAGAATTATTTATACCATTAACAGATTCTTATATATATTAATGTGGCTGAAATGCGCAGGTTAAATCTATTAACCAAATTATTTATGTTATATTAAGTGAGAAATGTGAAACATATGTAGAAAAAAAAATTAATACACTACAGATTTAAAAGTCTAAAGCTATGAGCCATTATAAAATTAACGAACGGAAGTGTAGCACAACATTCTTTCCATTTGATTTCATTTTTCTTTTTCACACGGCCGGTGGCGACGGTGCCGAGGCTTCCCCAGAGAATCCCAGCCACATTCCCAGCCCGGGGGAGCTTTTCCTCCCAGCCGGGGCCAGGAGCACCGCTTACCTCAGACCTCCTTGTCCCCGAGTCCCGCCTGTGGCTCTCTGGCCAAGGACTGGCAGTGATCAGCACCCCGGGCAGCGCAGCCTCCCAGCATCCCCGGATCCCCGGGATCCCGAGGATGTGGCTCCTTCTCCTGCTGCCCGAGTCCCCTGGTGGGTGCCCAGGGCAGCGTTGGCCAGCGGGGCTCGGTGCTGGGCACGCAGCTACCTCGGGGCTCCCGGGCTGGCTCCTGTGCCGGGGTCCCTTCTGCGGGCAGGTTCATTTGTCTCTCCTCCTCCTCCTCCTCCTCCTCACGGAGCTGTTCCAGGGCTGCCAGCTCCCGTTTTCCCGTGGCGTGTGGCCATGTCCCGGTGGCCCTTGGCTCTTCCTGTCCCGATCCGTGCGTGGGCGAGCGCTGGAGCCCCTGTCCCTCGGGATTCCCTTCGCCTCCTCCCTCTGCTTCGTGTCCCAGAGCTGAGTTTGTGTCTCCTTTGGCCCTTAGGTCTGTGCTCCCTCCCCGCTGTTTTACTTTACATCCCTAAGATTATGTAAAGTATTCTCGTGCACTTGATTTCCTCGGTTAATAATGGCATTGATGTGGGTGCTAGGAGTAGTTTGTTTCAGTCCATACCAATTTTTTTTTTCTCTTTTAGAGTTTTTATGGTTTCATGTAAGCAGTTAATGTAAATATTGTGAGCATTACAGGTCATGCAGTGTTGTAACATTTTAAGAAATGTTGCACCGACTTTACGATTAAAAAACTGGTCACTCATACTTGAATTTTGCCCATAGAGCCATTTCTTTCTCTTTGCATTAAAGCATAATCTACTTTTTTGATGGAGGCCCAACCCTTCTTTCTACCTTATTATTTTTTGTTTAATAAATCTCTATTTTTTCTAATAGAAGACTTAAAAATGAAAATTAAAAAAAAAATACTTTTTGCCTACTTTCTAATTTAAGAGAGAATTCCTATATTTAAAAGGTGGAGAAAAAAAAAAAAAGACAAAAAAACACACACAAAAAAAAATACTCCATTGTGGAAAGTGGAACACCACTGGATTTGTCATTAACATGGCACAATCACCCAAAAGTGGCTGAGTACAGCGAGCCCACGACGCCGATCAGGACCTCGGTAGATTTAGGGAACGCCGTGATTCCTTGAGGATGTAAAGTGTTGCATATTCTTGTCTATTTATTTATTTATTTATTATGCTTTCTTTTGCTTAAGTGGGTGACAATGTGGTTGAGTCATTCAGATGACATTCAAATTAAAGGAAATATTCCTCTTTCTATTATGGTGCGTTGTGTGAACACCATAAACGAAACGAAACAAAAATATTTTCATTTCTTTCGATGGATTTTCTTCGTATTTTCAACTTCCTGGCTGGTATCAGCTGCAAACAAAAAAAAATATCCACATAGTTTAAAAATAATTTTTAGAAAAGAAAAAAAAAACCAACCCACCCCACCTCTGATGTCCCAGGTCTGTTATCCTCGCAGTCTAAGGTTTTAGGGGTTAAGAGAAACTTCAAATTCCAAGGTCTTTCCGAAATCATCTCTGAGGAGGTTTATAAGTCATGTGAAATCCTTTTGGAGTCCCTGAGTTTGATGGTCTAGAGATATTAGAGGGCTCGTGGTGGACTGAATTACCTTAGGACTGAATTACCTTTCTTAGCTACAGTTTGTATTTTGCTATGTAGGGTTGTAATGTGAGAATTCCAGAAGAGCCGTAGCATAAAAGTGCTTTTCTATTTTTTAAAAAAACCCATTCTAGTCTTACTAAGAATTAGAGAATTTTTTTAATATCAGTTTTGTAATTTTTGATAAAGTTGTCAATATTATGATTAAATCACCAGAAAAAACAGTTCCTGTGCTGTTCTCTTCGGGGCAGGGACTTTGTCTTCCGACGGATTGTTCGATGCCACGATGGGATGCCCACTCTTAAACGGGGCCACGGGCACCGCTGTGGAATTAAATAGCAACCCACGGCTGTGAGGTTGAGTTGAATCCATGAGAGCCAAGGGAATTCCCAGTTCAGGCTGCAGGGCCCACTGCCTGTCCATGGTCCGTGCGCTCCGGGGAGGCCTCGGCGCTGCATCCCACGGGTAAGTTCAGGGAGCCTGCGGCGGCTCCTGCTCACAGCAGCCAGGATCTCATCCCAGGCATTCCCACCCACCCCTCTGAGCGAGCAGCTGCACCTCCAGGGGCCAGGATTCCCCCCAAAACACCCAGTGCTCCAAGCAGGAGATTCCAGCAATCCCAAACACCAAACAGTTTGATACTCACCATTCACACCGGGGTCCGGTCAGTGATGGAAAAACACTTGGAGGCTAAAAAACAACAACAAAAAAATCCTACAAAAATAAATTGTTCTATCCCCAGGTCACCGGCCTGGGAGCTGCAGGGACTTCCAAGGCCACAGACACCTCACCAGGCACTCCTGCCCTGCTCCTGGTGTCTGGTTATCCTCGTGCTCCCAAGGATAAAGAGCAATTCCATGCCCCTGTGTGATGTCCTTAAATATCGCTCAGCCTCAGGCTGGGTTGGTGGTGGTGCCATAAATGCCTGGACAGCTCCCAAAAATTCCCACCAGCCTGGTGTGATCCTGCATTACAGCCTCTCCTTCAGCCTGGAATGGTTTTGTGTTGTGTAAAGCTCAGCCCTGGGAGCTCAGAGCCCTCATTGCCCTCTGCCAGGTCTTGGCTGTGAACGCTTCAAAGCAATTTTTTGTTGTTCTGTTAAAAAATAATAATTAAAAAATTGAAGATTTGATTTGGAATCCCCCACGTGAAAGAAGATCCTGGAGAGATTCCATCTCCCACGTTTTTACCTGCTGTGAGATAAGGGTTGGTTTGTAATTGAGTGTCATCCCAAAGGGAGCTGAGGGGTAGGATTTACAACTGGAAAAAAAAAATCTATTTAGAGCAGCACTGTCTGGAAATTCCTGCTTTGGGAAAGATCTGGGAAGTGGGAAGGGTTTTGGCTGACACTGGATGAAGTGGGGCAGGGAAGGAAGAGCAGGAGCATCCTCAGGAATTGCTGGGTGAAATCCCAGGGAAGCACTGGCACAGGGTGGAGTTCCAAAATTCCAGGCAGGAATTGATCCCAGTGAGTGATGCTGGGCTGAGCTATGGGGGGGTGAACCAGGCACAAATGGGATGGACAGCAAAGGCTTTTCCAGCCACGTCCGTGGTGCAGGTAAGTGGAAAATCCTTCACTGATAATTCCCTAAATATCTGAGGAGTCAATTCTTTGGGTCACATAACCATGGAATTCCTGCCCAGCTGGTTTCTGCTTCACTTGGGCCCCAGCAGGTGACAGAGGGGCTGCAGGGTCTGTGCTGAGAGGAGCCAACTTTCCAGGCACCAAACAGGACTCCAGAACAGACATTCTCTTCATGCCACTTCAGAAGTTTCTGTCTCATCAAACCACAATCATCTGAGGCCTTTTTGAAGGAGAAGCAATTCTGAACTCCCAGCAGAAATACAGCTCATTTTCACTTCCAGGAAAATAAGTTCTGCTTCTCTCAATGATTTTTCTCTATAGAGAGAAAAAGTCATAAAAATAACAACGTTTTGGGGTTATCATTATCTGTTCTCAGTCATGGGAGTGAGCTCTCTGCTTCGGAGGAAAAAGGGAAGAGTTAACATCTGAAAAATAAAACTCCTTCCCTTCCCTTTCCTTTTCCCTTTCCTTTCCCTTTCCTTTCCTTTCCTTTCCTTTCCTTTCCCTTCCCTTCCCTTCCCTGTTTAATTGGGATCAAAAGGAGAATCTGTAGTTCCCAGACTTGGCCTTAAGAGTTTCATGAACCAAAACAACAAACAGGAGATAACAAATGGGGTGTTGGGAAGGATTAAACCTTTGTCATTTACAACTTGGTTATGACAACAATAAAAAATAGGTAGCCAAGTGTTAGGCAATAAATCAATAAATACAATATCATTTTTAAAAATCTATTTTTAAATCTCGGAGAAGTACAAATGTGGTTTTTGCCACCCTAAAACCAGCAAGTGGACAATGACTTTGATAAAATTGCCCATCAAGTCCTGGTTTTGCAGCCACCTCACCAAGTTTGTGTTCAGATGTGGGGCCCAGGTGTGGCTCCCAACACCTTTTATCCTCGGATCAGGAGTGTCCTCAGCTGCATCCATCCCAAGGGTGAGGTGGAAGCAGTTTGTGCTAATGTGAGGCATGGAAACACATGTCCAGGGCACATGTGATCCTTGTTAAAATGCTTGGAATGCTTGTGGGGGAATTAGGCTGAAGCCTGGTAATGGTGCAAATCAAATCTGTGACAGGCAAGGGAGTCCTGGCCAGGGCAGATTTAAGTCAGGTTTAGCTAAAAAGAGAGTCAAGCTTTGGGAGTGACAACAAAATATCTGCATCTGCTGGAACTGATTGGCTTTGCTGAGAGCAGAGCTGATATCGCTGAGGAATAAAAGAAAGGCAACAAAGCCCAGCAAGCAGCAAATGATGAATTATTCAATGCAAATGTCAACTTTTAGTGGTGACTGTGGCTGTAAATCTTTTTTTGCAAGGCTGAGCGTTGCCATTAAGCAACTCCATATGATGCTACATCTGTCAGATTTCTTTTGTATCATTTTATTTTTATGGATGCCAGGGAAAAGTATTGGGAATTTCCACGCTCAGATTTTATTAACATCATTTCCTCACTTTCTGTCATCCTCTGATTTAATGTTCGGTTGATTTTTCTGGCAAGGGTTAAATCCATGCCCACTTCAGCAACATCCCAAGCCGTGAGTCTTCACGTGAAAATCAGCTTTTGCTGAGAAATTTTAATTTTCCTGTGCGTTGAACCCGAGTTGAATTCCTGGGGAAGAGGGGGAATGGTGAGGGAAGAATGAGGAGGTGCCATGACTGTGCCAGTGCCGGGGGATTCCTATCACATCCTTATCATCAATCTGTCCAAGGATTTCTATAGCTCCCATTATCCCCCCTGCCTCCAGGATAAGAAGCTGGCAACAATTGCCCATTGTCAGTTTATGAAGGAACTTTTTCATCTTCCTTCCCCAAAGACTCGATTCTTAATTAAGTAAATTAAAATTAATTACGGAATGTGTACAACAAGATGTTATCAGAGCTGTGGCCCAGAGTGAGCTCTGTGTGCTGTGCCTGCGCGTCACACCAACAGGGAACGGCTTCAGACTGAGGCATGGATGGGATTTTGGGAAGGAATTCCTGACTGGGAGGGTGGGCAGGCCCTGGCACAGGTGCCCAGAGCAGCTGGGGCTGCCCCTGCATCCCTGGCAGTGCCCAAGGCCAGGCTGGACAGGGCTGGGAGCACCTGGGACAGCGGGAGCTGTCCCTGCCATGGCAGGAACGTTCCCATCACCTGCTCAGGGCCTCAGCCTGGTGCAAACCTCTCTGTACATGTAAGGCCAAGCTCTGTGCAACACTGTGGGAGATTAAAAACACCTTCCAGCCCTGAGGCTGAAGGCGTTTCAGTTGTTAAAAGATAATTTAATATTAAGCAATTCCTAAATATCCAAAGGACGAAGGACGTTTCCTCACAAAGCCCAAAGCACCTCTGCGTGTTTTGTAATGATTTCTTGTTCTTTGTTAGCCAGAGCTTTGAACTGAGCCACATTCCAAAGGATGGGAATGCTGCACTTCCATTAATTAGTTTGCAGAGGAAGATGTTGACATTAGCTATTGACAGGGATCCTCTTATAAACTGCCTGATAAGGATGACTTCAATGTCTCATAAAATCATGGATTAAACAGCAAGAGTGAGTGAAGTGTAGCCTGAGGATCACTGGACCCGCAGCAAAATGAGCACAATTATTTACCGAATGAAAGTGGAATAGGTTATTGATTTGGATCCTAAAACTTTCAGGAGATGAACATCTCAGTGATGTCAAGTGTTTTCAGAAGAGCAAATCCCTGTTCCAGGAGCTGGTCAGAGCCAGGAGACTCCTCAGTGTGACCAGGCCAAGTAGGGACCACTCCCAGCAGGAGAAAGGGAAAGAAAAAGAGAAAGAAAAAGAAAAAGAAAAAAGAAAATAAAAGAAAAAAAGATGGGTTTTGTGCTCCCTTCCTTCAGCCCCACCAGTTCCCATTGACAGGAAATTTGGGTTATCCCTTCCTCCCAGACCTCAGGGGAGGCTCCCTGAGTGCAGCTCTTGGGGCACCATTCAGCTGCTCTGAATGAACAAATTCAGTGTTTTCCCAAATGTGGTTAATGACATGTTACAGAGCTGTAACTAATTACATGGCCCTTAGTTATCAGGTCCAGGGAGTGGTTCATGGGCTTTCTTAATGATCCTTAAAAGATGGAATGAGACTTCTTAAAAATTTCCCTCTGTTAGAGACCTCCTAATTTCTAACTCTTAATCCTCAAAGAAATTTATTTCTACTTCTTTGTTCAATAAACCAAGCCCTGGTAAGGCACAGCTGATCAGAAGTTTCATGTTCCCTTGACTTGTTTCTGGAACCAAAGAAAGAGTAAAGTGGCTCAAAGCTTCTGCTTCTGAGAAAAAGGAAAGTTAAAGAGCAAGGTTGTTTTCAATCAGCTGCTGGTGGTGCTGCAGAAGGGCATCAAGACCCCTCAGGTAAATCAGGTAAATAACCAGGAACTGAAAGCTTTCTTGGCTCAGAAATTGCTGCTTTTAACTCCAGTTGCACGATCTCTTTTTTGTTGGAAATGTGAGAGCACTCTTCCCCCAGCCCTGCAGACAATTGCACCTATTCAACTTCTGGGAGAGTTCAGAAACACGGGGGTGTTTGGAAGCTTTTCTAGAGCATCTCCTCAGCAGAGTGTGAGAAGCACAGTCTGATCTCCAAACAAACCCAGCTAAATTTACTCTGCTCCCACCCACCCTGGCGAGCACTCTTGCCACAGTTCCCTGCTCACACGTCTGGGTCAGGGCTTAAATGCTCCGTGAAAATTGGATTGCCATTCCACAAAGCCTTCCAAAGACATTTGGAAATTTATTTCTCCCTTCAATCTCACTGCTCTGCTCTTCCCAATTGCTCCACAGCTCTGGCTCCCGGTGCCAGGAGGAAACCTTGTTTGTTTTCTGCATCACTGAGGCTAAAATGTTTTGCTTAAACCCAAAAATTCCAGCCCCAAAATAGTGCTGCAAAGGCTCTGCCTGGGGGGAAGCCTCAGCAGAATATTGAATAATCCTTGGAAGTTTTTTAGCTCCCTCAGAGCATATTTGAGTTTTTCCTCCTGTTGTTCTGATTGGGATGTCACCCCACAGCAGCAATTGTCTCCTGATTTCCAACCTCAGCGTTGGTTTTCATGTGCTCTGAGGGTTGTTCAGCCTCTCCCTCTGGATGTGTGATCAGAGCTCCCTCTCCAGCCAGCAACCTTCCCTCTCCAGCCTTCGTTCCATCCGAGCAGGCCAGATCCCCTCTCCTCTCCTCTCCTCTCCTCTCCTCTCCTCTCCTCTCCTCTCCTCTCCTCTCCTCTCCTCTCCTCTCCTCTCCTCTCCTCTCCTCTCCTCTCCTCTCCCTCTCCTCTCCTCTCCTCTCCTCTCCTCTCCTCTCCTCTCCTCTCCTCTCCTCTCCTCTCTCTCCTCTCCTCTCCTCTCCTCTCCTCTCCTCTCCTCTCCTCTCCCTCCTCTCCCTGTGATTTTTCCTGCAATCATTGCTCATTTGGGCAGCCAGGCTGGGGGATTTGTCACCCCTGGAGTTTGAGGAGCAGGAGTTCACCTCTCAGTAGTCCCAGCAGGACGTGCCTGTTTCTCTCCTAAATCCCTTTACATCATCTGAGCCATACCTGGAGCTTGTGCTCCTGTTGGAATCCACTGAAGTGTGTAGATGTCTGTTGGTTGTTCCCAGTCAATCAGATTTGATTTTAGTTTCTCAATGTTTATATTAAGAACTGGAATTAGTATGTGGCACTGGATTTCAGAATAAAAAATACTGATCTAGAAGGAAAGAAGATGAAATCGATGTTGCTGTACAAGAAGACACCCAAGGTTTGTGCCCTGAGGGAGGAATGGCTGGATGGGGATTGACTTCCCTGTGCCATTCCAGGTGAGAACCCTGCCAGCTCCTGCAGGAATGTGCCCCTCACTGAGGGTGGGACTTTGCCATGGAAGTCAGAGAAATGGATTTGCAGGCAGAACTGCAAACAGCAGCTCCAGCTGAACAACCTGTGGGGCTGCAATAACATGGCACGTCCATTTCCTCACATCTCCCATCTTTTGAGGATTTTAAGCCTCTTTTTGCTCTCAAAGCATCTTTTCCACAGCACCCTGATCCATGGCTCAGAGAAGCTGTGCCCTGGATCCCTGAAGTGTTCCAGGCCAGGCTGGACAGGGCTTGGAGGCACCTGGGATCATGGAAGGTGTCCCCATGGCAGAATGGGACTGGGATGGGATTTAAGGTCCCACTCTGCCATCCACCACTTTCCCAATAGGAGCTTTCCTGCGCTGCTTCCCCTGAAGCAGGAATTTCTCCTCATTGTGTTTGAACATCTCACAAACACCCGTTCTGGTCCATCTGGCACTGAGGAACTCCCAGCAAAGATCACACTCCACTTGTGCAAGGAAGAAACACAGAATCCCAGGATCACTGAGGCTGGAGATCTCCAAGGCTGAGTCCAACCTCTGGCTGATCCCCACCTTGCCAGCTAATGAGATGACCCAGTGTCATTTTCCACTTCTCCTCTTTGTTTGCTTGTTAATTCACAACTAAATCCTCTTTATAGTGGGAATCCTAATAATCTTCAGTTATAGGGTATTATAAACTATTGGAGATGAGCAGGATGTCCTAAGGTGGCAGGATTTACAAACCCACAGAGGATTTTCTGGTCAATAAAAGAAATAAAAGCACAGAACTCTCTGGTTTTCTCATCTTCTGGCATGCAAATGTTGCAGTTCTGAATATCGCATTGAAATATTGCCTAAATCCCTCTTTTAATTTCCAGAGGACCTCACATCTGGCAGCAACTTGCAAAACATTGCAGAACATTCTGGAAAAAAACTAAAGCCTGTCAAAGCTTCATCTTCTGCTAGGATGGGGCTTAGCAGAACTCTTCTGTAAGAGACTGAGTTATGTTTTCTTCGAGCAAGTAATTGCCTTCACGTCTCTCACTATGAACCACTGCAAATGATGTTCCTCCCCTGGATCCAGAGGCAGCTCACATTTATATCCCAATAAGCTCCTAATATTGAAGAAATGTGTCAGATTTCACATCCTGCATGGCAGCTGCAGCTCTCTCAATCATTGTTATTAAGGAATATTTGCACACATTGCCATCTCTGTCGGTTTAGACAATTTTTTTTTTTTTTGCAATTTTGCAAAACAATTTCCCTCCCTGGGTCTCTGCACGCGTTGGAAAGGCTCTGCTGATGGAGCTCAGCAAGTGGCACTTTTGGACTGCCTGTTTCTTCTTGGTAAATCAGCCTGGGCAGGAGTTTCACAGAAAATTAAAGGTTTTGTTTTGAGAAAGTTCATTGTTCCTGGAGGCCTGCTCTCTTTTATTTCAGACAAACAGACGTTCCCTGCTTTGCTGGGATCGATGAGTGAGGGGATATATTGGGAAGTGGTGTGGGTTTGAAGTGGGATTTGCTTTGATATTTCTGTGCAAATCCATGTGATGGCTCACTGACTCATACAGCTGAAAATAGGTGGTGATATCAAGCCCAGAATTCTTTACAGATTTTTTTCCCCCTTTTCTTGCTTAGCTAGCTGCTCTTCCAAAAAATTCAGGTCATTATTCAAATCTGTGCTTAGATTAAAACTCCAGATAACATCACTCTTACTCATTGATGAATCACACTGGAGCAAATTTTGGTCCTACTGAACTCACTCTGTGTTGCCTTAGTCATAAGTTTGTTTGGCAAATCACATGTCATGCTCGAATTAAGCACTTGCTTAAATAAGATACTTTTAAAATACATTCAGGAAAGTTTGCACATAAGATTTATATAGATAGGATTTATATTGCAAACTTGTCAAAGCAAAACTAGAGAATGAAAAATTCTGTTAATTCTGAGTTAAAACACGAATTTATGTTGTCAACAACAGATCTAAAGGGATTGTTGGATATACATGAAATTAAACTTGTTTTCTAAAGTCTATTTATAAATTAATTTTAAATATTGGCTTTTGGGAGGCTTTGGAGTAGCAAACTCCCCCTGCACGTAGTGATGCCACCACCACCCACAGGGCTCAGTGTCACCACAGCCTCTGCTCTGCCACTGCTGACACCAACTTGACCTTTCCCAAAGATTTTTTTACATTGCATGATCCCTATGCCAATATCAAATTTGCACTGAATCTTTTAAACTGACACCATATGGCCTTTTACATTAACAGGGCCATTTTTTCCCTGAATGAGGAGAAGAGGAATCTACTGAAATTATAATTTAAAATCTAAACATAAAATAGACAACGTAAATAAAATGTTTCCAAAATAGTTTCCAAAAATAGTTAGCAAAAAAAAAGAAAAAGCTGTGAAGTTATATTGAAAGGAAGAGCAGGAACTGAGGTGGGGATGGTTATAATAAATTATAGATTATCCATCTCATGGCAGATGGAAACAGGGTTTGGTTGGACGCATCCATAGCTCCAGCTCCTCCCTGCCTCATGTAAAATGAGCCCTGGAAGCACTGACACGTACAGGTATGGCTAAAAGAGGGGGGAAAAGGAATTTAATATATTCCAAGCATGCTCTGAATGATGATGTGTCCGTGGGAATAGGCCAAACCTGGAAATGAGGTTGGCAAGTTGCAATTTGGCAAATTGCAGCCAGAGCACAGCAGGATCCATGGGAGAAGTGATCATCCAATCCCTGGTGCTGCAGCAGCCCAGGGCTCCCGTCCCATCCCAGCTGGGCAGAAGGAAAAGCTCCAGAGGTGCTGCTCAGACACCACCAAGCCTCTCCCACAGGAACTGAGACCTGAGAGCTGCTCCTCAGGAATCCACAACTCCATGGTGCGCCTTGTTGTGGTTCTCCTCTCCCAGGGAGAGCCTGCTCCCTCTCCAGCTGCTAATGGAGCAGAACATAACCTGTTATTAAAGAGCTGCCAACAGGAAAGGAAAGCTGGGCATGGAACCACAGCTTCCCAAGCTGCAGTATTTTAATGTGTCCCAGGTGATGTGAGGGCACTGTTTGCTTGGTCCCTTACAAGTGGAGTTTGGATGAGGCAGGCAGGTTGGGATTACAGCTCCTCGCAGATTTATGGAGCATTTTCCTCAAAAGGATTAACCTGTGACTTCAGGAAAAGCTCACAAAATACCTGTGTGTTTAAAATCCAGAGAATTGTGCAAGGAAATTAATTAACAACCAACCACCAAATACCTGGGGGAAAGGGGAATGGATTAATTTGGGATCCTTGAAAACCTACCTATTGAACTGCTTTTTTTTTTTCAATTGAAGAATGAAACTCTGATGCAATTTTCCTATTATATAATGGCATTATTTTCCACTCCTTTATTCCTCCTTTGTTTCCAAGAATGATTAATTAGTGACACAACTCAGGTACCTGCAGAAACATTACCAAACCCAGCCATTCTTTTGTCTTGGAAGATTTTTTTTCCTATACCTGGAGTAGCCAGAAGCACCAATGTCCTCTTTTGTAATCTCATAGGATTATTTAGGATTTCAGGGTTAGAAATTCCCATCACGCCTGTGACATTCCCTGATTTTCCTCTGGGAAGCCTGTGCAGGTTCCACAGAAATGGTCCCACATGGTTTGGGCACCTCTTCTGATCTCTTTGAAGTTTCAGCTGCTCCTGCTCTTCTCTGCATTGGCTGTCCATAAATCCTGCCCCCTCCCAAGGACCTGGCCTTCTGGAAGCTGGGTGTTTGCTGTGCCCTGAGAGCCACAAATATTCCACAAATATTCCAGAATCACACAATCAATTCGATTGGAAAAGACTTTTGAGATCATTGAGCCCAATCTATGACTGATTGCCACCCTGTCAACTGTCATAGCCAGATGTTCCTCAACACCTCCAGGGATGGGGCTCCAGACCTCCCTGGGCAGCCCCTTCCAGTATCCAATCACTCTTTTTGTGGAGAAATGCCTCCCCATGTCCAGCTAAACCTCCCCTGGCACAGCTTAAAACTTTGTCCTCCTGTCACTACCTTGAGTAACCCATGACTTTCATTTTCAATCTTCCAAGGCTCACATGTCAGAACTGATTTAAAGGAATCTCATTCCCTCACTTTCACCTATACCTTCTTGCCCTGTCTGCTCTACCCTGTGGCCACAATTCAGTTCCCACTTTTCCCTCTTTTCTTCCTTTTTTTCTTAGTGAAGTTCAGAGGAATTTATGAGCAGGTCTTGCTCTGCTCATGCTCTGGTCTGGGACACAAGGAGCACACAATTCCAGGGACCCAGGGGCAGCCACAGCTTCCCTGGGCAATGTGTGCCAGGCCCTCCCCACCCTCCCAGGGAACAATTCCTTCCCCATATCCCCATCCCTGCCCTCTGGCAGTGGGAAGCCATTCCCTGTGCCTTGTCACTCCTTGTCACTTTGTTCAAAGTCCTTTCCAGCTTCCACAATAAACTCACTGCTGCCCCTTCCACTGAGCTTTTTAACCAAAAGCACAAGAGTGAAGTAGCTGGATGTGCCAAGGGGCAAAGCTGTCCCCTCTCTCCAGGGAGCATTGTGGAGCCTTTAGCCTTTATTTGGGAAGGAATTCCTGAGCTGAGCAGGGCTCCCAGTGCTCCTGAGGAAGCAGGAGCTGCTGTGAAGGTGACTCTCAGAGCATTTGGTGTTTATGGAGACCTGGCTGCAGCTGGAGCAGCAGATCTCACTGAACAGGGGTGAATGGCAAGTGGAAATGGGAATACTGCATCAGCTTTGCTGTGACTGCACACTAAAAGTGTGGGTTTTATGCTATTTTCTTTTAAAAACCTTTGACAAGGAAGTACAGCAAAGTGAAGCTTGAACACATCTTTAAATCTGCATGTTGGTTGCATAACTCCCCAGGACAGCTCCAAACTTCCTTTTGTTATTACAAATGTGTGCACAGAGCACTGCAAACATTGTCTCCATTCCTCACTGCCACAAAACACTTTCATTTTCCTTTTGACTCTTCTTGCAGCCCAGCAAATATTTGTGTTTCTTGATGCCCAGCAACGCTGTGAGAGATTCTGGTTTTGCTGTGGAGGCTTCCAGCCCCATTTTGCAGGAAAATGGGAGAAGTACAGAGCACAGGTGACACTGGTCCCACACCAGTGACTTGCATCCCAGTCAGATAAAAGTAAAATCTTCCTTTTGAGGGAAGCATCCCCTGAGTCCAATTGGCACCAGCAATTTGGGACAGGGAATTGTTTCCAGGAGTGAGACCTGCGTTGTTTCTGCACAGCAGGAAATGGTTCTCACCATGGTTCCATCCCAGCTGGGGAGAATTTTGGGGTTTTCAGGGTTTTGTCTGCATGGAAAATCAAACATTCCCAATCCACTGGGTGCTGCCACTCCAGCACAAAGCAATGACATCGACCTCAGAGCAAGGTGGGCAGGGAAAATGTTGCCATTGTGAATCAGAAAGAAAATTTGTTAAGTCCAGGCCATTAATCCAGAAAACAGCAACTGTCAAGGGGGGTTTGTTGGGGTTTTGTAGGTGAGCTTTTAGACGGGTTTTATTTTTATGAAATGTACACTTGGTGTATTTCCTAATTACTTGCTTTTTTCTAGTGGAAGGTATTCCAGCCCATGGAATGAGATGACCTTTAAGGTCCCTCCCAACCCAAACCATTCTGGGATTCTGTGATTTTATGATTTTCCAGTTGCCTGAAAATTAATGTTTAGAAAGCAGCCCCACTCCTGCCCTTGTACTGAAATCCAGCAGAATTACAGAGCTCTGAGGAGGAAAGGGAGCATCTCTTACCTCTGGGACAGAGTTTTCCAGAATCCCCTTTATGGCAAGCCCTTCACTCTGGCTTCTGAAATCTGAGTAAAAATAAAATCAGTTTTCAATGCTGCATGAGTCTTACTTTGTTGATATTTTAAGCTGCAGGATGGGGGTTGCTGTAATTTTTTGATACAAGCTGGGGAGCTCCCAGCTCCTCAAAATGCACTGATTAAAAAAAAATTAAAAAATTATTATCTTGTGTTTGCCTTCTGAGGTGTGAGATTTTGGGATAAATTTGCATACATTTGTAAACTTGGTTTTAATGATTTTTCTCTGCTATGTTTTTCTAAGTAACAATTGAATAAATCTCTCTACTCTTATTTTCCAAAGTTAAAGGGCATAAATACCATCCTTATTAGGTACTGATTTGAATAATACTTTTCTAGTTCCAGTCATAATCATTATTTTCTTCACTGGTCTTTGCTTTGTAAAGTTACATTTTCCCTGGTGGTAAAACCCCAGATTTCTGTGGGTTCGAGCTGCACTCCTGCAGGTGCCCAATGGTTTTACTTGAGAATTCCAACCCAAATTCCTCTGGTTTCGTATCTGCATTATTGCTAACTCACTTGTTGAATTAGTAACAAGTAATTCAACAAGTAAAAGAGCCCAGTCAAGAGCAGATTTATCTTTCGAGTCAGAATCCAAGATTTTATACCACAGGAAACAGCTGCAGCAGGTTCCTTTAAAGAGCTCCCGATGCCTGTGGTAACCTCCACACACAAAGCACAATTCCCTTTCATTTTAAACCTATTTCTTGACCCAAATAGTTTTGATATAAATCTCTCAAATCAGGAGCTTCCTGCTGCTTTTCATCATTGTCCCTTCCTGCTGTAATTTGGGGAATCTGCTATTTTCATAGCTGCCCTTTTATTTCGTTTTATTTGGCGTCGGGCTTGAGATTTTAACTCCATTTTCAACTTTTATAATTTTCACTCAGAGCTTTAAATCTCCCAGGAAGCTATTCTATACTGGATTTCAGGGTTTGGCTGATAGGTTTGGGTGACCTTCGAGGGGAAAATGCACAGGCTGCCACTTCCCTAAACCCTTGGAATAACTGGAAATAGAAATGGTTGGGAATGATACATTAACTCTGAGCATTAGGCACTAAGCATGCTTGCTGGCTACTTTGATCAAGCTCTTTTTTCCTGACAAAACCCCCTTTGAAATGAATAGGACAGAGGTCCCTTTCACTTCAATCAGAGTTCTCAGACACAGGGAGAAAGAAGGACTTCATAACCTTTAAAAAGACTCCCCTCGTCCATTCATGGATCTCCTGGAAAGCTCAGCACTTTCCCTTGTGCTGGAGTTACTAAGCCAGCTCCTGGATAATTTCAGCCTTCCTTCGAGTGAGGATTTGCTTAACCATGAGATCAAACCCCTCTGTAAAGAGCTGGAATCTGGGATTTACAAATATTTGGTGATGTGGATTGTCAGCGTGGCTTTCCTGCTTGCACCTCCTGAGCTTGTGCCTGGCACATTGCAGGAGATGATTCTTTGTACACTTCATATCCTGATTATTTGTGTGTATTTACAGCCAGGTCAGCAGCTCCCTAAAAATTCCAGTTCTCTTTTAACACCTATATGATGAAGGTTTTGGACACCCAGCACTGTGCCTTGGCAGGGCCCATCATCAATTCTGGAATCTCTGTTTCTGCACTCTTTGATCTTTTAATTTTTTTTAATACTTTTTGTACTTAGAAGGTAACACTTGTAGTAAAGAAGTAGTACATGCTTCTGCTGGATTATATTGCAATAATATACTGATATAATCATCCAAAAGTGATGCTTCTGCTTGGAAAAGATTAATGCAGAGAGATATCAAGTATTAGGGGAAAAAACCCAAGCAAACCAACAAATAAACAGGATAAATCTGCAAAAATTTGCAGAAACATCCCAGGCTCTGGGCAGCTACAGTGAGAACAAGGATTCCTTGTGTTAAATGTCACTATGGAGAAGCAGAAGCAAAAGCAAGGATGTGATAAAGCCCCCGAGCCTATACATCTCTGACATTTCCACTGATATATATGTTTAAATAAAATCTGAGGATTTTTGGTCAATCCAGTGTTCAAATGTGCATATTCAATTCCATTATCTCTATGAAGACGAGTCAGAATTCAGGTATTGAACAAATAAATTTCGTTTGAGACATTGTTTCCTTGATTTGTGCATGAAAAGTAAATTATTTTATCTACAGGTGAGTTACAGCTCCTAATTTTTTTACAGCTGCAATTCTTCAGAAAACCTATAATATTTTACAAGAGGAAGAGATCAGATTATGTGCTTAAAAGATGGATGGTTCTGGCTTAAAGCTAAACTAATGCAAGCTGAAACTTTAGTTCTGCCCATGTTCAGCTCTGTGCAATGGCTTTTTTGACTACATAAAAAACCCCTTCTGTACCCTACGGGGCATAATTAAAAAAAAAAAAATTGCATTGCTTGTAGAAATAAAATAATGGGATGAGTTTAGGACTAAGAGCCACCTGGAGGGTAAATATGTTCCATTTTGTATTTTTTTTTTAATTTAAGTAGTGAAAAAGAGCAGAACATGCACACAAAGGGAAAAGGTTGTTATTATCTATTGTTCAGCTGTGCTGACTGAAAGGGGGAAAAGTCTTCCAGCAGTGTGTAAAATGCCTGTTTCTTGCAGAAGCAGAAGGAGCAAAGTCGTGGTGTCTTTTAAGTGCTGGAGGAGGAGCTGCCTGTTCCTGTCCCAGGGATGTCACCTGTGCCAGCTGATGGCATCCAGGTGGCAAACACAGCTCCTGCAGGACTGGTCACAATCGCCCCTGAAATGCCAGCCCTCCTCTGCTGCCAGCTCATCCCCCATTGCTTCGGGGCCACCAAACCCATCTGGGGTCTGGGAAGTTTGGCTGCTTCTAAAACGGTGCTGAATTATAAATTCTAAGCTAAACCATACCAATTTTCAATATTTACCTCTTAATTCCAATCCAAGGCAAGAACTGCCTGTCTTATGAAATAAAAATATTCTAAGGGAATTATAAATAAGTGCAGTCTATCACAGTTTTGTTCTCTGCTCCTTCTCTCATGTTTTTAAAGCTTCATTTGTTCACATGACTGAACCCTTACCTGATGCTTTCGTAGCAGTAGTTAATATAATTTCCAGATCTCTTTCCCAAGCTAATTTGTGTCTGTGGCTGATGAACACAATGTTCTTGCTGCTTCTGTTTCCCTCCTGTGTATTCCTGGGCTTGTTTCATCTTCCTTCTCTCTCTCTCTCTCTCTAGCTGACACAATTCTTTATTCTTCATTTTGTAAATCATGTGTTTGTCACGAACAGCAGTTGTATTTGCTATACAAAGCCATGTAAATAAAAAACACAGCAGCTAACTAAAAATAAAAGGCAATTCAGAGACTGAACCTGTTTTTTTCAAATTAAAAAAAATGGAAATTAGGTACAGTTGGCACAGTGATCCAAACAGTGAAGTTTTGAGTAAGAGTTTCAGTTTATTTCAGAAGGTAACACTGACAGCTCCTGTGAGAGCTCTAAGGTGGAGGTGAGAGAAGCAGCTGCTTGGTCTCAGGGTGTCAAAATTAAATGGAAGTGAGGAGATATTTGAGATACCAAGGGTCTTTGATGAAGGGTTTTGCAGACTAATGTCAATTCATGCAGGAAGCTCTGGACGGGCAGAGGACTGAGGCTCTGTCCAGGTGAGAATTTGGGATTACTCAGTTCCAAGCTGCCAGACATTGTTTTTGATGGAAAGAGCGATGAAGGAGTTTAGTAAACTAAAACATGAGGATGTCACCTCAGAATGAGGAAGAATTTTTCTTGAGGGTGGCAGAGGATGGGAAGAGGTTCCCAGGGAGAGGGTGATGTCTCCAGAGTCATTCCAAACCCACCTGCTTCAGGTGACCCTGGCTGCACTGGATGGTTTCCAGAGGTCCTTTCCAACCCTGAGTATTCTGCGATTCTCTGGGGGGAAAAAAAATTTAAAAAATTGCACAGGCATAAGTTTGTTTCTGAAGTGTTGGTTTGTGTCAACCCTCCTGATGTTTTCATGGCTGGAACTCTTAAAGTCCACATTGACCAACACGCTGAGGAGAAAAACCTGCTGGTTTGTCCAGAGAGTGGGGACACTGTGGGGACACTGTGGGGAGACACTGGGGACTCTGTGTGGATTCTGTGAGGACACAACAGGAACATTGTGTACACACGCTGTGTATGCTGTAGGGGAAACAGTGGGGACACTGTGGGGACATGGCAGGGACAATGTGAGACACTGTGGGGACACTGTGAGGACACGGCAGGGACAATGTGGGACACAGTGGGGACACTGTGGGGGATACAGGAGGGACACTGTGGGGACACTATGGTGACACGGCAGGGACAATGTGGGACACAGTGGGGACACTGCGAGGGATACAGGGGGACACTGTGGTGACACGGCCGGGACAATGTGGGACACAGTGCGGACACTGTGCGGGAAACGGCGAAGACTGTGTGGGGACAGTGTGAGGAGACAGTGGAGACCCAGCCGGGACACTGCGGGGACCACAGTGCGGACACATTGGGAAGAGACTGTGGGGACAATACAGGGACACTGTGGACAGACAGTGAGGACACTGCGGCGACACCGTGGGGGCACGGCAGGGAGACAGACGGGGACACCGCGGAGGCACTGCGGGGACACTGTAGGCGCACTGTGTGTGTACCGCTGGAGCATCGGAAGGGACACTGTGGGCACCGGGAGGGGACACAGCAGGGACACAGTGGGCACGCTGCAGGGACACTGCAGGGACACTCTGGGCAGCCGGCGGGGACGGCGGGGACACCGCGGCCCGGCTCGGGACGCTCGGAGCGCTCCGCTCCGGCCCCGCTCCCGCCCGGTCCCGCCGCCCCCCTCAGCCTCCCTGAGGCTCCCTCAGCCTCCCGCCCTCGGCTGCGCGCGCAGCGCCGCTCCCGCCGCGCGGGCTGCCGGGAGGGCCGAGCGGCTGTGGTTAATGTCCGCCATGTTTGCCATGGCGCAGGGAGCGGACCGAGCGAGCCCGGCGCGGATCTAGGGCTGCGGGGCGTGCGCTGCGGGCTACGGGCGGCCCCGCCGGGAGCTGCGCCGGGGCGGCGGGACCCTCCATGGTGGCGCGGGCGCGGCGCGGGAGCGGCTGGGAGGCGGCGGCGAGGCCGCACTGAAGGCCCCCCGCCCGCCCGGCCCCGGGGTGTTATTGTGAGGGGGAGACAATGAGCAAACTCTCCTTCCGCGCCCGGGCGCTAGACGCCGCCAAACCGCTGCCCATCTACCGCGGCAAGGACATGCCCGACCTCAACGACTGCGTCTCCATCAACCGGGCCGTGCCGCAGATGCCCACGGGGATGGAGAAGGAGGAAGAATCGGTAAGGGAGCGCGGCGCAGGGGGGGCACCATTGTTTACAGGCACCCCCCGCACGGGGAACCGGCCGCCGGTATTCACCAAGCGCGCTACGCTCGCTCCGCCGCGGAGCGCTCGGGGCGCTGCGCAAACGGCGCAGCGTAAGCCGCGGTCCGGCGCCGCGAGCGGGCCCTGCCGCCGTCCGCCATCTTCTGCTGCGCGTCCCGGGCGCGGGTGAGCGGGGGGGGCTCGGCGGGACGGGCCGGCGGCGGCGCGGAGCGGAGCGCGGTGTCGGAGCGGCGGAGCGCGGTGTCAGAGCGGCGGAGCGCGGCGCCGGCCCGGCAGAGCGGGGCGGGCTGCCGGGCAGGCTCCGGCTGCCGGAGCGGCTCGGGATGTCAGAGCGGCGGAGCGTGCGGCGCGGCGTGCCGGAGCCGGCTCGGAGTGTCAGCTCGGATTGTCAGCTCGGGGTGCCGGAGCCCACTCAGGATGTCCGAGCGGCACAGCTGCTCGCCGTGCCGGAGCGGCGGAGCGCGGAGGATCGGAGCCGGGCTGCCGGAGCGGCGGCTCGGGGATGCCGGAGCGGGCTCGGGCTGTGCCCGTACGGGGTGCTCGGGATGCCGGGGCCGCTGCAGCGGGCTCGGGATGCCGGCCCGGTGGAGTGGCTCTGGCTGCTCGGCGCGTTGTGGACTAAAGCTGATACTACTCCTGCCAACCCTGTAGTGAGTGGCTGTCAAGTCGCTCGGGCTGGGGAGGTGGTGGCGGCGTGAGAGTGCTGGGTGCTGTGCTGAGGCGCTCCACGGGGAGCGAGCGGGTCCGGGCCAGCTTCTCCCTTCTCCCTGTCCTCCGGCCGGGTGTCGCCGAGCCCGGCGGCAGCTCCGTGTCGCGGTTCGAACCGCTGTCAGTCCCTGCGTTCTTGCACATGTGGGGCTGAGGGCACAGCGCTGTACACACACACTGTGCACATGTGGGACTGCAAGGACGCACAGCAGCTTTGCTCCCGGGGTGGGACAGTGTCTGTGTTCCTGCGGCCACCCCCGGTGCTGCTCGGAGTTATTTAACGCCGCTGGTTCGTGCTGCTGCTCGGTGTGCATCGCATGGCACAGGCGTCAGCTGGACGCGTTGCGTGAAGCCTCGGAGCTTTAATGTTATTTCCAAACCAGCCAGCCGGTGTTCAGCGTGGATGGACGTGTGATGTGTGTTCTGCTCGTAGTGTTAAAGGGTGGAAAAGCTTTTGTGCGCTGAGGTAAATACAAGTTTGTGGGGGTTTTGGTGAGCAGCAGGACAGCTTTGAAAACGCTCGCCTGCAGCTCTGGTGTCCTCCGAACATACTGCTTTGTCTTGCTGATCTTCAAACACTTTTCTGGAAGAGTAAGGTTTATTTTCTGCTCCTGGGACTTGTGTAAGCTCAGACAGAGGCTGTCGCCTGATGTGTCTGTACTTGCAGAGCCGATAGTAAATGCACCCTCCAGAATTTCCTCAATGAATCCGTGTCTCCGCCTCAGCCAAACCTCTGTGCCTGTGGATTGGCTTTTCCGAGGTTACAGCTGTCAAAGGAGGCTCCGCGCTTTCCTCGTTGCTATTTCTCACCTGACTGTTGATATTAGAAGGAATCCTCTGTCTTATCATGGTGGGCTTTTATTTTTTAATTTACTGTGTATAATACACTGTGATCAAAACTTCAGGAATTCCCCAAGAGTAACGCTGCTGGAAACTGGGATTGTAATTAAAAGGAACAACACTGGGGTACTAATGAAGCAATATTGGAGACTAATTTGGTTTTCTCAGCCTCGAAAGTCTGTCTTGTAGTGCTGTGTTCACATTTAATATTGAAATTAATTCTTTAAAATTGCTGTTATTTTGATAAATCATGTTTAAAATAAAGTTGTTAATGGAAAATTGCTGTAAGAGTTCAACCAAACAAGCTGCTTAAATGATTGAGAAGATTAGATTTATACTTCAATAAAACTACTTTAGTGTTGTCCTAAGAAGTTGTTTTTCTGTGTGAGTGAGGTTTGTTTTCTCAGCCCTGACATGTGGCTCTGTTTGATATATTATGTAATAGTCTCAAAATGAAATGACTGAAGCAATATATAAACATAGTGCGAGATGCATCAGCCAGGCAAGATTATAAACTGCTATTCTTAGATTATTCAGATTATTGCCATGTGGTGATGGTTTCATTCATGGCTTGTTTTTCTCCCAGTGTAGCACAGATAATTCTTAATTAATAATTTTTAAAAAAATGTATAAAATCCCTCCTAGGAACGGCTGTTGTGGGCGGCAGTAGTTAAATATTTGAGAAATACCTAAACAGCTTTAATTCATAGCAACTACTGCCGTGATCGATTGGATGTATTTGGATGTTTTTGGAGGGAGAGGAAATCTCTGCACACTCATTTCTGCCCCCTCAGTTTCTGGGGTCGTTTTCCCGAGTGGAAGTTGTTTGCAGCCTCAGGGTGGCTGCTGTTCTCCCTCCGCTGTTCGTGCTCCTCTGGCCCCAGTTCGCCGCTCTCCTCCCGGTGCCCCCTCTGGGAAGCCTCGGTGGCACCAGAGAGGTCTTGTAGCACAGGGTATCACGGGGTCAGACAGCACCTTCCGGGATATATTCCCCTGGAAATCAACATTATTTACAGATTTGCAGGATTTAAAACGCTCGGGTGACATGTCTGCCCTGTTCTTTACAGCCCAGCCTCGCTGGTGCAGGCATGTGGTTTAATTAGCTGGTGATTGATCTTTCGTACATACGAAAGTGCAGATTTTGGTCCATTTATTCTTGATGAATAATCTGGAACTGTTTCTGTATGAGCATCTCAGAGATTTATATCCACTCGCAGCGTTTCACAAATCAGCAGCTCATTTCTCTCACTTGGAGATTCCAGCTGTGAAAGAATTAGGTTTCTCTTCTGTAGCAATGTTTATGTTACAAATGTTTATAATTTCCTCGAAATTAAACCTGAGGAAGAAAATTGTGTGGGTTTGTTTTTAAGCTCACGTGAGAGAGCGATGCTGTTAAGCAGAAGCAGGAAAATGTCCTTTTGGGAGTTCAGAAACTGAGCAGGGACACTTGTGGGTTTTCTTTTTTTCTCCTGATGAGTAAGACTCGTATTTCCTAATGCTAATGAATTGTTTTGACTGGAAAGGGAGAAAGTTGCAGGATAGATAAGCCTTGGGTTTGTTTTTTACCACATAACTGGGTTTTTATTTGAATACCTATTACTGGAGATTGCTGAGTCGCACACTGTGAGGTGAAATCGTGCTTGGTAATGAGGCACATTCACACGGGAGGCTCTGGGAAGTGAATTTACCCGAGGTGTGAGGAAGCTGAAAATGTGATGGTAATGGGTGATCCCGGGATTGCCTGGTCGGAGCTATCTGAGCCCTCATCTCAGCGCTTGTTTGCACATCCGTTCATTTACACTTCAGCTTGGCACGGCATCACAGGCCTGAGGGTAGAGAGGAAAAGTGCAGGAATGGCAACTTAAGGACGTGCTTTGACTCTGCAGAAATGCTGACACCGTACCCGTGGGAAGGGACTTCCCTTCCCAGCCCTTCAGGGATCACCTCGGGACGAGCCTTCTCTGGTCATTAAATACAACGTTTGCTTCTGATTATTTTGACTGGAAGTAGTTAACTTGAAATTCTTTTTTTTTTTTTTTTCTTTTCTTTTTTTTTTTCCTTAGTTCATTCAGTTTCTTTTGTAATGCTGGAACTTGAAGTGCTCATCCTCAGGCTTTGAGGTGGTGATACTCCTGGAACAGCTTTTTCATTCTCCTTTCAAAGCAAGAAGCTTTTAGCTTTGCACAAGTCCTGGTTTTCCTGTTAAACTGTATCAGCAGAAATATCCATAATGAATATTTCCCCCTGCTACAGGGAACTGGGAGAGTATGAAATGTGTGAGGATTTACTTAAGCTGCTGCTCAGCACTACCTGCCTGGTGCCGTCTGATGCACTCAGGTCTGGGTTTAAAAACACAAATACACATAAATCACTGCCCACATGGACAGAACCTGCTCTTAAGTGGATGTTTGTGTGTGGGCTGTGCACTCATAACCTGTGGTTGAACCCTCAGAGTTCCTACAAACGAGAGGCTTTGTAGAACAAAGAAGCCCAGACAGCAGTGAGTAAAACTGGAGGCCAACAGAGGATAACTTCAGCTCCAACCATGCAAATATTCTGTAGAACAGAAATCCCTCAGAAATACTGCATGGGAATCTATGTGAGAAACTCCCAGGATTGTATTTCCATGCAAAACCAGCTGAAATCAAGAGCATGCTTTGCTTAGGAAAGGAATTGGGTTTGTTTGACTAAAGTCAGCTGGGTTATCTGCTGGGGAAATAAAATTCCCAGTGTAAGTTATTCCTCAGTTAGATTAAGCACCTGTATTTATTTACTTACTTGGGGACTATTTGGAGGCTGCTGAGATTACTGAAGTATGTTTGTCATTAGGCAGTGAAATGCTGGGTTGTGATTGTTAGTCACAGAATTTGGAACTTCAGTTTTGTTTGAGATCTTTCCCTGCCTTCATCTCCTGTGCTTTTCTGCCCCCTCCGAGTCCCATCGCCCTGTGCAGTGATGTTCCTCCCAAGTGCCCATTTCAGTTCCATTTCCCAGGCATTATTTCAGTTTCCAGCTCTGCTCCTTTATCCTCGCTGCGCTGTCACCTGCAGCATCTCTGGGCCGTGTTTAATGTCCCGTTTGATAACGGTGAATCAGAATTAACCTCGACCAGCTGAGCTCTGGAGGGCTCTTAAAGCGAGGAGCTCCACGTTTAATTTGTTGTGGCTGAAGTTAAACACGACCGAGATTTGCTCTCAAGTCTCCACCTCAGGAGCAGTTTATTAGGGCTTATCACATTAACACCTATCAGCAAACCTGTCGCAAGTGCTTGGGATATCAGCTCAGCCCGGGACAAATGTCATTGATCATTGAGCTGAGCCAGAGGAACCGACCTGCAGGTAAAGGGGACATTCTGCTTTTTGGGGTCTTGATAAAGGGCGGTGCCAGCGGATCATCGGGAGCACGTGGGGATAGAGAGGGGAGCGGAGCGGCGGTGTCACGCCGAGGTGAGATGGGTTCAGCCCTATCTTAGCACCGCGCGGGTAATTTAGATAAAGCTGCGCTTTTGCTGCAGGCCAGAGGCTGCGCGGGGTCAGCGGGCCGGGCTGCCAGAGCTGCCCGGGCGGGTTCCGTGCCCGTGGCCCTGCAGCACAATGGGAGCTGTAATTGAGTCACACCTCGCGGCATTATGCAGCAACTTTCCCTGCTGGGAAGGGCTCCTCGGCGGGAGGTGCAATTCCATGACAAAAGCTTAGGAGAGCGCTTGGGAATCGGCCTCGCCGGGCTCAGTGGCTCGGCTCTGGGACGTCTCGAACGCAGGGAGCAGGCTTTCCTTTTCCTTCAATTTAAGGAAACCTTGGAAAGAAATAGCTGGGGCTTCCTTGGATTTACAGAGTGCCAGACTTCTCAGTGCTCCTGCTTGGCAAAACTGAGCAGGAAGCAGCTTGGTACAATTTCTGTTTTGACTGAAACCAGTTGAAATGTCCTTCTTGAACAATTTTGATCAACAGACATTAAATCTGCTTATAGTAACCTCTCTTCATAATTATTCTTCATAAGAAAGATCATTTTGACTCATGCTGGATGTTCAAAAGGTTATTTGTAATTTATTTTGTTTATTTGCTAATAAACAATGCCTTGTTTATGCCATAGCATATCTATCACTCTATCTATAGCATATCAATATCTATAGATGAATAGCATATCTGTGATTCTAACACTTCAGCTTTTGCAAGGTAAATAACTCATTTAATATTTACATAAACCTTGAATGTCCTAAAAGCCCAGTGGAGGTGAAGATCAATAGTAGAACTGAAGTTTCCATAACAAGTAGAGAAGAATGGAACTAGAACTGAATTCCTGTATATATAAGGGTGTAAGAAGTAGGAAGAATACTTTTGTGAGACTAAAAGTATTACCAGTATAGACTGTCATAATTTTGAAAGTACTGTTGACTAGTTCTGAGTGAAACTAATAAAGTATCTGAGAATATACTGTTTAAAGGCTTTGATTTTTGATCCATTTTGCATACTATTTAAAAACTTTGATTTTTGATCCATTTTGCAAATTCCTGCTTGTTAATGTATAATAATCACAGTGTAGTGGGGCTGAAATGGATTAAAATACTCTCCCTGTCCATGGCAGGTGAAGTGCTGCACATGTCAGGGAGCAGAAATTTGTGGCAAAATATCAGACTTGTTAATTTCCCTGATTTCCTTTGGGCATTCTAATTGTGATTAATACATTTACACCTCTGGTCTCTCAAGTTTGGGTGCTCAGCTCTTCCCCATTGGCAGAATTGTTCAGTGTGAGACGTTTTTGTGTCGTCTTCAGTGGAAGATTAGCTCAGCTTCACTCAGAGGCTGTCCCCCGTTGGTGTTGCCGTTTTTCCATCAGGTTTCTGTATCAGTGACCTCCTCTCTGCTCGTGTCCCCCGGGGACGCACAGAGCACTTCATCCTCAGATCACTTCTCAGGCAGCAGAAACGCTCCCTTTCCTCCCCCTTTCTGGGGTGTTTGCTGTTGTTTACATTGGAATTTCTAATTTGTTTTTCTCAGCTTTGTGCCATTTCTCTGGCTGCAGCTCACACTCGGTGGATCTCAGACCAGTCTGTGTTGCATAAAACAAACTGTTTCTACTTTGAAGCACGCCGGTGATGTTGGATTCCCCGTGCCAGACTTGGATGTAAACAAACCACTCTGTCTGCAGTGGTATCCAGAGACTGGATAATTAAGGGAGACACTGATACTACAGAAAGTCAAAAAAATAATAATTCATATT
This sequence comes from Camarhynchus parvulus, assembly GCF_901933205.1. Classification (NCBI taxonomy): domain Eukaryota; kingdom Metazoa; phylum Chordata; class Aves; order Passeriformes; family Thraupidae; genus Camarhynchus; species Camarhynchus parvulus. The sequence continues at coordinate 35,850,586 of NC_044577.1, forward strand.
TCTTGAGCTAAAGGTATTTGGTTTAGAATGGAATTTTGTCATTCATTTTTAATAATTTTGATTACTATCAATTATTCTACGTGTGTTTTAATTTCTCTAACCTTTTCCTAAGTTGTCCAAACTGTAGTGCCAATTTCTGACATTGTTTTTAATAATAAAGTGAGGGATTTCTGTGTAGTCCCTCATGTCTCCAGCACTCCAGGTAGCATCACTTTGGTGATGAAAACACCATTTGTTTAAAAACTGTAAAATCCAAATTCCCTGCTGTAGATGTGTGCACCTCAGTTAAATAAAAGCTCTGGATATGAATCCTGGGGTGAAGATGTTCCCCACAGGCTGAGGGTAAGTGCACAGGGGAGAGAGGGGTGCTGTGGTCTCCTGGCAGCTCCTGCTGGAGAATTCCCAGCTCTCCCTCCTGGTGCCTCTGCTCCTCCTGCTGCAGGGAGCGTTCTGTGACTCACAGTCACATGGAGGTGCTGCTGAGAGCAGCCAGCACCAGACAGAGTTTGGGCTCCCTGGATAGTGCTGGGTTTGAGAAAGGGAAAAAAGCTCCTTGTTGGGGGGTCTGAGCCTTTAAAATGCATCGTGGGGTTCATGATGTGAAAAATGAGAGAATATTCCTCTAGCTCAGGGCCTCGCCATCCTGCTTGGACTGGGATAATCAAGATTCCTAATTCCCATTTTTTACCTTGGGAGTGATACCAGTGTATCCCAAGGAGCCCTTTGGACTACATGTTACATTATTTGTAATAATATTCTCATAAAACTTTTTTTGGAAAAAAATCCCAAATTTCTCTTCTAGTACCACAAACAACTTTTCCAAAAGGATTTTTTTATAGTTCGATTTATTGTTATAAAAAGAATTTGATTTTTAATAATTAGTTTATATTCATGTTTTGGTAGACTGGGCACTCGTGTAAATAATTGTAGCTTTAAAATCCAGAGTTTTAGTTGCTGGGAGGTTTTTGACATTTCGTAGACAGTGACAGTTGTGTGTCCATATGCTCATAAATAGTGAGTAATCATTATTTACAGGGATGAGAGATTGCTCATGTTCTCAGCCATTACTGCTGTCACACTTGGGATGATATTTGGGATATCTCCCAGTTGTTTCATGTCCAATTTGACATGGGATGGCTGAAATGGCATTGTTTCCTTTTTCTGAATTAAAGTTATTTAGAGAAATGTTTACTCCTCCTTTCCTGTTGGGTGCTGCAGAGAGAAACACAAGAATGGTTGTGATGTGTGCTCATCACACACATTGTGTGTGATTGCTGCCCTCATTTCCTAAAGTGCTTCCCTTGGACCGCAGAGGGGGAAGAAAGGCATTCCTGGGCATTGTTTGGGGCAAACTGGGGTTTTCCTTGTTCACATTCACATCTCCTCTTCACCTGGACAGGAGGTGTCACTCAGCAGTGTTGGGGGCTGTTCCTTGGTGCAGAGATGCCTTCAGGGGATGGGCATAACAAACATTTGGATGTAAAGTAGCCCAGGTTGGCTTGGCTTTGGTGCTGCTGTGGGAAGTTGCAGTTGTTGAACAGCTGGGAAAGGGAAGAAAGTGATGGATCAGCAAATCCCTGACTGGTTTAGGTTTAAAGGGACATTAAAGCCCATCCAGTGCCACCTCTGCCATGGCAGGGACACCTCCCTGCTGCTCCAGGCTGCTCCAAGCCCTGTCCAGCCCGGCCTTGGCACTTCCAGGGATCCAGGAGCAGCCACAGCTGCTCTGGGCACCTGTGCCAGGGCCTGCCCACCCTCCTGGGATGGATTTCACCCATTCCAGGGACCTGTGTGAATTTTTAGGATGGAGCAGCCCCATTTGATTCACTTTCCCCTGCCTCTATTCGCTGAGCCAACCCTTGGTACATTTTTTGGCCTGTAGTCACAGTTCAGCAGTCTGGAAGGCAAGTGTGGGGCAGGTGGTTCTTGTGATTATTTCTTTTTTAAAGAAAGGGTGGAGGATATCATGTTGGAAAAGCTTGATATGGCCAAAAGTGAAACTGAGAAGTGGTTCCAGAGCCCTTTCCACTTGTGTATCTTCTGTTTCTTGTGGGTTTCCTCCAGCTTCCTTCCTCTGAGTGTTGGAAACTCCTCAGGGAAACTGAGTGCAGTTGTCCTCCAAAGCCTTGGTTTGGGTGTGTTGGTTTCCACTCAATATTTGGATTGTTATGGTTTTCCCAGTGCCCTGCATTACTTGAGAATTAATCCAGTGTTTTAAGGGGACACTCTATGCAAGAGGAAACAGCTCTAATTCCTGACTAGATCAAGTCTTTATCAAGTCAGTAGAAAAATGCATATTATCAACTTTGCTAATGACTGAAATGCTCAATTTTCAAAATAAATTGGGAGTTAGGCAGTGGGTATCAGCTCTCAGGGGTGGGAATTCTTGTGGTGCACATGCTGATTTCCTGCTCTGTGTGTGACTCCTCACTTCACTTGTCCTCTGTCCATCCCACAGCACAGGGAGGGGAAGAGGGTGAAACAGCTCCCTAGGATTGAAAGGGTTAACTGCACAAGAAAACAAAAGCTGCTGCTCGAGTTTACACTTGTGCTCTTGGGAATCTTATCTAAAAAAAGTGTTTGTGTGCACAGAGGGAGGAGATGGGGCTGAGGCTTTCCAAGGCAGGGAAGCTTCTGACCAAATTAGCTTTTGAGCTTTCTGACACTTCTTTCTGCAAGTGCTGTCAAGAGGTGTTACTCGCTGTGCTTGAGACTTTGCAAGATGAGTCTGCACATTTCCCACTACACTTCTGTACTTTCAGCTTCTGAATCTCAATATTAAAGATAAAAATTTCCTTTTTTTTTAATGTCCCAATTCGAATATAATGTTTAACAAGTGAAATATTTAGTACATTTAAATTGTTTTCTTAATTTGAATTCTATTCTTGGCTTAGATAGATTGGAAGGCTGACTTCAGGTTGGCCTGGAAATAGCTTATTTTGAGTAGGAAAAATTGATCAGTTTGTTGATAAATTCATTGATAAATTGATCAATTTCTTGATAAATTGATACATTTGTTGATAAATTCACTTTTCCATCCCACTTCTATGGAGGGCTCTGGGGTTAAAGCAGTGTAACAACCTAAAGAGATGTAGCTTTGTTTGTATGGTGTAATTTAAGGAATGAAGATGGGAACAGGTAAATATAATCCTACAGCTTTGTTGTCTAGGGGTTTGTATCCAATATGGAATTGCTCACTGGAGTTTGGGATTTAGGATGAACTTTTCAGTGGAAGATGGTGTTCAGCCATGGGCATCTCCAACCATGCTCAACCAAAAACCTTGCAGTTATTCAAACTTTGATAAACTCTGTTTCTCAGAGATTACTTGGGAGAGGCAGCAGGGGAATTAAAGATTAAAGGAAAGGAAAACCCTGCCTGTTCTGTAGGGTCCAAGTGCTCTGGTTTGTGGGATTAAAGGAAATAGGAGCAGTTTGGGGCATCCCTGCTCATGGCAGGGGGCTGGAATGAGATGATTTCAACCCAAACCATCCTGTGATTCTATGATATTGGTAAAAAAATATGTAAAAAGTATCATCTAGTATTGATCACTGTTTGCCTTAAAGCTTAACAAAAATAACTTCAGGGTAATAGGATCAATACCTGTTGATTTATTACTGATGTTTGCCTGTGTTTTGTAGTGAAGAAGCTCCCAGATAGGAAGTTGAGGGGAACATGAAATCTGTGGGGTTTCAGGCATGAAGGGAATGGCACTGAAGGTGCCTTGCTCTCAGCTGGGCTTGGAGCCTGGCTCTGAATGTCTGCAACCAAAACTGAGGGGGTTAGATACCAGGATTGCAGTAATTTTAGGGGTTTTTTCCCTCCTGGGGAAAAATGGAAGGAAGGATTTTGGTGTCTGAGAGGGATTCAGAGAGCAGCTCTGGTTCAGTGTGTAAATGCACCAGGATTGCAGGAATTTTAGGGTTTTTTCCTCCTGGGGAGAAATGGAAGGAAGGATTGTGGTGTCCCAGAGAGCAGCTCTGGTTCAATGTGTAAATGTGCTCAGGCAGCAGTGTTACACACACTAAACATTTACATCTCTCTAATGCTGCTGGTTGAAGAAATAGCCCAGTCTAAGCTGTGTTTGTTTGAAATCTTGTCTTCATACAGGACAGAAAGGTCTGGATGTGCTTTTTAAGGAATTAATGGGTAATCACTCTTCGTCAGGGGCTCCTTTTTATTCCCATGGCAGCACGTTCTGTTTGCTGTCATCACCGGATCTCTAATGCTCCTTTATTTTGTGGAAGACCTTTGCATCTGCCCTACTGCAGAACAAAGTGTGAGCTTTAAATACTGTGTGTCTTTCAAAACCATCAGAAAAAAGTGAAAACCAGACCAAATGTTGTAGTAGTGTAAAAACACTACTTCAGGTTTAATAAATCTATTTAATTAGCCCAGCTTTTCTATAAAAATCTTCATGCTTTGTTTAAACAGAGTTGTTCCAGGAGTTAAAGTTTAAATTTTCCTGTTCTTGATGCTCAGCAGAAAGATGAGAGGTTTTCCCCCTAATTTTAAAATTTGCCAAGCTCATCTATGTGTTTTGGAGCTGTGCTGTTTGAGGAGTGACAGCAGCAGTGCTGAAAGCTGAAATCTCTGTTTGAAAGCTGTGTTCTGCTCCAAGGCTTTTTATAGTGAAATGAGTGCTAACACCTATTGTCAGCCTTCCTTGGGAACTCCTGTGCCTCAATTACTCCTCTCAATTACCCTTCCATGGGCTGCAGAACCTAAAGGTGCTCTGAGCTCTGGGCAGATCAAACCCTTCCTTCCAGCAGTTCTGGGCTCTTGGTACACAGCTCCAGGGACAGCAGTTGAAGGGAGCCCAGTAATGAAACCATTTCTGTGGAGTTGAATTACTCAGCAGTGCCAAGCTCTCCAAGACACGTTTTAATGGTGGAGTGACAGATTTACTCAGTGTGGAGTAACTCAGGCAGATCACAGCAGCTATTGGATTGCATGCTTGTCTTCATTCTAATAGCACTCACTTGGGAGCCTGATTGATTTAATGTTGCTTCATCTGCTGCAGGAGATTCCCAAAGCTGCTCTGATTTTGCATTATTTGTGTTTCTGTAAATCTTAACATTTAAAAGGGGATCGTTCATTAAGTATCATTTACATATTTTAAAAGGGTTTTCTTTCACTCCCCCTTTTTAAAAACACCACTCTGTAGAATTAAAGAGGAGGAAATCTTGTTGTTGAGAGAATTTCCAAGTGGGTAGCAGAGTGTGTGAGTGCCAGACTGCCGTGTGTGCCAGGCTGCAGTGCCAGGCAGGCGCTGGAATGCTGGCACCTTCCCATTCCTGGTGTTGATCCTGGCCTCTTGGGAGTGTCAGCCGTGGGGAGGGGCACCCCAGAGAGCCAAGGCAGGAGCAGAGAGCAGCAAACCCTTTTTTTTTTTGTGTATGTGTGTGTGTGTGTGTGCTTTTCCCTGCTCAAACAAGTGCTGTTCCAGCAGTGGGGGGTGTGGGAATGGCTGGGGACAGCTGCAGCCCCTGGAACAAAGTAAGGTCCCATGGGTCTGGGACAGAGCTGAGCTTGGATTTCCAGTTGATATTCTGCTCTCCCTCCCTCCCCTCAAATCTGGAAAAGAGTAAAAGCAGAACGAGACCTTCACTCCTGGTTCATCTGCTGGGAGGCTGCATTTTTCTCAGTTTATACTGGGTTTGGAGAACTTGGTAGTTCACTTTTCCCAAGGGCTGTGAGGATCTGAGATCTACCCTGGTGAGGAATGGCACTCCCCTGGACACACAGAAGGCAGCCTGGGTGTCCCCTGGACACACAGAAGGCAGCCTTGGTGTCCCCTGGACACACAGAAGGCAGCCTTGGGGTCTCAGCCTGAGACATTTAGTGGTTTTGGTTTTAACACGAAAAGTCTTTTAAGAGAGAAGTTACAGCTTAGCAATGACTTGTAACAGTAGATGGTTGTCACTGAGTTGACTAATAAATTAACTGATAAAATTATGTGGGAAAAAAAAATCTTTGTGAATTGCTACATTCATTGTGATCTCTGTTTCACCTGAAGTGATTCTGTGGAATTTGTGACTTCTGTCCCATAAGAATAAAATGAAGGGATACCTGTTTGGGGAGCCCTTGCTTTTCAGGTGTTATTCTGTGAGAACTCTTCTACCTGTTGCTCTTAGCTTGCTAAACATCTAACAGCAGATCAGTAAGGATTACTGGGAAGACAAGAATGATGAAATTTGCTATTCTTTTGACTTTAAAGGCCTGATCTTGCATACTTTTTTTTTTTCTGACAGGTTTGGCTGAGTTTGGCTTTCCCCAGCCTTAATTTTCTGCTGAGGTTATTTTGTGAAGTTTGAATGTTTGTCTTTTTCCCAGTCTGGTGGAAGGTGTGGGTTGTGTCTGAACAAAATTCTCTTCATCTGTTTGTAGTTCATTTGCTGCAGTTTTAAGATTCCCATCAGTTAGGAGCCCTAAAAGATGGAGAACACACCTGGAACAAGCATCCTGCTGGCCTCTAAAGCCCAGCAGAGCCTCCACTCTGTTATCCTGTAGGAGAACAGTGGGAGAAGAGGTTGGCTGTCTTTATATGCACTTTGTACAGATCCTGAAATGAGCTCTCCCGTTTTCCCCTTGCAGGAACATCATTTGCAACGGGCCATCTCAGCACAGCAAGTTTTCAGAGAAAAGAAGGAGAGCATGGTTATCCCAGTCCCTGAAGCAGAGAGCAATGTCAACTACTACAATCGTCTGTACAAAGGAGAGTTCAAGCAACCAAAGCAGTTCATCCACATCCAACGTGAGTTCCAAGCACTGGGAGTGTTGTGGGGTCTGTCCAACCCCTCCTTGTTTCACCTGAGGAACCTTTGTCTTGAGGTCAGAGTTGCCACAGTGGGAGGACTCAGAAATCCATTTATAGGTGTAAATTCCAGTATCTTCTCAAGGTTTGGAAGATTTGAGTTGCTGGTGGAGGTGGGGGTTTTGCTGCTGGCTCTGTGCTGATGCTCTGTCCATGTGCAGCAGCTGCTGCTGAGCCTCATCCTGGCTCTTGGGCTTGCAGTAATCTTGAGCCAGCCTCACTTCTGTGATTTTGTCCCTCCTGGTCCTGAGAAGGAGTAACTGAGGCTGCCTGGCTGCCTCCTGGGTGCTGGGACTGATGCAGGGAGCAGGACAGAGGTTGTCTTGCTCCCCTGTTCACTCCAGAGTTCTCTGTAAGTGCAGATCCATAGACCAGAAGAGTTTTTGGGATGAAATCAGCCTTTGTCCTGCTGCTCATAACCCAGCTCTGGCAGGGCAGCTGTGCAGCCCCTGGGCTTCAGGCTGTTCTGGGTAACAGTCTGAGTTTGGCTAACCCTGAGCAATCCCATTTCAGCAGGGAACTCTGAGTTTATTTTATAGATAAAACTAAATATTCTGCATGAGTTTAGCTTATGTCTTACAAGATCTCATTAATCTCAGCTTGTGGGCTGTGGCTTAATTCTCCCATTTCTTTTGGTTGATGTTCTGTTGACAAGTGACACTTTTGCAGTTCAGTTGTTCCTTGGCACACAATTCATGTTTGTCCTTTGCAGGATTTGGGTTATTTGGGCACTTGGATTCCTCCCAGCAGTTACCTTTGTAGCAAAGCCTTTGATTCAATTATTGCATCATTTCTCAGCACCGTGCTGAAGTGTCCAATTTTTACTGTTTATTTACAAAATAGGAGATTTTGGAAAGAATGAAATCTCTGTGATGCAATAGAGACCATAGAGGTGATGGAGAAAAATCAACTAAAAGGAATTGTTTCTCTCCTTAATAAAAGAAACAAGCTTGGAAGCAAGGCAGGCTAAATGAACTGAAACCAAGCTGCTGGTAGAGGAATGTATTTTATTCTGTTCTTTGTTGGACACTGCCAGAAACACTGTGATTATTATTAATAAACATGTCTAAAAATGTTAAATATATTATGCCAAAGTTTTCTTTGTCTTATTGAGACTCACAGTCTTTCTGGACAGAATTACAGAAGGTATTTAAGCTGAAGATAAATATCAGATACTGCTCCAAGATAACTTTTCCCACATATTCTGGATGGACTAGGTGTGATACAAGGCAGCTTTATGCTACATAAACTGCTTAGAAATTCTGTTTTAATCTTAAAGCACAAATAGCAGCAATACCCACTTTGGCCAGGGAAGTTATGTAAACTGTTGGAAAATGCCAGGAGGACACGTACTATGATCCATACTTACTGGGGGGTATTTCTGGCAAATGATGTTTATCTGGGATTCTAGTAGCCTAAGATTTTAATATTTTTTACATTTGTTTATTTGGATCCAGTGGTTCCAAGCAGAGAAAAGTTAATTTATTTGTAAAGGCTGGAATTTGTGAATAAGCAAAGTTCCAGGTGTTAGTTGACCTCAGTGGCACCAACACAGGTGATGCTGAGCTGAATGTAAAGAAAAAACCTTGAACTGTTAAAATTATTCCAGCATGCTTCATCATTTTCCAATAATATTTGTAGCATCAATAACATGGACATGCATCTAAAGTTATTGATAATTACCAAATTGATTAAGTTGGTAAACTTGGACCTAAATTAGAGCTAAGGGGATGGTAGATGAGTCAGAAACAGTGAAACAATTTTCATTAAGTGGGGAATGAACTCAAATCATCCTTGAAAGGAACTTTTTGGCAGGAGGTTTCTCTTTCATTTTTTGGTTGGGTGGCCCTCAGTGTTTATCAGTTTGCCGCCTTGGCTCAGGCCTGGTGGCTGCTGTTGGCACAGGGGGTGGCAGGGCTGTGGTTTGCTGGGCACTGGAAGTTCTGGTTTCAGTGGGAACTCGTGCCTGTGGCAGCTTCACGAGTGGGCAACCACAGCCTTAATTTAGTTAGCTGAATGAAACGAGTTAATTTCGTGAAGTTAAACCCAGTTCGGTGTAACTTCACTGAGGAACAAATTGCATTTGTGTGAGTTAGTATCAACTGGCTCCTAGGGGAGCTCAGGTAAACAAAAAAGCAAATCCTTCTGGCAGGTACTGCTGGGAATGGGTGGAGTGGCAGAGGGTGGGAACTGGATGTTGTGTTTGCAGCAGCAGTGAGCAAACTCCTGAGCATTCCTGGAGAAGCTCCCCAGGTGAGATCACTGGGATGCTGTGTTTGCAGCAGCAGGTCCTGAGCATTCCTGGAGAAACTCCCCAGGTGGGATCTTTGGGATGTTATGTTTGTAGCAGCAGTGAGCAAACTCCTGAGCATTCCTGGAGAAACTGCCCAGGTGGGATCTTTGGGATGCTGTGTTTGCAGCAGCAAATCCTGAGCATTCCTGGAGAAACTCCCCAGGTGGGATCACTGGGATGCTGTGTTTGCACTCCTGAGCATTCCTGCAGAAACTCCACAGGTAGGATCACTGGGATGCTGTGTTTGCAACAGCAAGTCCTGAGCATTCCTGGAGAAACTCCCCAGGTGGGATCACTGGGATGTTGTGTTTGCAACAGCAGGTCCTGAGCATTCCTGGAGAAACTCCCCAGGTGGGATCACTGGGATGTTGTGTTTGCAACAGCAGGTCCTGAGCATTCCTGGAGAAACTCCCCAGGTGGGATCACTGGGATGTTGTGTTTGCAACAGCAGGTCCTGAGCATTCCTGGAGAAACTCCCCAGGTGGGATCACTGGGATGTTGTGTTTGCAACAGCAGGTCCTGAGCATTCCTGGAGAAACTCCCCAGGTGGGATCACTGGGATGTTGTGTTTGCAACAGCAGGTCCTGAGCATTCCTGGAGAAACTCCCCAGGTGGGATCACTGGAGCCTGTCTGACAGTGCCCTGTAGAAATGCAGGTGCTCTGGAGGCAAAAGTCTGGATTCATGCTGAGTCAGGAGAATGTCCCAGGATTTAGCAGGAGGTGTCCAGGTGGGCTGGAGCTCGGGGCTGGTTCTCCAGCAGCAGCCCCCAGCTGCCATGGCCCGGCAGGAACAGGGAGTGATGATGGATGGTTCCATCCATGGCACATAAACACCTGGGTCTTGTGATGGCTTTGGAAGCCAGGGAGCTGCCACGCTGCAGGCCAGCTCCAGGGTGAAAAATGGCTTTTTCTGGAGCAATTGCAGTTCACTCAGTGCTTGGGGAAAGAAGAAAACTGGTGATTAAGGATGTTGCTGAAAGTGTGTTTTGAGGAGTGGTAAATGAACATGGGGGAGGAGGACACTTCCATGGGAGTCCCAGTGCTGGGACAAGCCAGCTTTGTGCTGATGAACTCCAAGGGGGAAGTGGTAACCCTGCAATTCCTGAGGCCCTCACACCTCCCCAGGCTGCTGAGAGCTTGTGGCCCTCCTGTGTGCACAGAAACACGTGGTGCTTCCATCCCTGCAGTGTCATTAACCTGCACCCCATGTAAACCCCCCTGTTTGAAAGGAGCTGCACTGAGAAATACAGGGCACAAGCAACAGAGCATTGCTGGTGGCAGAAAGGCATGAGAAGTGGGATGTGTGACAAGGGCTGCTGCTGTTCTCACAGGAATGATGGGGGCTGCTTTGACAAAATGAGTCTGGATTTGATGATGGCAAGTACCTGTTGGATGCCTTTTATCTTGTCTTGAGTATTCATCAAAAATAGTGAGCAGAGAGAGGGAGGGACCCCCTGCTTCCAGCTGAGGTGCACCATGGGGTCCTTGAGGTGCTGGCAGTGACCTGCCTTCCCTCCTGGAGACCCATCACTGATGTCCACAGTGTGCTCCTGAGGGTGATTGGTGCTTTCAGGTACTTTTTGATTCAATTGTGGGCTGCTTCTTTTCTTTTTGCTTGTCTTGGTGTCTCCTGGTTGCCTCTCGCTTGATCCTGCTTTTATTCTGGATGGTTCAGGACCTTTTAGTGACTCTTCTTTTCCCATTGTGCAAATGAAGGGAAGTTTCCTGGCACTGCTCACAAGTTACAGGTGAACAACATCACATCTTCTGTCACAGATCATCCTGCTCACTGATATTCTGGCTTGGAAAAACTGGCTGGAAACATTTTGTCCACAGGGGATTATTGAATTATCTACTGACAGGAAATAGGCTGACATCTTTTCTGATGTGAGACCAACATCTGCCTGAGGGCAAGCGAGCTTTTTGTGGACTTGAATGGTTTCCAGTCCACATGTGAGCAGCGATCTGCTGGAGAGGCAGATGTGATGTTGAAAGCTGCAGTTGAAGTCTCATACCCAGTTAATTGTTGGAGAGCTCTTGGTCACATGCCCAGTGACAGTGTCTTAAATAAACTTGCCATGCAACTTGTATTGCTGAATTAATATTGCCAGCAGTTCTTGACACATGGTTACAGCCTGTTATTATTTTCTCCTCAAATAAATTGTTACAGTGTGTGGTAGGTCAGAGAGCTCTTCTGACCAAGTGCTGTTGGCACAGTTGGTACAGTTGGGCAGTGTCTCCTCTCAGAGGTACCAGCTTGAGCTGAAGATGCTGAGGAGCTGCTTTTTAGCCCTTCCCAGCTGCATCTGGCTGAGTTTCTGTGCCTGAATAAATCAATAAATAAACACTGGTAGGGGTTTAGCTCATTTATTGCACTGGATCACAGAGAGAGTGGTCTTGGGCAAGGCTCAGATGTGGAAGGACACTGCTGACCACCTGCCTGTGGGAGGGAAAACACTGGGATTTGTTTTAAAGACTTTTTTGGGGGCTTTTCTTTTGCTCCTGGTTTTGTTTTAAGGTGCTCTCAAAGCACACAGGGCAGCTCAGTAGCAGAGGTTTTTAAATTAGCACTTGGTGTAGCCACAAGTTAAGAGCATGGAGATAAGATAGTGCTGTTTGTCTGTTGAGAATAGAATATATTTCATCAGGCCTATTAACTGCTGTTACTGCAGTGCTGATTGAATTACTGGGAGTGTTGTTCCTGGTGTGTCACCCCTTCAAGGTTTTATTAGGTGTACAATTAATGTTTCTGTTAACAGTTCTTACTGTCATGTGCAATTTACTCATATTTGTTGTAAAGTTTTATTTCTACTGTGTTACCTGAATGGGAACTTCCTTCTGCTTTTAGTAGCACCAGGAACTTTGTCAAGTATGGAAGCTAATTAGCACAATTAGTAATAAAGACATGAGCTTTGCTGAGAAGTTGAGAACTGACTATTTGGAGAGCCTGAAGGAATTGTCAGGCTCTGCACCCACAGCTGAGGTGTTTTTGGAGAAGTAGTAACAATTCCCATAGGATTGGGCTAGGATTTCTACAGTTACATAAAACCAGAAAAAGTTTAGTCTGTTAAATATTTTAACATTTTAGGTTTGTTGTACTGTTTAAACATGGGCAACAGAAATTATATTGGGACTTCAGTGTAAATGCTTTTTCTCCAAGTCTGGAATTTGATTGAAAATGGTCTTAGTTCTTATTATCCTGCCATGATATTCTGGAGGAGCTGTATTATATCAGTACTATCAAGCATTTTTGCTCTTGTTTTGCAAAGATACATCAAAGTTTCTGTGCCTATCACCCCTTCAAGTCACTTCAAATGAAACTTCTTGGATTCCTTTCATATTGGAAGTTGGAGACAAGCAGCTTCTCCCTGCTGTGTGTTACATGGGGAAACTTTTCAGCATAAAAAAAGTGCTCTGGCACAGAAGTGCTGATCTGGAATTTGCTCAGTCATTTTTTGGTTTCTGATCAAAGCTGTGTGTCCAGAGTGTGTTACTCACCCAGCGTTTCAATTTCTTGTGTTGCAGCCTTTAATCTGGACAATGAACAGCCAGATTATGATATGGACTCTGAGGATGAGACCCTTCTGAACAGGCTGAACAGGAAGATGGAAATCAAGCCACTGCAGTTTGAAATAATGGTTGACAGACTTGAAAAAGCCAGTTCTAGTCAGGTATGGTGGGAAGAAATCACTGGGAGGTTTTGCTTTCCTGGGGGGTGGTTCTGGCTGAGTGCTTGATTTTATTTCCTGCTAACAGAAGTGTGTTTGTGTGAGTCTGCAGTTTCCCAGGAATCACATTGCTGTCTCCTGTGTCAATATTGGTACCTTCACATAAAACAGGTGTGGGGAAGGAGTTTTTGGGGTTGCAGGGACTGATTTTAAACTTTAATTCCTGACCATAGTGTGTTAGAAACACACAGCTTGTTATAGCACAGTTGGTATGGAATAAGCTTGTGATGATCAGGAGGTGTAGAAATGGCTATAAACATATGAAAATCCAAATATTGTTACACTTGTTTCTGCTGGGCAGTGACACTGGTTGGTTTTTGAGGGTTAGAAGCACAGACAGTGAATTAACTTGTACCAGTGTTAAATCAGATCCTGAGGTGTTCCAGGAGGGCAGTGTCTGGAGAAGGGTCTTCCAGCCCAAAATATTTACTCCAAAACTAAACCTGGGGAATCAGTTTGTGCAAGTCAAGTTTGAGCAGGTGCAGTTATTTCCCAGTGAGATGAGGCTTTGTGGGAGGGAAAAAGCCCAAAATATTTACTCCAAAACTAAACCTGAGGGATCAGTTTGTGCAAGTCAGGTTTGAGCAGGTGCAGTTATTTCCCAGTGAGATGAGGCTTTGTGGGAGGGGAAAATCCATTGTGGGACCCATGGCTCTGCCTCAGTTCCTTATCCTGATTTAGTTCAGTGCTGTCTGTTAAAAGGCCAAAATATTGAATTTTTCTCTGTATTGCAGGAACTTCAGAAAGGCAGAAATTTCTTACTATGCTAAGAAAATAGGAATGAAGGGAAAAACAAGGAATACATTGGATGATACTTGTTGAACGTGTACTTGGGTTTATTGGGGTTTGTTAAAGACGCTCCTGCTCTGGCTCTCAGTTCAGGCCATTCTGGTGATCACTTTTCATGATCAATATTCACCCCTCTGATGCTGGTTTCACCTGTCTTTGCTGGAGTAATGAAATGAAATTTAAAATTTGAAGATGCTTTTCAAAAATCAAATGTTATAAGAACACAGGTTTTTCTCTGTAGACACAAGGTACCCTTGCAGGTTATTGGAGCCTGGGCAGGGCAGTGGCTGGTGGGGTTTGAGTGCTGCTCCCAATTCCCAATTGCCGTGCCTGATCCCTGGAATATTAAATTTAGGATGTTGCTGGGAATGCCTTCCAGGCTTTCCTCCTGGGCATTTATACAAGGACTCTGCATCTGCAGGCAAACACAGGCTCAGCTTCACTTTCCCAGCTGTGCATTCAAGGCAGAGGTGATTTGTTTTTTATAGGAAATATGTTAGTGAAAAAAGGGAGCAAAAAGACAAAACTGAAATGATTTCTAAGCAATACTTTTTCCTTTTTAAAAAAAGAACAGTTCAGTGCTTTTTAAATTCTACCACAGATTGCAAAGGTTTTATTCTGCTTGGGCTGGAACTAACACTTGCAGAGTAGCCATGGTTACACTTAGGATTTCCTTATTTTTCCAAAATGTGTTGTTTCCTTTTTTTGCTTCTCTTAACGTAGGGACAAGATTAAAGTTTGACACGTTGCAAAAGTGCAAATTAAGTTGTTCGGTTGATATTTTTCAAATTATGGGGCAGATGAAGTGCTGCCTGACTTTTTTTCTGAAGTAATACTATTTTCTTTTTGTTTAATGAATGGGTTGAAGATTATATGAGCCTGTTAATCTAATGTACCATTTATTTAGAGTCTGATTTCCATATAAAAAGCTGAACACAGGTTTTCTCTTTAAATGATCTGTGTAGAACTACCACCTACTAAAATAACAAACAAGTGAACATCCTTGTGTCCCCAGGCTGGAATAAACAGGGATGGGCATTGTCCTGTTCTATCACAAAGTAAACATTTGGGGGGAAATAATTAAGAAGTAAATTGGCTTCTAGGGGAATCAACATTCAACTCCAAAGAATTACACATTAGTAAAGGTTAACCAATAAGAAACTTCTTTTGTTTGTGATTCCCAAATCATGACCTACAGACTGCAGTAATTTCTGTCTATCCTGTGCTTGTAGTTGTTTCAAAGTGTTTTCATGAAAGATTGATGGGATTCTAGACCATTGGATGAAAGAGATGCTGCTGGTTCAGAAAAATTTGGAACACTAACTTGGTGACTTCAATTTCCATGAAAGTTTTTTCATCCCTTTACTCTGGTGCTGGAAAATAACAGAGTTTATCCAGAAAGTGCACAACTGGTGTGAGTGTGATGGCTTTCCCTGCAGCCCAGTCTGAGCTGGACTTGTCCCTGTTCCCCTGCAGCTTGTGACCCTTCAGGAGGCCAAACTGCTGCTCAACGAGGACGATTACCTGATCAAGGCTGTCTATGACTACTGGGTGAGGAAGCGCAAGAACTGCCGGGGGCCCTCCCTCATCCCCCAGATCAAGCAGGAGAAGAGGGATGGCTCCACCAACAACGACCCCTACGTGGCCTTCAGGAGGAGAACTGAGAAGATGCAGACCAGAAAGGTGACTTGGCAGACCCTGCTGTTGGAATTGTACATTTCTCCATTGGTAGGGATAATTTGGATCCCTGTCCAGCGTCTTGCAGGGGACAATTTACTGTCCATCCATTTTTTTGAGTTGAAACTCAGAGCAATGCCTGGCACACAACCAACCTGCTGGGTTGGGAGCTTTCCTTTCTGTGGGCAAAGGGGAAACAATTCCCAGTGTTTGTACTTGAACCAGGAAATCTGTAATCACCCAGCATTCTCCTTTGTACACCTGCACAGCCTTACTGTGTGTAAGGAATCAAGGTGGGGAAAGTGTTGTAGGTTTGAATTCCTTGTTCTGACAAACTTCTACTGGCTTGACCAGAAATCTGAGCAAAACATGCAAAGTTCTTCTTAGCTTACTCTTCAAACTGGGTTTGTTTGCTTTTTGGGGCTTTGTTTGCCAAACAGGATCTGCTTTAGGAAAAGCTGCTTTGGAGTGTCCTCATGAGCCTCGTTTGCAGCAGCATTATATAACTTTATTTTTGCAGTTTGTGCCTCATGGCTTTTGCTTTTGACTAAAAATTTGTTTCATCTCTCAACAGAACCGAAAGAACGATGAAGCATCTTATGAGAAGATGTTGAAATTAAGGAGGGAGTTTAGCAGAGCCATAACAATTTTGGAGATGATTAAGAGGAGAGAGAAAACAAAACGGGAGCTGTTGCATTTAACGTTGGAAGTTGTGGAGAAAAGGTAAAATCCCAGATCATAAAAACCAATGTTTAAAATTTTCATTAAATGGCTTTGAAATCATCTTTCATTATTTATTGTAAACTTCAGAAACTAAAAGAGAAGGGGTTTGTGAACACAGTTGGAAGATTTGTCTTTCAGACATTTCCCAGTGGAAATGCAGCCCTACAGTTTCAATCCTGCTTTTTCAGGTACCATTTGGGTGATTATGGAGGTGAAATCCTCAATGAAGTGAAACTGAACAGACCTGACAAAGAGATGGGCACAACTCCATCATCTCTCCACAATGGCAACCACCACAAAGTTCAAGAATGTAAAGTTAAGGTAAGATTTTTTCCCTGCCATGAGTCTCTTGTTCCTGGGATCATCATTCCTTTGGGATCATCATCCCATTGGATATGCTTTGAATTCAGACCTGTCCCTAAAGAAATAACCTGAAATATTAGGAGTTAAAATGCTTGGGGGTGAGGCTGAGAGTTAGAAGACCTCTGGAAATTTGTATTTAGCACCTGCGACACCTAGTGGTCCCAGAATTCCATACAGAGCCCGGAATTCCTCCAGGAATTTTGGCATTCCTCGTGTTCCTCCTCTGCTTCCCAAGCCCAGCTCCATTTCTGCAGTTAGTTTCAGTCAGGCATTGATGGATGTTAATTCAGGGTAAATTTCAACACTTTTTAAAAATTGCACTGGTGCTTCTCCTTCAAATGGAGAATTTTGCAAGTGAAATAATCTTTTCAAATGGGAGCTTTGAAGTTTAATAACATTTGCGTTCAAGTGGACAGTTCAGCATCGATGGAATAATTGCTCACTGCAGAGGGTTTATGTGAGAGAAATCTTAAGTAGCCAACCCAAATACCACCACATCTGTTCAAAAGTGTCAGCTCTGTGAGAAACAGGAAACAAATTAAATTGTTTCTTTTGAACATGTCTGAGCAGTTCAGAAAATTGAAAGTGCCAGGGAAAAACGAGATCTCAGAAAATAATTGGAAGAGGAATTTCAATGACAATACCCTGAGTGTAGTGCGGAGTGAGAAGCCTCTCAGGCAGTGACATGGCTTGAGAGCTCTCTGATTATTAATAAATACCTGTAAAAACAATCAGAGGAAAGCTTCTGAGGTTTAATGTGTTCAGTACATTTTGCATTACATGTCTCAAATACCTGCAGAGCCTTTGGAAGACAAACAGCCTGTCTGGAAGTAATGAAATTTGCTGATGCTTTAGTTTTTAGAATTTTCTGTTTGTTTTCCCCGAGCAGCACCCTCACCACTCCTCTCTGAAGGAGGACGTGTCCGATGTGGTCCGTCAGAAGAAGAAGTACCTGAAGAAGCCCAAGCTGGAGTGTGTGGTGACCCCTCAGCCCCTGGCTGAGCCCTTGCCCGTGCTCAGCAAGAGTGACATCAAACAGTACGACTTCCACAGCTCTGATGAGGATGAGTTCCCACAGGTAACCCCCAAAATCTCAGTGTACACAAGGCAGACATTCCTGTTCGCTGGCATTTGGCCAGTCTGGCTTGTCCCAACTCTGCCTAGATTTAAAAGCCCTTGTGTAAACTGAGTTTTCCTTCCAAGCTGTGATAAACATGGCAGTTCATACACAAACTTTTATAATAAATACAATTATACAAATGTGGCAGCTGGGAGAATGATATTGTTTTCTCATTACATAAACACAAGCTTTTATAACAAATACAATTATCCAAATGTGACATTTGGAAGAATGATGTTGTTTTCTGGTCCAGGTACCCTCACCAGTGTCAGAAGCAGAAGAAGAAAATGATCCTGATGGACCTTGTGCTTTCAGGAGAAGAGCAGGATGCCAGTATTATGCTGTAAGAACATGCAGTATTATGCTGTGCTGTTGGGTTTTGGGGTGGTTTCTTTAAATTTAGGTTGGCATAGTGGCAGCGTTGGAGTTCTGTTCCCACTTTCACCACCAAAGCTTTGATGCTTTGCTGAGTCCAAAGACAATTACAGGAGCATCCCCTTTTCTGCTTGGCTCTGAAGGCTCCGAGCTGAACTTCCCACTTGCTTAGAATTCACCCTCCTTTCTTTTTTCCCTTAGCCTGTGAGTTGATTCCTTTGCCAAAAGGTGTTGAGATGACTGAAAACTTTTATTTTCATTTTCTCCAATGTAACCATTGCTGTTAGATGCAGAGTATTTAACAGCCTAAATATTAGAGTTTATTTTTTAACTACTGAAGCTGTTATTGGTTAACTCAACATAAACCACGTGTTCTGTCCTGAAGCCTGTGCATGATACCCAGCAGTGCCCTCATCAAAGCACCCCTGGAGTATAAAATTGCCTTTTCTTTCTTCACAGCCTCGTTTGGACCAAACGAATTCTTCGTCCGAAAGCCCAGAATTGGCAGAATTGGACAAACTGAGGTTCAGGCATTGCCTTACAACCCTCACAATCCCAAGGAGATGTATAGGGTTTGCAAGGAGGAGGATTGGCAGGGGTGGAAGGTACAGTTGGGTTCTAATTCTTCATTCTCCTTCAAAGGATAAAAGTATGAAAGAGAGCTGATGAACCTAATGATTCTCCTCCTCCTCCTCTTTGCTCAGGGTGATCATGGACCGAATATCCACAGAACACGATCCTGTCTTGAGGCAGATTGACCCGGAAATGCTGAGCAGTTTTTCAAGCTCTTCCCAGACTTTAGACTTTTCTTCTAATTTTTCACGGACCAATGCTTCCAATAAACCTTGTGAAAACAGACTGTCCCTTCCTGAAATCCTAAGCAATATCAGATCATGTCGACTGCAGTGTTTCCAGCCCAGGCTACTCAATCTCCAGGACAGTGATAGTGAAGAATGTACCTCAAGGAAAGCAGGGCAGACTGTGAATAATAAAAGAGTCTCTGCAGCATCTGTAGCTTTATTGAACACCAGCAAGAATGGCATATCAGGTAGGCAAGGATTTGGCTGCTTCTGGCATTTAAAATACTGAATTTTGGTTTTCTTTGGGGCTGGACTGGTGAGATCTTCAGCACTGGTGTGGACCTAACCTCAGCTGCAGCCTGACATCCAGAAACTTCCCACAAACACTTCTTCCTCCTGCTTTGCTTCCATTAGAATTTGAAGTGCTGGATTCAAACCTTATTCAAAGCAGGGATTCTGCTCATATGAAGAATTGTTTAGGTCTAATTAAATCTTAATGGCACTAATTGGCCTAACCTTGTTTAAGGGTAGAAGGATGCTCGTTATGAATGCAAAACAAAGCTGGTGGTTTCTTGGGGAGGGTGGGTGTGGCTCATTTTTGTTGGCAGTTTTCATTTTTGACTCAGACAAATGTAGGAAGTTCCTAAGTGCCCTGAGCAGGCATGAAAATGGTAAAAATGTTGATAGTGGAAGCATCCAGTGATGAAAAAAAGTGCTTTAAGCTTAAATTGAGCAGTGTTTGCATCACTTGCTTCATGAGCTAGAGTTATAATGGCTCAAGTTTTAACACTGTCACTTCTTTATAATTAGAAAAGAGTCATAAGCATTTCATACTTCAAAAATCTGGAAATTTGGAGATCCAGCAAATGAGATCTCCTACAACAAGCAGCTGAGTATATCCCCCCTTCATCCTGCTTTGTAAACCAGGACAATTAAATAATAGAATAGACTGCCTCTGAATTCCATAATTTCTGTGGTTGTGGAATGTCCCATCTCTCTCAAAGCTGCAGGAATGGATATTTATTCTCCAATAATGTATCTCTAGAATTCCTGGGTACTATTAAATTGCTCTGACAGAGGCACAGAATATTTATTCCAGCCCAGTACTTCCCCAGCTTCTCAGTATGGTCACTGTAACGTTCAGATTGTTTTCTGCCATGGAAAGATTGGCACAGGAGCATTTTCCTGCTGCATGAAAAACCAGATATCATGTATTACATATTTCATATTGTTATTTTTGAAAGACCTTGAAGGCCTGAGGGATCACAGCTGGGGCAGAAAGGGGCACTTCAGTGTGATGGGATCATTGATAAACACCAAGAGCTGGTAAAGAAATAGCTGAAAAATGAATAAAACCAAATCTGATGGATCCAAGCCACTTTTTGGAGGAATAGTAATAAACTCGTGGTATAATTTTAGAAATCATCTGAGGAATACATTTAAATTAAATGGAAATCCCTCAGTAGTTGAAGTACATTATGCATGGAATTTATGGCTGGGGAGGACCTTTTTTGTCACAGATTTAAATTACAAACCAGATCCTGCAATCCTGGAACAGGATCAGACACAATAGACGACAGAATTCTTCCCCAAATAACTGAACCAGCAAGAGGCACTGCTGATGGATTTCCTCACTAGTAAATAGGGAATAAATTTTAAAAGGGCTGGTCAGAGTCTGGTTGTGCATTAAATGAGCTCAGGCATTTTTGCTGCATTTATTGAAGTCATTCTCTTTGGGAAGTGATTGTTGAAATCAGTTAATTTTACAGATGATTTGATATTCCCTCCAGAGGAAACGGTGGCAGTACTTAAAATTATTATTTTTATTTTTTTATTATTTTATTTCAGAGAGAATTGGGGAGTTCCTTTGATTTTTGGTACACAAGAATATTTAAAATTACCTCTGGGTTATATTTTTTTCCCCTGTACTAGTAAAGCAACTCTGGCATTTCCTCAAATGCATTGTACAGACAAAATTTTTTTTATTTGAAAAGCCTGGGACTAGACTTTTCTTCAAAATACCTAATGAGTGCATGAACCAAGAACCAATTTTTAGAGCTGAATTATTCTCTTGCTCATGTTGTAAGCACTGCAAATGGGAAAAGGGTGTCCCTAGGGAGAGGTCAGCTGCACATGATGCTATTCCCAGCTGAAGTGTTTTGTTTGTGGAACAAAATTTTACTCTTAGAGGTATTTTTTCCCCAGCCTTCAATGCCACGTAGGAGTAATTGAAGCAATGCCACTTTTGGGGCAGCCTGCAGAGGATGATCTTTGGTTAAAGCCTTCAGGTCCTGAGAGAAGTGACATAATCCAAACCTTCCAAGGAGAGAGGAGCCTGGAACTGAAAGCTGAAGTGACTTTTTCCCCTTTTGTGGTGCAGTTTTTCAGCCCAGTCAGGCTCTGATGAAATTAAAAACCCCCTGAAGCTGCAGAGCTCTTAACCCTGCTCACAGCTCTGCCTTGGGGCATGGTCAAAGTTTGCTCTTTTTTTGGCCAGGAGCCTCCAGGTGTTTGATTTGGCAGAAGCAAATGATATTTAATGTGCTAATGAGCCTCTGCTGGTTTATAACAAGGTGAACAGCTTGGCCACTGGATAAATACCTGAAATTCAGGCACATACAGGCAGAGCAAGGGAATATTGAATTCTGGATTACCTTCCCTGTGTCCTGTAATAGAGTATTCCATGATTCTGTGGTCTGTGACAAAACTGGGAAGGAAAGGAGATTGAAAATGTGAAATCTCACCTTGTTCTTAAACAGCTTTCTGTAAAACAAAACACATTTTCTGGGACTTGTTACCTCAGAACTTAAAAATAGAAATATATGTAATATTCCATAATGCTGTTCTTGGCCGTGGTGCCTTCAGCAGTGCCATGTGTTTTGTGAGGGAATGTAGCAGGTTGAGCTGATGTAACTTGGAATTAAATTCTAGGTAACAATCTGTGAGAGGAACAAAGTAAAGCTAAAAATGCAAAATAAACCAAAGTTGGAAATTATAATATTGCTAGAGTTTAAGAGGACTAATTTTTTAATAATTGGACTTTTAAGTGCTCTCCTAATATGGTTGAAACCTGCTTTAATAATGTAGCAGTAAAGAGGAAGTTTCAGTTCTAATTTCTAAGCAATCCTGATTCTGGTATTTTTCCCAGTGGAATTTCAGGAGAACCCTGAGTACTAAAAGTGGTGAATGGAAGAGCCAAACCCTGCAAGATGGATAAAACTCTTTGTTTTAATGTTAGCTCAGTGTCCCTGGATAGGAGGATATTCCTGAGAATCCAGGTGTTTGAGGTGCAGCACAGCTTCAGTCCTGCAGAAACAGAGTTGAGGATGAGGTGTTGAAATGTATTCACGGGGATCTTTGGGAAGTGAATTCTCTCCTCACTTGCTCCCCAGAGAACTCAGTTCTTGGGTTAACTGCAGCTCAGGTTTTAGCATCAAACCCCCCCAGTATTTTCAGTGTACCAAATGTGCACATTCTCCAGGGGGAGAATATTAAAACCAGCTTTTCTAACTTCATTCCCTTCATGTGTTGGGCCTGGGAGATTACTGGGGTGGCATTAACCTGGTTCTCAAAAATAAACTTATTGTGGCACCCTTGCACTCTTAGAGCATTTAAAACAATAATTGGCAGATAAAACCACCCCATGCCAGTTGTGTGCTTCCCTCAGGGTCCTTTCTGCTGTTGGCAAAGGGACAGCAAGGGGCTGTGGGAAGGGGAATTGTCCAGGAATCCTCTGCCAGTGTTCACTGGGAGAGAAGGCACCCAGCTCAGGCCAGGGTGCTTTGTCCTCAGCTCTGATTTTTAGGCTGTGCTTCTTTCCTGAAAGCCAGGCAAATCATTTCTCTTGAGCTTTTGCCTAAAGCTACTGGGGATAAAACCACCAAAGATAGAAACTGCTTAAAAGCAACAAAAGCTCTGAATTCTTTTGTTACAAATGAGTTCCATGAAAGAACACAACGAACAAACAGAGCCTGACCTCTCCTTTACATAATCTGTGAAGATTTTGGGTGCATCTGACGTGATTTCTGCCATCCTCACCCACCTTAGCTGCACTCTTGCATTTTCTATGTGTGTTTTGTGTAACTGTGGCTCCTTTCTTTCCCAAAGTCACAGGGGGCATCACAGAGGAGCAGTTCCAGACACACCAACAGCAGTTAGTGCAGATGCAGAGGCAGCAGCTGGCCCAGCTGCAGCAGAAGCAGCAATCTCAGCATTCCTCCCAACAGACACATCTGAAAGCACAGGTACTGCTCCCACCCTGCATGCTCCTTTTGTTCACAGGGCTTCTCTCACCGACCAATGGGACACCCCAGCAAGTGTGGGGTGTTTCAGAGGGAATTTAAAACACTTTGCTCAGGGGTTTTTTAACAAGTTGGCTGCATTTTACAAGTTGAGGAAGAGACTTTGTAGCCGAATGTGTAAAAATACCAATGTGTGCTCTCAACTCCTCCTGTTTTCACTGGTTTTGTCCTCCTGTCTGTAAGTGCTCTGAAGAGACTTCATTAAAATTGCCTTCTGAGGTAATGTGTTCTGTTATGAACAGATACTCAGTGAGCACTAAAAATTGGTACCTCTGAGAGGAAAAGGACACCTTGCATATTTGCATATTCTGGCTTCTAGAAGAATCCCATGTTTCCTCTGGAATCCCTTGCAAGGGAAAAATGCAAAATACAAAAATGTATTTTTATATTTACATATGGATATACACGTTACATATTTTTCCATTGCACTTAATTTTCTGTTAGCTTCTTCCCAATAAAGTAGAAAAGCTGTTGTTGTTGTCTATTACTAGGAAAATGTATATTCCTTTGAGCATTTTATATCTAATTGCTTGTGCTGGTTGTCCCTTCCCCTCAGGGTTTTCTACTTCAATTAATCAGGGTTTCTGTCTTGGCAGATACTGATGACATTTTTTGTAAGTGTAAAGAAACAATGCCAAAATATTTAAACAAAACAAATGAATTTTGGATCTTTAAAACATTT
Source organism: Camarhynchus parvulus (assembly GCF_901933205.1). Lineage (NCBI taxonomy): Eukaryota > Metazoa > Chordata > Aves > Passeriformes > Thraupidae > Camarhynchus > Camarhynchus parvulus. Next base: position 35,874,253 of record NC_044577.1, read on the forward strand.
CAAGTTTCTCTGCAAAGTCATTTTCTTAGTTAATATAAATTGAAATTGCAGAATTAATATTCTTTCCAGTAAGAATGGTGAGCCTTTCCAGTAGGAACTGGGCTAACAGAGGGGGATTCCAGAATGTGCTGGGCACTTATTCTGTGGCACAAGTCACAGAATGGAGGTACCACAAATCCTGAACTTCCCTGAGGTTTGCAGCTGCCTGGAGACAGAACAGAGAAGGTTTAAGACATGGTTGTTTTCTTAGAAGAAACATCTCCAAACATGGGGAATCCTCTGTGGTTTGGGTTGGAAGGGACCTTAAAGCCCGTCCAGTTCTCCCAGGGACTCCTCTCATTATCCCAGGCTGCTCCAAGCCCCATCCAGCCTGGCCTTGGGCACTGCCAGGGATCCAGGGGCAGCCCCAGCTGCTCTGGCAATCCCAGCCCAGCCAGGAATTCCCAATGCCCAATGTCCCATCCATCCCTGCCCTCTGGCAGTGGGAGCCATTCCCTGGCTCCTGTCCCTCCATCCCTTGTCCCCAGTCCCTCTGCAGCTCTCCTGGAGCCCCTTCAGGCCCTGCCAGGGGCTCTGAGCTCTCCCCAGAACCTTTCCCTCTCCAGGGGAACAACACAGAACAAAAGTGATTTGTTGTGCTGAGGTCTGGCCTGGCTGCACTGGGCAGCACTTGTGTAGCCCTCCTTTGGACACTGATTTCCAGCTTCTCATCACTCTGGTGACACAGAAATATTCCATGTTGTGGTGCGTGAGGGCACACGTGGAAGCTGTATTTATTTATTTGCTTTGCTTGTGCACTGTAGCAATCCTAAGGCATATTTCCTTTTGTACTTGGATGGTTGAGAACCACCTTCTCCTCTTCCTGCAGGGCTCCAGCACCTCTGACTGCATGTCCAAAACCCTGGATTCAGCCAGTGCCCACTTTGCTGCCTCTGCAGTGGTCAGTGCCCCGGGCCCCGGGCGCAGCGAGGGAGCCAAGGAGCAGAACACCAGCCACAACAATATCAACGGTGTTGTCCAGCCTTCAGGTGAGGAGGCCTTGAAAATCCCAGCCTGGAATGAGCTGAGAATGTCAGCTGCTCTTAACCATCAACTGATCTTATTGCTGATTTCTAAAATATTATTAAATAACAACAAAGAAAATCAAATCTCTTCGTTGTGATCGTTTTAAATATTGTTCTCTGAAGTACTTTGGAGCAGTGGTTTGAATCATGGAATGTCCTGAGTTGGAGGAGTCCCACAAGGATGACCAAAGTCCAACTCCTTGCCCTGTACAGGACAGCCCTGAGGGTCCCACCCTGTGCCTGAGAGCCTTGTCCAACAGATGTTGTTAAAATGGATATAAAACCACCAAGTGCTCTTTACCTTGGAAGAGCATTGTTTGCTTTTCCTTTGGTAGTCTTTATCTTCTAATAACCTGTTCAGATCAAAAGTCTAGATGACAGTATTTTAAAACCAGTGAGAGTGTGTAATGAAAGAATAAATCAACTGCTTAAAACATTTAAGTACTTTGAGAAGGAAATTGAGAAGTTGATTCATTATTTGGTTGTTACCTCACTTGTATATTCAGCCAAAAATGTGCTAACCAACCTTTACTGGCAATTCTTCTGACATCACTGTTTGCCTCAGGTTTCACTGCATTTAGGATTTGTCCCAAAAAGTGCAGCCATGGGCACTCAGTGCCCCCTGCCACCCTCCTGTGGTGCTGCTTGTGCTGGTGCCATCTCCACAGTGCCAAGAGGCAAATGGGATTTGGGCTGCCAAGACAAAGAAGAGGCTTTTAAAGTAATTTGTTGTTTTAGCAGCTAATGATGTGATTAGTTTTATAGACCTTCTGCTAGGCTGGGTTAATGATAATATGAAATGAATAGAGGGAGAAAAAACTCGACTGAATAAAATCAATAAACTGGAGCAGTTCCAGGATAGAGAGAGAGAGAGATCTGTGTGTAATTCTCTGAGTTCATATCCAAGAGGGCAGTGCTCTGAGGGTGGAAGATCAGACACAGGGTGGTGCCTTGGAGTGGCTACCTGGAACAGAGGCTAGACAAGATTAAGAGAATAAAAGTAGGTATTTATTAAAGTCCTTCAGTAGATGCACCTTGGGCAGCCAGAAGCCTCTGAGAGGCCACACACAAAATGGACAATGGGCATGAGTGTTTCAGATAATTATGAGTTTGGTCCATTTGCATATCAGGGGTTAATCCTCCAATTACATTTTCAGGTAATGAAGTCACATACCCCCAGTTTGGTCCCCCCCTCACTTTTGTTTACACTTTTTGGGCCTGAGACAGTGAGGTGTCTGAGTTTCAGGCCTAGAGGGATTGTCTGAATAAAACAGGAGAACAGCAGCTGACAGGCTGTGGAGTTTTAGTTATACCCTAGAGCAGTACAGGATCTGGAAAATATAAAAGCTAATTCCTAAGGCATCAATGGCAAGCTGCCACTTCTGCCTTTTACCATTTTGTGAATCTGTAAAATATGGACATCAATGACTTACACTCTCAAAGCATTGCCCTTGAGGTTAATCTTTGCCTTCTCATCTAAGAAATGTCACCTTTTTAATACCCACCATTTATTCTGCCTAACAGGAACCTCCAGAACTTTATACTCCACCAACATGGCTTTATCCTCCAGCCCAGGGATCTCAACTGTACAGCTCGTAAGGACAGTTGGCCACAGCACCACAAACCACTTAATCCCAGCCTTGTGCACGAGCAGCCCTCAGCCTCTCCCCATGAACAATTCCTGCCTGCCCAGCGCCGTGCACCTCAACAACGTCAGCGTTGTGTCTCCAGTCAATGTTCATATCAATACACGGACTTCAGCGCCCTCGCCAACAGCCTTAAAACTTGCCACAGTTGCTGCCAGCATGGACAGAGTGCCAAAGGTAACTCCCAGCAGTGCCATCAGCAGTATAGCAAGGTGAGTGTGGGGACAGGGCTGCAGCAGCTCCCGTTTTTGTGGGAGCTTGAATCATGGAATTGTTTGGGATTATTAATTTTGTGCTCGAATCATGGAATTGTTTGGGTTGGGATCACCAAAGTCAGAGTCCAGACCCGGGACTCATCCTCACCTCGTCAAGCAGAGCACTGAGTGCCACCTCAGCAGTGCCTCCCTCACCTCCCTGGGCAGTTCCAGTGCTTGACAGCCCTTTCCATGGAGAAATCCTTCCTGATGTCCCACCTGACCCTCCCCTGGTGCACCTTCAGCCTGTGTCCTCTCCATGCTCATGCTCTGCGCTAGAGGGAATCTGTTCCACCTCTGAGAGGCTTCTCAGCACCTTGAGCATGGCCATGGCAAACCACAAGAGCTGATTTTGCAAATTAACCCCTCAAATAACCTGCCCTGCCTTTAGGCACCTGTACTTTTGGTCAACTTCTGCTGTGTTTGAATTTTAATCATTCTATTTGTCCCTTTTCATGCAACATTGTCAAGTAAATTCTGTCATATTTTCCTCTTGTTCCCTCTAAATCATTGTGTAATATTGTAAGGTACAGGCTGGCACATGTACTTTTATATTTACATATGGATATATGTGTTACATATTTACGTAAAACACACACCAGGAAAGTGACAACCCATATCTTACATATAAAATCATAATTCATAATTGTTTAGGTTGGCAAAGACCTTTAAGATCATCAAGTCCAACCATTAAGGTGTTTATTCTCATTGAACAGCAGCACTGTTATTTCAGGATACTTAGATGATGTTTCATAGGAGTGGCAGGAGCTGTGCAATTGGCAAATTTTTCTGAAAATGGCAATATTTGGATTTTTTGAAGTCTCTCCTGGATTATATGGGGTTTCAAAAAACAAAGTCATGTTTGTCAATTGGAAGAGTAAAAACTGGGTATTAGTAAACGAGTGAAGCAGAATGAGGCAGAATGCACCACTTGGTGCATTAACAGAATAACTGATGCTGAGTTATCATATCTTGACTTTGTTGCTTCAGAAGAGCTTTTAGGGATCTAATCCATAATTCAGGCTGGCAGTGGACAGTTAAATGCAATAATCTCACAGAAGGGCCTGCACTGTTGAATAAGAGCAGTTGTCGAGTGCCCGTATTTACTTCCAAATAAAGCTTGCAGTGTGTGTGTTAAGGTGCAGCTAACAGCTGTGTGAAAATATGAAAGCAATGAGTAGAAGTGTGTGAGATGTGCTCTGACTGTGGGATGCTCCTTCCTTGCAGAGAGAACCATGAGCCAGAGCGCCTGGGCTTGAACGGCATCGCAGAGACCACAGTGGCCATGGAAGTGACATAACCTCCAAGCTGTCCCCAGCTGGGTCACGGTGTGCTCCTTCTATTCCAGCTGAATGCAAACACAGCACTCTGTGGATCACAGAGAACTCACCCAGACCTGAATGGACTCCCATTATATCGTGTATTAAGTCGATATATAATGTAAATTTTGTAAAATTGGGAAAATCACTACCTTGTAAAATAGTTTATTTGTATCATCAATATTATTTCTGTTACTTGAATAGTAGATATTCATCATCATGCTTTTGCACTTGAATTTGCAACTGAATGGATTAAAAAATAATTCTTTAATGGGATCATGAGCATGACATGGGATCCTGCATCACTTGTTTAAACTATTTATTTTGCCATGTTTACATTTTGTATCTTGTACAAATAAATGCAACTTTGTGTCTAAAAAAAAAAGTTAAAGATTCATAGCTAGGAAACAAAATTCTTGTAATTTTTTTCTAAAGGAAATGTAAAGTTTTCACTTGGTTCATTTTGTTTCACAATTTGACTAGATGGACTTTTTGGTAAATACTTTAGTGGCATTTCACTGTCAAATATGAAGTTCAAGGCAAAATAGTATTTTCTATTACTGTGCAGGGGAAAGGGATGGATCGATACATGCAAATTTAATGTAGTAACTCACTTTTCCATATATTTTGAATGTATATTTCTATTTATAATACCAGTTTATAAAAAATAATTACACAGGAGAGGAAAAAAAAAAACTGACTAGGAAAATTATGCATCTGCCACATGTCCAAATGTGCAGATCTGAGAAAATTTTCACCTTGATGCCATTTTATCCGAAGACTGCGTATTTTAACCGGCTTTCAAACTGTACCACACCACATTAAAGGATATTTTACCAGGTATGTATTGCATTCTATATCATTGCAATAATTCATTATTGGATGTCTAGCTATCGAGCCATCCCAGGTGGTGGGGGGGGAGGGAGGGTTGTGGCAAGATTGTCTTTTCAATTTTGGAGAGTTTTCCTGTGGCTACAAGGCAAGTAACGGGTTGGAAAAAGTCTGACTGTAAGCGTTGGACACCTTGGTAGTGTAGTGTTTTAGTGACTTTTTTTATACGGTTCTTGTACATTAGATACGTGTAGTGGTGTTTCCGAATGTTTGTTTATGCACTAGTTCAGACAACTTTCCCTGTTACTTGTTCTTGATAAGTGAAAACTGCAGGGAAATAAAAATACATATCAAAACCTGGCCATGGTGCATATGTGGTTATTTCACAGTGTGCAGGCAGGGGCAGCAGCGCTTCTGGAGGCTGCTCAGGGACTCTGATCCTCTGATCCCAGCATATGCACTGATTTCCAGAAGCCTGCAGGTGATGGGATAATTCTGTGCTAGGGGAGGGGTGGGATGGTGTGGTGCTGTTCACAGGGCTTCCAGGATGAGGGAAGAGATGAGGATCTGACTCCATGTTTAGAAGGCTGATTTGTTGTATTAAAACTATACTAAAAGAAGAGAAGAAAGGATTTCATCAGAAGGCTAGCTAAGGAAAGGAAAAAATGGAGTGGTAATAAAATCTTGTGATTGACCAGAGAGTCTGAGACAGCTGGGCTGTGATTGGCCATTAATTAGAAACAACCACACGAGACCAATCACAGATGCACCTGTTGCATTCCACAGCAGCAGATAATCAATGTTTACATTTTGTTCCTGAGGTCTCTCAGTTTCCAGGAGGAAAAATCCTGAGGAAAGGATTTTTCATAAAATGTGTTTGTGACAGGATGGGACCTGAGACCTGGGGAAATGGGATCTTCTTGCCCTGCCAAAGAAATGGGCTCAGTTTCTGCTGGTTTGTTCTCCATATTTGTGTGTTTCTGTGTTACAAATCCCAGGATCACTGAGGTTGGAAGGAGCCTGGAGATGTTGTTTAGTCCAGACTCACCCTCCCAGGCAAATCTTGCCTCTGTCATGCAGTCAGTGTATTTTCCATCTTAGCTTTCTCTATAAAGAACTATTTTTAATCCAAGCTGTGTTCAAACCTGTTTTGTCTTATGTTGTGTGAGTTAAAAGTCCTGGCAGCTAAAAACTTGCAGAGCTTTAAATCCTGGGAGTTCATCACAAACTCAGATGGCTAAAATTACCTGGTTGTTGCTTAACTGATGCTCTATTTTTATTCCATGTGATGTCTGCAGGGAGAGATGAGGCTAGTTATTCCTTTTGGGAATAGAGGAACCCAAGATGATGCCTTGGTCAGGTGAGGGGTGGTGGCAGCTTCGGGGGGCACCTGTGACTTCACTGGGATTGCTGCTCCCTGAAAATTCCACTTTATCTGATCTTTCCAGCCTTTCTGTAGAGCTGGGCTCATTTCAGGGAATGGCTGATAGTCTGAAGTATAAATGATTTTTCTTTTGAAAGAATTGTTGAAAATCTGAGCCTGTAAAAGAAAAAAAAATATTCTCCTTGATATCTAGGAATAACCTTGCTTCACTACCATCCCCAAAACCCTTTGGAGGCTTAATGAAAATGGGAAGTAATTTCCTCTGCAGATTGAAAGCTGTACACTTAGCATGGCCTCTTCTCACTACAAAGATCATTTTCAGTGGATCATTTTCAGGGAAAATTGGCCAGAAGATGTCTCTGAGATTGCTGTGTGTCTCTGATTTCGTGTAGTCTAATCCTCATCTAATTACTTAAAAAACCTTTCGCTGGAGCTTCAAACTTTTAATGGATTCTGGGAAAATGTGAGGTGCAGAGAAGGATTCCATAAACCCCCAAGGCTCTGATGGTAAGTGCCAGCTGTGCAATGGCTTTCATTTAAAGGATTAGTGGTGATGAAACCTTCTGTGAACAGAACTGGAATAGTCCTTACGGAATTTCTGTGTGCCCCAAGTGCAGGAGAAGGGGAGGAGTGGTGGATGATGCTGCAGGCCGTGGAAATCTTCATGAAAAAGAAGAAAAAAGAGAAAGGGGAGGGATTAGTGCTATAAAATCCTTTGTCCAGCTGAGAATGGCACTGACTAAGGTGGTTTTGTGCTCTTTGAACGTGTTGAGGATATGATGTTGTTCAGTTTGAATTCCCTTTTTTGTGCATCTCTGCAGCAGGATTGGAATAGGGATTTCTGTTCTGTTGTGTGTTGGGAATATCTTTCAGGTAAGATTGTGGAATCCTGGCTTATCTAAGCAATTTATGCTGGACTTCATGTCAGGTGCAGAGCTTTAAATGTCAGGAACTAGAAAATGCTGGTTCTTTCTCTAATAAGATTTCTGTTTTTTATGGATTGACTGGAGTTTTGGTGTGTGTTTGTCATCCCAACAGGCTCCCTGCATTTGCCTGCAGAGAAACAGTTTCAAAGCTCACTTCCATGTTTCTGCTACTTTGAGGGTTTGCAACATTCGCCCTTTAATTGGAAAGGCTGGGAATAACCTTGGTGAATTAAAGCCTTGGTAAATTAAAAAGGACGATGAGGGAGAGGGAGATTTTCCTGAGTAAGTTGGGTGAGCTGTGAAGATCCAAGTGTTTCCATCTGAACCGAGGGAGGTAATTACTGCTGGTCCAAGCAGCCAATTGTGTAGGAACCTTTGGATGTGTTCCTTGCAGGACCCAGCAGCAGTGAGCAGTGACCCAGACCCAACTGCTCTGATTGGGTTGTGCCATCCTGCTGCAGTGACAGGGCCCAAAATGTCATTCCCTGGTGTGAGAACTGAGCAGAACATTTGCTCCTGAAGTGCCTTCCAAGAGGAAAAGGGAGTTGCAGGATACATTCCCTGTTTCCTCAGTGACTTGCTTGTCCCTCAGTCGCCTGCTCCATCTCTAAATGCAGTCTCGGTGTCCTTCAGATGGTTTTTAATGGTTTATCCTCAAAAAATTAATGAGCACACATGTAAGTTGTATTTTGCTATGAATTTAACTCTGTTAATCAGTCTGTTTTGTAACTTAGTAACTCCAGGTTAAATAAAAATCAATTAATGTAGGTTAAATAGGACTAAAATGTGAAACAGGGAGTAACACTGAAGTAACCCCAGTCACTTTTGGAATCCTTGGATCCCAGAACATTTTATGTTGAAAGGGACCTTAAAACTCACCTGTGCTTACAGACAGGGACACCTTCCATTATCCCAGGTAGCTCCAAGCCCATCCAGCCTGGCCTTGTGCATTTCCAGGGATCCAGGAGCAGCCTCAGCTTCTCTGGGAATTCCACTCCAGCTCCTCCCCACCCTCCCAGCCTGACAAATTTCCTGAAGTTAGGATTGTCTCTAAGACTAAGAATAGTAAAATCTGTTTATTCCAGCCTCCCTTCAATCCACAGAACTCTGGTTTAACTCCAACACAAATGCAATTACCCAGGGAGGATGATGGAGAAGGATCCCAGCAAGGAGCAGAGGAAGGAGGGAGGCAATAACTGCGGCAGATTACAGAGAATTTGTAACAGATAAAAATATTCAGGCTGGTTTATCTGGTGGGAGGCCACAGCCCTGTGCACGGTGGTGTCACTTTGGGCACGGTGGTGTCACTTTGTCAGGACAAATCGCCGTGACGGGTGTGGCATCCCCGGGGGTGGCAGGAGCAGCAGATGGAGCAGAGAGCAGCAGTGCCCAGGGCACGGCTCAGCTGCACTTCCCAAAGCTTGGGCTCATCTGTGGCACAGCAGGAGCTGCCATGTCCCCTCTGTGTCACTCGCCAGGGCCGGGCTGGTGGCAGGGGCTGGCTGTGCCACCAGGGCTGGGGACGCTCCCACATCCCCGCGTGCGGATACCGACAGCCCAGAGAGAGAAAGGCAGAGAAACTTTCCCAGGAGTTGTTCTGGGCGGTTTGAGAATGAATGAAAACCAATCTGCAGCTGGTGTTTCGAGCACTTGTTTCTCACAATCAGGCGTTCACCAAAGGGTGGTGTCCTGATTAACCAAGGGGTGACAGGTGTCATTAAGAACCAATCAGGTTCTGGGTGAACGATGTTGGTTACAAATATCGGGAGATTGTGGTGAAGTCAGCCTTTAATGCCTTCTGAAAATTCATGGAATGTGTCGCCTTTCTTCCCGTTCCTGACTCGACGGTGACATCCGCACTCCCTGAGAACTGCCGGGGGGAAAGGATGCTGAAAACAGCAGCGCTCCCCCCTCCTGATCCTGATCCTGGATCCTGCCCGGGGGAAAGGACACTGAAAACAGCAGCACTCCCTGATCCTAATCCTGGGGGAAAGGACACTGAAAACAGCAGCACTCCCTGATCCTAATCCTGGGGGAAAGGACACTGAAAACAGCATCGCTCCCTGATCCTGATCCTGGATCCTGCCTGGCGGAAAGGACCCCAAAAACAGCATCGCTCCCTGATCCTGATCCTGAATCCTGTCCTGGGGGCAAGGACACCGCAAACAGCAGTGCTCCCTCCTCCTGATGCTGATCCTGAATTCTGGATCCTGCCCTGGGGGAAAGGACCCCGAAACCAGCAGCGTTCTCCTTCTCCTGATGCTGATCCTGAACCTGAATCCCGAACCTGGGGGAAACGACCCCAAAAACAGCAGCGCTCCCTCATCCTGATCCTTATCCTGCCCTGGGGAAAGGACACCACGAACAGCAGCGTTCTCCTGATGCTGATCCGCCCCGACTCGGCACAGGGGGGTTTAAATCAGCGCTGTAAGTGACACCAGAAGATGGCATCAGCTGCCCGCGATGCTCCTTAACTCTTTCTGCATCTCCACGGAGCCTTTGTGCTTTGGGATTGGGTGGTTTTAGTGCTTTCCTGCCCATTCGGTATTTTTATGGTTGCTTTAAAAGTTCCTGTAATGTAAACAACAGGTTTTTTTCCGAGTTACAATCCTTTTATTTAGGTGATTTATTAACCCAAATGTAAAGATGGTAACTTGGAGAAAATGTTTTGTGTACTCAATAATGACCTGAAACGTTTTGCTGTTTTGTACAGTGGTAAAATCGATTTATTTATTTTGAGCAAACCCATTTTTTTTTAGGTGGGTTAACACCAAGTACATGACTGTGCATAACGTGAATAATTTATATGGAGATTGAGATTTATGTGTGTACTTTACCTTTTTTTAAAGTAAGCATATATTGGAGTGTCTTGCAAACGAGAAACAATTCCTGCCAGCCCAGCCCCAAGCACTTTCTCAGGGAGTACCTTTGGAGTGCCAGTGCTCCATTTCCACATCCAAACTCCTGTGGAGGTCTGAGAAAGGAACCCCTGTGGCCCTGATCCCCAAGAAATCCTCACCTGTCTGGTCCAGGGAGATGCTGGGTCTGGGATAATCATCCTGAGAGCATCAGTGCTGCAGAGTGCAGTGCTGATCCCCAAGAAATCCTCACCTGTCTGGTCCAGGGAGATGCTGGGTCTGGGATATTCATCCTGAGACTGTCAGGGGTGCAGATCCTGCTCCTTTTGCTGTGGAATTTTTCCCCTGCCTGGCCAAATGTCCCTGTACCCAGTCCCTCCTAAGCTGTGGATGTGTCCCCGTGCCTTTGATGATCCCTGGGGATGCAGAGCACATAATTCATGACCCTCAGCTCCTCCTGGCTGCCTCCTCAGCACTCTCCAGCTCATTTCTGCCTGTTCTCCAGCCTGCCTTTATTTATTTTTATTCCTGCTAAACACGTTCACGCTCTGCCTTTGCAAACATTCCCTGGTGCACTCTCAGTGTCTGTGGGACATTAACTCCGGGTGACATTTCAAATCGCCTTTTTGTCGCGGGGATCCCACCCTTTTGGTCCCTCCTGGGAGAAATCCTTTAGCAGCCCTTTCCCCGAGCCACATCGGAGCACCGATGACACCAAGAGATCAGATTTCCAGCCTCGGGCCGCTGCCGAGGCCCGGGATCAATGGGATGTGCATTAACGCTGCTCTCCTGCTGACAGCTCCCGCCCCTGGCCAGCGCTGCTCCTCTGCTCCTTGCACGGAATTGTTCAGCACAGCAGAAATTCAACCTTGCTGCTTCCTCCTGCAGCTCCCTCCCAAACCCAGAGCCCATTCCTGGAGCCTGGCAGCAGTGAAAGGGAGCAATGGTAATGCTGAAATATTCCCTTGATACCTCAGGTTTTGCCTTTTCTGTGTTTCAGGCTCTGTGCTGCTTCAGTGTGCAGCTCTGAGCTTCACATTCAGTGCTGCTGAGCTCTGTGCACAGAGCAGGGAGACAAAACAATTCCTGCTCCAGCTGGGCACCAAGGACAAATGATCCAAATCTCAGCCCAAGAGCACAAACCCCATGGGCTGGAGAGAGAAAAACAAGCAGGGTGGGACTGCCTGGGCTAAAGCTGGAATGGGACAATGAACTGCAAGGTGCAAATGGAGCAGAACTGATCCCAGGGAGAGACCCCGGGAGCGCTCGTGCATTTTGGGGCCATTTTGGTTCATCTTGGGTGCAGCCCTGGCTGGGCTCTGGTGCTGCCCAAGGTGCATCCATGGAGGAGATCCTTTGGATAAATCCCTGCTTTGTTCTGTGACTCTGCCCAGCCTCTGCTCCTGGGCAGCATTCACAAAGCATCAGCCCCATTTCTGTGGGATCACCTCTGTCACAATCCCTGTCCTGCTTTGTCACCTGTCCCCTCCCTGGTTTTCCTGCAGCCTCAACACCTTGGCTCCCCTGCAGAGAAATGGAATTTTCTCATTCCTTTATGAATTCCCAGTCCTCAAGGAGGGGATCTGTTATTCCTTTATTATTCCTATTCACTATTCTGATATCTTGGGGTATTTACTGAGCTGAGGTTGGCTCAGTTCTTTCCGTTCTTCAGAAAAATCAGAACTTGCTGTCAGACCCTATCTGATCTGCCAGGGTGAGCTGTACTGGGGAGCTGCAGGGCTGGGAAGGTGGGAAAAGGAGATAACATCCAGCTTCTCTTTCTGTGGTGCTGGTAGGAAGGCAATTTTCATATGTTCAGGTGTAAGTAAGCTCAGGAAAACATATATCTGAGTGGATTTCTTGTAAGTGTGCAGCTGGAAATGACATTGAGGTTTGAGAGGTGAAAGAAATGAATGAAGGTGAAAACCATAAAGTATTGGTTCCCACCAAAGTGTCCATCCCACCTTCAGGCACCCAGCCCAGCCTGGGAGAAGCTCACAGACCCAGCGAGGTGCTGATCACTCCCAAATCTGCCCAAAAATTCACGTTCCTGCCAGGCTGCTCCACCTAATCTGGTGCTAAGTAGTGAAACCAGCAGCAGCTGGGTGACAATTCAGTATTGTCTGTGCTCCAGACAACGTCACGTTGTTTGTGACAAAGCTGCTGAGGAGAGATGGCTCTCTGCATTCTTCCTGATGGCAGATTATACCTGCTCTAATAGAAAAATCGAGTTTTGCTTATCTCACTCCAAAATGAGCACTCCATAATGGAGGAAAATAAGGATTAATTCATCCAAAGGCTCGTCTTTTATGACTAAGCCCCTACTTGTCATGACTAACAAATTTGCTATTCAGGGTAAAAGCTTGAAACATAAGAGAAATAAAAGGGATAATTGGTAATCCAGGGGAATAAATCCCATTATGTAATAATGGCTTATCACATGCTGCACATTGCTAACTCTCCCCCATGGAATTGCTTTTAGGAAGGCTGGGAGAGGCTTTGTTGCCAGCCTGCTCCTCACATCCACCTCAGGTAATGACTGCAAGAAAGGGAGATTTCCGTCAAAACCCTGCAGGATTGTCCACCCTCCTCTTAATTGCACAGCTGAGGGGAATTGAATGGTGGAACTCTGGTGGGAACCAGGACCAGGAGCTGCTGCAGCTTCCCAGAAGACACCATGGATGTCTGGATTCTTCTCTAAGCAGGAGATTCTTGTCGGGAGAAACTGATGGAGGAGCAGGAGGAGACTTCCTGTGGCATTTCAGACACAATCTGTTTGCCACAATCACAATGCCTGTTTCACAATCATGTGAGTGCAGGGAAACAAACGAGCCAGGAGGGAGGTGGTTTTAGCACGTAAGGAAGGAGCATTTTTAGGGAAGGAGGACGAGGAGAGCCGCCCTGTGAGGAGAAGCAGGCTCCAGGCTGCTTTTCCCAGATGCTGATTCATGGGACAGAACTTCGTGCCCACGGAGCAAGGTCAGAGCCCAGAGGCACCACTGCTCCTGCTGCTCTAGGAAGAACATTCCAGGAAAAACATCCTTTAACCCGGTCACACATCCAGCTGTGCCAGAGGCAGAGGAGAAAAACCCTGAGGGGAGATGCCAGGGGTGGATTTGAGCTGGGAGAGGGGCTCTGTTGGAGCAAATCCAGAGGATCACCAGGAAGCTGGTGTGGAAACCTGAGCACCTTCCATGGACACAGGCTGGGAATGCTGGGGAGAAGGCTGTGGACAGAAGGTTGTAGGGAGGAGGTTGTGTGCAGAGACCACAGCAGCTTCCAGCATCTGGAACAAGCTGGAGAGAGACTGGAGGAAATTTAATTGAGATAGAAGGAAGAAATTCTTCGCTGTGAGGGTGAGGAAACCCTGGCACAGGCTGCCCCTGGACCCCTGGAAATATCCCAGGCCAGGCTGGACGGGGCTTGGAGCAGCCTGGGAGAGTGGAAGGTGTCCCTGGGCAGTGCTGGGTGTCCTTTGGTAAGGATTTTAACAAATCGAGCAAGGAGTTGTGCTGACAATTAGTTTTAGGGTCTCCTCATCACCACACAGCACAGAACATGTTATTGATGAGCAGTATATGAAATAGATGTCGCAGACGACCGGTATGTGAAATATTTATATACAATATAATAGATGTATACGAAATAAAGCGGTGGAACGTGTCCCTGGGCAGTGGAAGGTGTTCCTGGGACAGTTCAAGGTGTCCCTGGGACAGTGGAAGGTGTTCCCAGGGTACTGGAAGGTGCAGTGGAAAGTGTCCCTGGCAGTGTTAGGTGTCCCTGGACAGTGTTAGGTGTCCCTGGGGCTGTGGAAGATGTCCCTGGGCAGTGGAAGGTGCAGTGTTAGGCGTCCCTGGGGCCGTTCAAGGTGTCCCGGGGAGAGTGAAAAGCATCCCTGGGACAGTGGAATGTGTCCCTGTGGAAGGTGCAGTGGAAGGTGTCCCTGGAGCAGTGGAAGGTGTCCCTGAGACAGTTCAAGGTGTCCCTGGTAGTGAAAGGCGCAGTTCAACGTGTCCCCGGACAGTTCAAGGTGTCCCTGGGCAGTGGAAGGTGTTCCCAGGGTACTGGAAGGTGCAGTGTTAGGTGCCCCTGGACAGTGTTAGGTGTCCCTGGGGCAGTTCAAGGTGCCCCTGGACAGATGGAAGGTGCAATTCAAGATGTCCCTGGGCAAATCAAGGTGTCCCTGGGTCAGGTCAAGGTGTCCCCGGGCAGTTCGAGGTGCAGTTCAAGGTGTCCCTGGGTCAGGTCGAGGTGTCCCCGGGCAGTTCGGGGCGCCCCCGGGCAGCTCAAGCCGCAGCCCCGGCGGCCCCGCGCGTCGCTCGGGGGTCTCGGGCGCAGCGCGGGGGAGGTGCGGCGGTGCCGCGCAGCCGCGGGCGGGCGGGGCGGGCGCGGGGCCGGTGCGGGGCGTGTCCGGGCTGTGAGCGGCTGCCCGGGCCCCGGCCCCGCCCGCCCGGCGGCCCCGGCGCCGCCGCTGCCGCACCTGCCCCGCTCGGCAGCGCCGGGCCCGCCGCCGCCATGGCGGACCCCGCCGAGTGCAGCATCAAGGTGATGTGCCGCTTCCGGCCCCTCAACGAGGCCGAGATCCTGCGCGGCGACAAATTCATCCCCAAATTCAAGGGCGACGAGACCGTGGTCATCGGGGTGAGTCTGCCGCAGCCCGCTGCGGGCGGGGCGAGCATCCCTGGGTGCGGGGCGAGCATCCCTTGGTGCGGGGCGAGCATCCTTCCTCTCGGGGCGAGCATCCCTGGGTGCGGGGCGAGCATCCTTCCTCTCGAGGAGAGCATCCCTCGGTGCGGGGCGAGCATCCCTGCTCTCGGGACGAACATCCCTCTTGTCCGGGCGAGCATCCCTCGGTGCGGGGCGAGCATCCCCCCCGCTGTCCCTCGATCCCCCCATCCCCTCCATTGTTCCCGCAGCCCTGGGGCGGGATGGGGGCGGCGGCGCTGCCCGCGCCCCCCCCGGCCGCGCTGGCCCCGATGCAGCGGGCGAGCGGCCCGGGGGTGCCCGGGGGTGCGGGGGGTCCCGGGGAGCCGGGGGGCGCGGGGGAGCCGCGGGCTCGGGCGCTGATGTCATGCCGGGGACTGGGCATGCTCGACTGGGGCGGCCGCCCGCGCTCCGCCGCGCCCCTGCGGCAGCGCCGGCACCGGAGCCAGCCCGGGATCGCCGGCCCCGCATCCCGGGACCGCCGGCCCCGCATCCCGGGACCGCCGTGCCCGGCAGCCCCGCAGAGTGACGGCGGCACGGCGCTGAGCAGCGCTGCGGGATGCCGCCCGAGTTTGGGGGGGTTTTGTGCCCGCGTTTAAAAGGATGAAACGAACCCAAATCGCCTCCCCCCGGCCGGCCCTGCGCGCCCCCCGCGCTCTGCTGGGGCTCGGCTGCTCCGGGGTTTAATGGGAACAAAGGGTCGGGATGCGGCTCCTTCCCAGCCCAGCATCCTCCCTTCCCCTCCCCCCTCCCTTCCCCCTTTCCCTCTCTCTCTCCTTTCCCTCTCCCTTGCCTTTTCCTTTTCTCTCTCCCTTTCCCTTTCCCCTTCCCCTTTCCCTTTCCCTCTCCCTCTCTCTTCCCCTCTCCCTCTCCTTTTCCCTTTCTCTCTCCTTTTCTTTTCCCCTCTCCCTCTCCCTTTCCCTCTCCTTTTCCCTCTCTTTTCCCTCTCCCTTTCCCTCCCCCTCTCCCTCTCCTTTCCCTTTCCCCTTTCCCCTTTCCCCTCTCCCTTTCCCTTTCCCCTTTCCCTCTCCCTCTCCTTTTCCTTTTCCCTCTCCATCTCCCAGAGCAGGTCCCTCAGAGGGCAGCACTCAGAAATCCCCAGTGTCTCTTTGCATGGGGGTTCTCGAGCAGATTTTTGGTTTAGTGTCCAACCAGCCTGGTCTGTGGTGCTTTATTTCATATATATATATATTATACTGTGTATAAATATTTCATATACTGGTCGTCTGTGGCATCTATTTCACATGCTGCTCATCCATAACATGTTCTGTGCTGTGTGGTGACGAAGTGACCCTAAAACGAATTGTCAGCAACTCCTTGCCCAATTTGTTAAAGTCCTTCTGATTTGTTAAAATCCACGATTTGTTAAAATCATTATCAAAACCTTGAGGTCATCAGAAACTTTGCTGGTGAAAGTTGCAAAACAGCCTTGAGGGGAAAAGAAAAAAGGATGAATTATGAGCATAAACAGCTTGTGGTTGTTATTTTTTTTTTAACATGAAATGCCCTCTGTCCTGTCCGAATTAATTGTGTTTCTGTGAAGGTTAAAGCTGTTGGCACCCCCAGCAGCCTGTTAACAATAGAATAATCAAATTGGTTATCAATCTTGGGCAGCAGCAGCAGCAGCAGCACAGGGCTGCCTTTGGCCAGCAGATATTGGGAGGGAAAATGTGTCTGTGCCATTGTGGTGCTTGAGAAACAAATGTCAGCAAGTTCCCCTCCCCCTAAATAAATAAACCCTCAGACATATTAAAAGCAGATTAAAATACAGCTCCTGTAAATCCTTTGCAGTGCTGTGTTCTGAAGAGAATTGGGGTTTGGAATTCTCTTTTCCCACTCATAATGTGTCTTTGTCTGTAAAGTGTCTGTTGGCTGGGAAAGCAGTAAGTGTGATGCTTTGCAAAAGGGTTTTGTGGCTTTCAAGAAGGAGATAATTCCTTTGGTGAGGGTGAAAAAAAGGAATAAAATAACAACAACAACTGGTAATTTCCTACCATGGAAGTTAAAAAAAATAGAGAGAGGTGAGGAAAGTGCATGTATTTATTGATGTAGATGTGTATTTTACATGGATATTCAGGTTGATTTGCTGTCTTGAAAAATCTAGTCAGAAGCTTGGAGTTTGCCTTTCCCTTCCTAAGGCAAAAACTGTAATTATTTAGGATTTTAATCAGCTCAACGAATGCAATATGTGCTCAAATGCAGGCTCTGGTTTGCGAGGAGGAGCCATCAGCTGGAGCTCCGTGGGAAGAGCTGTGCTCGGCTGGGGTGGGGGCGAGCACAGAAACCTCCCCTGATTCTTTGTCCTCTTCATTGGCAGCCCTGGGCTCTGGTGGAACTCGATCCCCAGTGGATCCCACTGCAGCAGGAGTGGGAAGTGCTGCTGGTTTTTTATTATTATTATTGTTATTTTGATTATTTCCTTGCTTTGGAGCGGCTGCTTTGCTCCAACAAATAATGCCTGGCAGGGGCAAGGAATCCTGATCTGGGGAAAGGCAGAGCAGAGCAGAATTCCTTCTAGGAAAAGCAGGATTTCAGTCTTCAAAAGCTTCAAAAATTAACCAGGACCAACCACTTTTTTTTTTTTTTTTTTTTTTTTGTTTTACTATAGCATTTGAAAACACTGCAATGCAGCTTTTACTTTTGATCCACGGATTGGAAAGGGAAGGGTTCTGTTAAAATCTAAAAAACCAAACAAAACTACCAACTTCCCCTCAGAGGAATTAATGTCATCACGTAAGAAAAAAAATAAAATATAACTGATTTAAGGGAAACATCTTTTTTTTTTTTTTTCTGGCTAGTAAGTCTGAATACGTTTATTCCTTCCCAGTAAACACAGGGAAGAGAATTTCCCACTGTCATCTCCTGTTACACTTCCCTGGGGCCTTGGGCAAAAAAAACAATCACAGATCATGACTTGGTGTTTCTGGGGAGGAGCAGCAGGGAGGGAGAGTTTAACCACTTAGGCTGAGTTTGCTTAGGCTGGGCTGGGGCTGTGTGAGCCTGAGTCCTTTCCAGCTGGGTAAATCCCTGGGATTGGGATTTGACCCCGAGTTTTGGGTTGGTTTGGTTTGGGTTGGGTTGGTTTGGGTTGGTTCGGTGTCCGTGTGAAGCGCGGAGGGTGAGAAGCCTTTTCCCTTGAATTCCCCTCTGCTTCAAGCAGCCAGAAACTCTGTGTTTCCATCCTGCCAGCAAGTTCAAAGCACAAAAAGCCTTTGGGGTGAGTGAGGGCAGGAGAAGGGGATCGAGGGGATAAACCCAGGGCTTCCCTGTGCGCTCAGCGGGCTGCAGCTCGGCGTTACCTCCCTCTGCAGCCTCAAGGTGACTCTCTGATGGATTGTCTTGGCTGACAGACCTAAAAATGTGCTTTTCTGCTGCCTGGCTGGGCTGGCAGGGCCCAGCAGCTCTGGCTGTGCCCTGCTCCTCCTCCAGGTGCTTTAATCCCTGAGCGCCTGGGCGGGAAGGATGCAGAGAGCGCAGCATCCCCGGGATAATCCCTGCCTTGGCTTTGGGGCTTGGGGTTATCCCTCCAGCCAGCTCTGGGGTCAAATAAATAAGAATTTAGTCGTGGAGAGAATGCTGTTTTCATGTTTTCACCTCCTTTTTCTCTACTGTAAAAGAAATGAGAATTTAGTTGTGGAGGGGAACGGTGTTTTCGTGTTTTCAGCTCATTTTCTCTGATGTCAAACAAGTAAGAACTTAGTTGTGGAGGGGGTGATGTTTTCATGTTTTCACCTCCTTTTCCCCTATTGTAAAATGAATAAGGATTTAGTTGTTGAGGGAATGGTGTTTTCGTGTTTTCAGCTCCTCTTCTCTGATGTCAAACAAATAAGAATTTAGTTGTGGAGGGGTCATGTGTTTTCGTGTTTTCACCTCCTTTTTCTCTGTTGTAAAATAAATAAGAATTTAGTTGTGGAGGGGGTGGTGTTTTTGGTGTTTTCAGCTCTTTTTTTCTCTGATTTAAAATAAGAATTTAGTTGTGGAGAGAGTGGTGTTTTCCTGTTTTCACCTCCTTTTCCCCTATTGTAAAATGAATAAGAATTTAGTTGTGGAGAGGGGGTGATGTTTTTGTTCTTTCACCCCCTTTTTCTCTATTGTAAAATGAATAAGAATTTAGTTGTTGAGAGGGTGGTGACTTCAAGTTTTCACCTCCTTTTTTTTCTATTGTAAAAGAAATAAGAATTTAGTTGTGGAGAGGGTGGTGTTTTCATGTTTTCACCTCCTTTTTTTCTATTGTAAAAGAAATAAGAATTTAGTTGTGGAGGAGGATGTGTTTTCATGTTTTCACCCCCTTTTTCTCTATTATAAAATAAATAAGAATTTAGTTGTGGAGAGAGTGGTGTTTTCATGTTTTCACCTCCTTTTTCTCCAATATAAAACAAATAAGAATTTGGTTGGGGGGAGGGGGAGGATGTTTTCATGTTTTCAGCTCTTTTTTTCTGACGTAAAATAAGAATTTAGTTGTGGAGGGGGTGGAGTTTTCATGTTTTGAGCTCCTTTTTCTCTGATGTAAAACAAATTAGAATTTAGTTGTGGAGGGGGTGGAGTTTTCATGTTTTCACCTCCTTTTTCTCTGATGTAAAACAAATAAGAATTTAGTTGTGCAGGGGGTGGTGTTTTTGGTGTTTTCATGCTTTCAGCTCCTTTTTTCTCTGACGTCAAATAACAATTTAGTTGTGATGGGGGGGAGTGATGTTTTCATGCTTTCAGCTCTTGTTTTCTGATGTAAAATAAGAATTTAGTTGTGGGGGGCTGATGTTTTCATGTTTTCAGCTCTTTATTTTCTGATGTAAAACAAGAATTTAGTTGTGCAGGGGGGGTGTTTTTGGTGTTTTCATGTTTTCAGCTCCTTTTCCCCCCTAGGAGCGCAGCATCCAGCGCAGGGCTGATCCGGGGGCTCTGTCCATGCAAACCCCTCCTGGTGGGAAGCAGAGCATCCCAGAGCAGCTCAGGGATGGTGTTGTTCCCAGGGGGGGATCAAAGGCTCCCCATTGCGGCTGCCAGCTGCTTTTGGCACTAGGAGGGATTGGTAAAGCCGGGCTTAGCGGCAGTGCTGAGCTCTGCAGAGTCCCCCATTGCCTCTCTGCGCATCCCTGGGCCAGGGCAGGGAGGATTCCTGGGCAGGGCTCAGCCCTGGGGGCCCTTCCAGCTGGGAATGGTCTGGGACAGAAAGGAGAACAGGGATTGGGTCCCTTCCAGCTGGGAATATTCTGGGATAGAAAGGAAAACAGGGATTGGGTCCCTTCCAGCTGGGAATGGTCTGGGACAGAAAGGAAAACAAGGATCGGGTCCCTTCCAGCTGGGAATGGTCTGGGATAGAAAGGAGAACAGGGATCGGGTCCCTTCCAGCTGGGAATGGTCTGGGACAGAAAGGAAAACAAAAATTGGTGGCTGATTCCTGTCTGAGCAGGGATGTGGTTTTGTTTTATATGGTTTATTTTTTTTTTAATGCTTTCTGCTGGAAGTGCTTTTTGGAATGTCTCGAGGAGAGGTTCTCGCTTATTTTCATCCCTTAGATATTTGGCTGTGCTTTGTCTTTTATTCCGTGTATATCGGTGAAGTCAGCAGAGTTTGTGCACGTTCTAAAACCCCTCTGAGTGCTGTTTGACACTTGTCACTCTGGGGGTAAAGCAGACCTTAAAAACGTAAATAAATTCTTGGGATAATAGATACATGGCTAATTAAAAAATTATAAAAATTAAATATATTTTTATTATCCCAAGAATTATTGCTTGGGCTAATAGATAAATGGCTAGTTAAAAAAATTATAAAAATGAAATGTATTTTTATTATCCCAAGAATTATTTCTTGGGATAATAGATAAATGGCTAGTTTAAAAAATTATGAAAATTAAATATATTTTTATTCTCCCAAAAATTATTTCTTGGGATAATAGATAATTGGCTAGTTAAAAATATATATATAAATAAAAAATATAAAAATTAAAATATAAAAATTAAACTATTAAAACATAAAAATAAAAAATAAAAAATAATAGATAAATGGCTAGTTAAAAAGATAAAACTTAAAATATAAATGTTACAATTTTATGTAAAAATATAAAAAATTAAATATAAATTATTTGGGATAACAGGTAAATGGCTGGTTAAAAAAATATAAAAATTAAACAACTGCCATGCTGGAATTATTTTTGTGTGCAGCTTTTCCCAAAAGAAGCCAAGTTTCCATCCCTACCCCAAAAGCCACGAACTCTGTGCCTGTGGAGGGTTTAAAACCCCTCAGAGAACTCTGAGTGCTGTTTGATACTTGTCACTCTGTGGGTAAAACAGACCTTAATAAATAAATAAATTATTGAAATAATAGGTTGGTTAAAAAATATATAAAAATGGAACAACTGCCATGCTGGGAAATTTGGTTTTTTTGCGCGTGCAGCTTTTCCCAAAGCCAAGTGCCCATCTCTCCCCAAAGACACAAGGCCTGTGCCTGGGGAAGATTTGTTCCTCTTCTCCACTGAGGACTTGTTGGAAAATCCCAGCTCTACAGGGGCAGCACGGAGGGGTTTTAAAAGATTTTATTCCGTTATCAGTCTCGATGAAGGGTGGGACACAAGAGATGTAAAACCCAGCACCATTCCATCAGAAACCACCCTATTTCCTGGTCCCAATCCCTTAGGAATGCTTTTCAGCCTGTTAGCTTGTGCCACACACTGCTGCTAATACTTATAACACAAATTATTATTATTATTATTATTATTATTATTATTATTATTATTATTATTATTATTATTATTATTGGCTTGTGACTCCCAAGTCACCATCATAATCATTATTATGGTCGTAATTATTATTATAATTTATTATTATTATTAGTAGTAGTAGTATTAGTATTAGTATTGGCTTGTGACTCCCGAATCATCATCATCATCACCATCATAATCATTATTATGGTCGTAATTATTATTATAATTTATTATTATTATTATTATCATTATCATTATTATTGTTATTTTTGGGTTGTGACTCCCAAATCATCATCACCATCATAATAATTATCATTGTCGTAATTATTATAATTTAAAATTTTTATTTTTTATTTTTTAAAATTTATTATTATTATTCTTCCCCACGTGGTCTTGCTGCAATGCATCTTTCACAGTTCTAATTCTCCACCTATTTCCTGGTTCCAATCCCTTAGAAATGTTTTTCAGCCTGTTAGCTTGTGCTGCTAAAACTTATAACAATAATAATAATAATAATAATAATAATAATAATAATAATAATATAATCACAATAATCGTCATCATTATTATAATTTATTATTATTATTTATTATTATTATTATTATACTCCATATGGTCTTTCACAGTTTGAATTCTCCAAAATCTCTGGCGCTTTTGCGATGCCAGATTTATGAACTTGTTTCTGGCTCAATCTCTCTCTCACCCGTCTCTATTCCATTCCTTCCTCAGCCAGCACACCTTATCTCAGAGTTTGCATCCAACCTTTATTTCTATTTTTATTTCTATTTCAAAAAGCACGAACTTTTTGCGCCAGGCTGTGTGAGCTCCCGGCCGGGCTTTGGGAGTCCTTTGCAAACCCACTGGGCAGGGTTTGGTTTGAAAGGAAGAAGGGCTGGGTTTGCTTTGCTGAGAAGGAATTTTGGGATACAAACGCCTATTTTATCCCCCAATTCCTGGGGAATTGGTGTTTTCAGGCAGATTGCTGAGGGTTTTGTGGGAGCTGTGTGTCCCCCAGGTGTCCCCTGCACACCCCGGGGTTTTCCTGCAGCCTGGAATAACTCCTGGACCTGGCTGCTTTTTCTCCTTGCATGGAGGATGTGCTGTGCTCATCCCCTGTGGCTCTGGTGCTTTCAGGTCAGATATTTCCAGAGCTCAGCACTGACACATCTGCCTGGGGTTCTCCCTTGGGGTGGTTTTGCTCCTTGGGAAGCAGCAGAATCCTTTGGGGAAGAGCAAACACAGGATGGTCCCACTGGGTCTGGATCGGTTTTTAAATTCCCTGCACAAAACCAATTCCATTTCCTGAGGAGTGGTGTGGCTGCTCAGGGAGCTGCTCCCAAATTTGATATTTAAAGCAATTCCTGTGCTCCACACTTGTTTTGTGTGGGAGATTACAATCAGGGGCCTGATGAGGTGTTTGGTTCTGGTTTTAGTTCTTATTCTATTATTATTTTATTAAGAAAGATATTGATTTCTTGTGGCAGGGAGACTCCCATGAAGTGCTGAAATAAAAGTGCCATCATGTCAGTGGAAAAAAGTTTGTGCTGATAAGGATTCCTCCAAATATTCTCCTTTTCCACTGTGCCTGTGTGTGACCTCAGGTTTTGGGGTGGGTGGCAGAGTTCAGCTCATGGGGTTCTGCAGGAATTGACCCAATTTTGGGAGCTGTTCCCAAGGCAGGGATACTCCCCAATGAATTTCAAACCCAAATCCTTTTCCGTGTGGGATTGCTGATGGATTCCTGGTTTTGTCCATCCATTTCTATCTACTCGGTTTTTGGATTTTAAAAAATCTTAAAATGTGAAATGTTTCAATTTTTATGGGAAATGCTTGTGATTGCCATCAGATTCCTGTTAAAATATCAATAACTGGTGACAGGAGAGCTCCAGAAAATGTCCATTTTCCACCTGTGAGACAGAGCCATGACACCAAGAACGTGAGATTTTTTTCCTCCCCCATGAGAAACGAGTACCCAGAGACAAAACCTTCAATATTTAACAGTATTCTTTGCTAAAAGCGATCAGTTTTCCCTCTCTGTGCTGAGAGAATTCCCTTTTCCCTGCCTGGTTATGATGATGGACAGGATGGGGTAAAAATCCCTCTCCTGGCTCAGGGGATGGAGTGAACCTTGAGAAACTGGGCTGCTTCTGCAGCTGCTGCAGAACATTTCTCCTCCACGAGGAGGATTTGATGCCAAAACCACATTAAATGACCCCAAAACCTCCAACACCTTTTTTGCAGCACCAAACACCCCCAAATTTCCTGAGATATTCTTGCTATGGCAGCATTTTCCAGCCGGCAGAACATGGTTTTGGCAGCTCCTGAGCTGAAAACCTCTGGTTCTGAGGGGTGAAAGTTGAATTTCAAAGCCACACAGGAATTATCCTGGCTGTGAATTATTCCCCAGTTTAGGAGAGGCTGAGCAGGAGAGCGTTCTCTGAATTGGGGAACTGGGTTAGGGAGTATTTTTAGCCAGGCTGTTGCAGAAGTTGGCTTTTTCTGCAGCTGTAATCTCTTTTTTTATTTTTTTATTTTTTCCCTGCCTGCACTGCTGCAATCCCTGCTGGATTCAGAACAGGGGGATGGATGGGGGTGATGCTGCAGCTTCTCCCAGGGCTGGGGCTCTCACCTCCTTCACTGGGGGATGATCTGCCAAAAACCTCCCAGAAAATCCCCTGGATTTTTGTTAATGCACCTCCAGTCACACCCACCCTCTGCTTCTCTCTCCCATGGCCTTTTATCCCATAATCTCCTTTTATTTTGTATTTCTATTCTCCCTCTCTCCTTTTCTATTACTTTTCCTCTCTCTCCTTTTCTATTACTTTTCCCCTCTCATTTTCTATTATTTTTCCCCCCTCTCATTTTTTATTACTTTTCCTCTCTCTCTTTTTCTATTTCTTTCCCCCCTCTCTCCTTTTCTGTTGCTTTTCACCTTTCACCTTTTCACCTTTTCTATTACTTTTCATCCCTTTTCTCCTTTCTTCTTCTTTTTATCTTGCATTTTGCCTGATTTTCTCCTCTCAGGACCTCTCCCTGTGCTTTTTTTTGTATTTTCCCCCCTTTCTGGGCCACCCACAAATTCCCTAGTGTGAAGCTGCCGTCACTTGGTTTGATTATTTGATTTGATTTATTTCTCCCTTCCTGACACCTCTCACAATTTAAGTTCAAAGCGAGAACAGTTCAGCGCCGCGAACAAATCTGAAAAGCGGAATTCATCTCACTACACAGGAGCACGTGGAGAAACATTCTCCTGGGTGAAAAAATGTTTGTTTGTGTTGGTGATGGAGGATTTATTCCCTGGCTGTGTGTGCAGCCCAGATTTTCGGAGGATTATGGAGTAAATTCCGCCCTAAACTTCAAACAAAGCATAAAAAACCTGATTTCTGTGCCCTGTGTGTGCAGGAGGAAGGTGGGAATGCTGAGAGGAGCTGGGGGAAAATGGGAGAAAAACCCAAAATGAGCGGGTTTTGTGGTTGGGTTTGTGCCAGAACGGATCAGAGTGAGTTAGTAAATATGGGATATTTGTGTTTCCCCTAAAATGAGCCATTCTTTATTTTATTTATTATACATATTTATATATTCTATAAATATATATAATTAGTAATATATATGATTATATATACAATATAATATATATTACTACAGTATTATCATAATGTTATTGTTATAGATTATATTATATACATATAATGTAAATTATAAATATGGGATATTTGTGTTTCCCTTAAAACGAGCCAGTCTTTATTTTATTTATTATATATATTTATATATTCTCTAAATATATATAATTAGTAATAGATATGATTATATGATAATATCTATACAATATAATACATATTACTACAATATTATGTTATCATGATGTTATTGTTATAGATTATATTATATACATATAAATTATAAATATGGGATATTTGTGTTTCCCTTAAAACGAGAAAAAAATTCTTTATTTTATTTATAAAACATTTATTTATGTATTATAGAAATATATAGTTAGTAATAGGTATTATTATATGATTATATGTGCTATATAATATATATTACTATACTATTATGTTATTATAATGTTATTATTATATATAATATAATATAATATAATATAATATAATATAATATAATATAATATAATATAATATAATATAATATAATATAATATAATATAATATAATATAATATAAATATGGGATATTCTTGTTTTCCTTAAAATGAGCTATTCTTTATTTCTGTACTATAATATTATGTTATTATAATGTTATTGTTATATATTTTTATATATAATATAATATAATATAATATAATATAATATAATATAATATAATATAATATAATATAATTATGGAATATTCTTGTTTTCCTTAAAATGAGCTATTCTTTATTTATTATATAATATATACAATGATAATATATTATATAAATATATAATAACAATATATTTTAATATATAATATATAAACCACATCATTGTAATATTATGTTAATATAATGCTATTGCTGTATATTATATATGATATTATAGGTATACTATAATATTATCCAATTATATTATATTATCATTATATTACCATAATATTACATATCACATCTATTAATATATTCATTTACCAGGGATGCAAAACTTGAACACTCTCTGTGTTCCTCCTGATAACTGGTGCAGAAATGAACCAAGCAGCAATTCTGCTTTGAAATGTTTTTTTTGTAAGGGGTTTTTGGTCTCCGTTTGTCTAATTACCTGGTACAATTTGATTAATTGGGATGGGATTACTGAGCATCACCAAGCCAGGCGCTGCATGATCCTGGCCCTGCCCCATAAATAATCAGGTTTTCCAAACAGCACTGGGGCCTCTCTTCAGCAATTTCCTATTTAGGCTTTCCTAGACCCCTCAGCTACCTCAGGGAAAGAATCCTTACTTTTAAAAAATATTATTAAAAAGTGTAATTTTTGCATCATTACCTCTTTCCCAAGCGCTTGTGCTTGATAGGGGAAGGTGTTTGGGGTGTGGCTGTGGTTTGAGCAGGTAATTTGGTTGTAGTGTGGGGTGCAAACAGGAATTTTGGGTCTGAGAAGGTATTTGGCGTGTGCTGTGGGGTTTGAGCTGGTATTTTGGATTTCAGCAGGTATTTCAGGTGTGGCTTGGGGTTTGAGCTGTTATTTGGGGTTTGGCACAGGATTTGAGCGGGTATTTTGGGTTTGACCTGGTATTTCAAGCGTGGCTTGAGATTTGAACGGGGTTTTTGGGCGTGGCACAGGGTCTGAGCTGGTACTTTGGGTGTGGCATGGGGTTTGTGCTTCTATTTACTGTGGAATGAGATTTGAGCAGGTATTTTGGGTTTGAGAAGGTAATTTGGGTGTGGCATGGGGTTTGAGCAGGGATTTGGGGTGTGGCACAAGATTTGAGCAGGTATTTTGGGTTTGAGCAGGTATTTTGGGTGTGGCACAGGATTTAAACAGGTGCTTTAGGTGTGGCACGGGTTTTGAGCAGGTATTTGGGGCGTGCTATGGGGTTTGAGCAGGGTTTTTGGTTCTGAGCAGGTATTTGGGTGTGGAACTGGGTGTGAGCAGGCATTTGGGGTGTGAGCAGGTATTTTGGGGTGTGAGCAGGTATTTTGGGGTGTGAGCAGGTATTTTGGGGTTTTAGGAGGTATTTTGAGTTTGAGCAGGTATTTGGGTGTGGCACAGGGTGTGAGCAGGTATTTTGGGGTTTTAGCAGGTATTTTGGGGTTTTAGGAGGTATTTTGAGTTTGAGCAGGTATTTTGGGGTTTTAGCAGGTATTTGGGTGTGGCACAGGGTGTGAGCAGGTATTTGGGGTGTGAGCAGGTATTTTGGGGTTTTGGGAGGTATTTTGAGTTTGAGCAGGTATTTGGGTGTGGCACAGGGTGTGAGCAGGTATTTTGGGGTTTTAGCAGATATTTGGGTTTTTAGCAGGTATTTGGGTGTGGCACAGGGTGTGAGCAGGTATTTTGGGGGTGTGAGCAGGTATTTTGGGGTGTGAGCAGGTATTTTGGGGTTTTTAGCGGGTATTTGGGTTTTTAGCGGGTATTTGGGTGTGGCACAGGGTGTGAACCGGTATTTTGGGTTTGTGCCTGGTGCCCCAGAGCAGCGCAGGGCACAGGGGGCTCAGGGCTGGCCCTGCAGGGGATCCTTCTGTCCCTCACTGCCGTATTTCCCAAAAAATCCCTTCGCCAGGATTTCTGCTCCTGGGAAGCTGAGAAGCCTCCGAGAAAAATGAAAACAATAATTATCTGATTCGCTTCTCCTGTGTTTGGCTGCTTTGGAATGTGGCTTGGACATTGTTCACCAACAGGTGAATGTTTGATTGGTTCCATGTGAATTGTTTTAACTTAGTGACCAATCACAGCCAGCTGCATCAGACTCTGAGGAGTCATTAATGAGTTTTTCATGATCATTCTTGTGAAACCTTCTGATGTATCCTTTCTCTTTCTTTAGTATAGTTTTAGTATAGCATTCTTATCATAATATAATATAATATAATATAATATAATATAATATAATATAATATAATATAATATAATATAATATAATATAATATAATATAATATAATATAATATAATATAATATAATATAATATAATATAATATAATATAATACAATATAATACAATATGATAATATAATACAATATAATACAATATAATACAATATAATACAGTATAATACAATATAGTATAATAGAATATAATATATAATATATAATATATAAAAATTAAAATATAATATAAAATATAACAATATAATATAATAATAAATCAGCCTCCTGAGAACATGGAGTGAGATTCTCATCTCTCACCTTGTCCTGGGGACCCTCACAAACTCGACACCCCATGGCTGTCCCTGCATTCCTTGGGGTGCTGAGCCAGGTTTAACCATGGATTTGGGATGAAGCTCTTGGCAGGACTTGTTGTGACACAATGCCACCGAAAGTGCACACGGTGCTTTTAAAGGTGCTGCAGTTGTTCTTGTGCTGCATGGAGCTTCGAGAATGATCAAATCTGGCTGGGACAAAGCCCAGCCAGCACTGTGCTGCCCTGACATTGTAGAAATGAAGGGATGGGATTATTTTCAAGCCAAAAACAATTTGTTACTCAGATAAACATCAGTCTCAGGGGCTGTGAGATTTGAGAGGAGCAAGCAGTCAGCCATAGCTCAAGAGTAGTCACAAGTTTCTTCATTACAAGACAATATAGAACTTTGTAAACCAATAGACAGCTGCCACAGGGTTTATTTTGCTTTTCTGACCTATCATTTTTCCTTAATTTTGCTGCACTGTGGATACTTTTGTCCAATGGCTTCTGTCTCACTTGCACAGAATGTTTGTTACAACTTTTAAACTCTGTTTCTGTTATAGTTTCTAAACTCTGTTTCTATTATAACTTCTATACAACCCCACCCCGACACTACAAACCCTTCACCATCTTACCCATACAGTTTCTCACTTATTTCAAGAACATTCTTACAACTATAGAAGCAGAAGTTTATGGTTTTTCTGCTAAATGTCTGTGTGCTGCATTTTTACATCAAATCTCCCAAGGCTGCAGATCAAGCCCTCCTGTGTCTGGGGAAGTTTCTGTTTTCCTGGTCCCCACACTGCCCTTCCAGCCCTTTGGAGCATCCCTTTTCCTGGAGATGCTGCAGGAGCTGCAGGGCCCTGGGTGCTGCCGCTGCCCTTTGCAATCCTGGGCTGTGGTTTCTGTTCCTGAGGTTTGCAGAGCAGGGGGAACATTCCTGTTCCACCCCAGGCTTTGGGAATCTGCTGCAGCATCAGATCCCTGGGCATTCCAGCACTCAGCCCCTCAGTTTGGGGTGAGGAAGGGAAAGGAGTTGTGGATTTAAGCTGCTGGCTCTGGTGACAGGAGCTGCAGCAGGAACCAGGGCATTTTTTTTGTCATTGTCCCCTGAGCTCTGCTCACTTGTGGAGGCTGGAAAATGATGGATGCTCTCCCTGTCTCCTGGAGCTGGGAATGGCTGGGATTTGCAGAGCTGGATGGCAGAGGAGAATAACGTGAATAATCTGCAGGGGTGTTTCAGATTGTGGGAGGAGAACAAAGCTCTCTGGGGAGGGGCCGTGTCCTTGTCCTGGTGCCCTGAGGGGTTCTGGCTCTGCGCAGGGGAGGGTTGGGGGGCACAGGTGTCAGGACTGAGCCCCTCCATCCTGAATTCTTCCCTTGGGATTCAGCCACGCAATAAATGAGGCTCTGGATTCATCCCTGGATAATGCACCCCAGGGCAAATGCTGGAATCTGAAATGTAAGGAACTCCCAGAGTTTTGGGTTCGTAAGCTAAAGCTTAGAATTAAACTCAGCATTTGGTCTGAGACCTTGGAAAAGGCTGATAAACTTAGGTGTTAGAAGTGAGAATGTGGATTGATAAAGTAGAAACGCATACAGTGTTTCTATTGTGTATTTCTAGTGTGTGTGTAGTTCCTATTTATTTATTTTAATATTATTCGTTTCTATTTATTTATTTATTTTTATAGTTTCTATTTATTCTATTTCCATTTATTTTCTATAGTGTATTTGTAGTGTATGTATAATTTCTATAGTGTATTTCTAGTGTATGTATAGTTTCTATAATCTTATTTATTTTCTGTAGTGTATTTCTAGTGATTGTATAGTTTCTGTAGTGTATCTATTTTCTATAGTGCATTTATAGTATATGTATAATTTCTGTAGTGTATTTCTAGTGTATGTATAGTTTCTGTAGTATTTGTATTTTCTATAGTGCATTTCTAGTATATGTATAATTTCTATAGTGTATTTCTAGTGTATTTCTAGTTTCTATTGTGTATTTATTTTCTATAGTGTATTTGTAGTGTATTTATTTTCTGTAGTGTATTTCTAGTGTGTGTATGATTTCTGTAGTGTATTTATTTTCTATAGTGTATTTATAGTATATGTATAATTTCTGCTGTGTATTTATAGTGTATGTATAATTTCTATAGTATATTTATTTTCTACTGTGTATTTATATGTATGTATAATTTCTATAGTGTATTTCTAGTGTGTTTCTAGTTTCTGTAATGTATTTATTTTCTATAGTGTATTTATAGTGTAGGTATAATTTCTATAGAATATTTAGTTTCTATAGTGTATTTCTAGTGTGTGTATAATTTCTATAGAATATTTATTTTCTATAGTGTATTTATAGTGTATTTAGTTTCTATAGTGTATTTATTTTCTATATTTTCTATATATTTTCTATATTCTATATTCTATATATATTTCCTAGTGTATGTATAATTTCTATAGAGTATTTATTTTCTGTAGTGTATTTCTAGTGTGTGTATAATTTCTGTAGTGTATTTATTTTCTATAGTGTAGTATATGTATAATTTCTATAGTGTATTTCTAGTGTATGTATAATTTATATAGTATATTTATTTGTATTTTTACAGTGTATTTCTAGTGTATGTATAATTTCTATAGTGTATTTCTAGTGTATTTCTAGTTTCTGTAATGTATTTCTTTTCTATAGTGTATTTCTAGTGTATGTATAGTTTCTATAGAATATTTATTTTCTGTAGTGTATTTCTAGAGTGTGTATAATTTCTATAGAATATTTATTTTCTGTAGTGTATTTCTAGAGTGTGTATAATTTCTATAGAATATTTATTTTCTGTAGTGTATTTCTAGTGTGTATAATTTCTATAGAGTATTTATAGTTTAAAGTAGAAACTAAGTAAAAGAAAGTTTAGAGTTTAATATATATATATATATATATAAAATGAAGTACCTACAAAGGTAAACAAAGACGTTAGAATGCAGTACTGTAGGTTTGTGTGTCATTACTTAATTAGCTAAGAAAAATCATACTGCAGCATGAGTCCATAAGATGAAATATGTAACAATTAAGTCAAAACCATGAATGTCACCCCGGAGATCTGCCAGGGACAGGTTTAACAAATACAAACATGAACACAGGGCACAGCTGGGCTCCTGGGGGCTTCCCCCAAATCTGCTGTGCTTGGAAACCTCCCCTGCTCTGCTTTTTTTGGGATGTCCTGAACCTGCTCCAGCCACAGCCTCAGCCCCACGGTGGCCCTGGCTGACCTCTGCTGCTCCAGGATGGGTTTTGTTTTTCCTGCTGGGAAATCCTGGTTTTGTGAAAAGAAAACCGTAGTATTCCCTACACAGCAACGAAACCGCAGTAGTTTGAGATCAAAGTGTTGGATTTTGACAGAAAACAGACAATCATGGAATTCAGGTTGGAAAAGACCTTGAAGATGATGGAACCCAGCCTTTCCCCAAGGAATCCACCTCTGCCCCTTGTCCCCAAATGCCACATCCACGTGGATTTTAAACCCATGGAGGGCTCCACCACTTTCCTGCTCACCCTTTCTGGGAGAAAACTTTTCCTGATATCCACTGTTCTCTTTTCACTCTCAATTTCTCCTGTTTTGGAGACTTGATGAATTACGGCCCCTTCCTTTCCCTTTTCTTCTGCAGAGAATATTTCTCTGCATTTTTCTGTCAAAACTGTTAATTTGCATTGTTTTATAATCAAAAGAAATCCCCAGATTCTCTCCTCCCGTTGCTGTAAGGGACTAGGTCGACTGAAATGCTGGAGCCTGGTAAAAACTGGAGAAAATTTGGATTATTCTGAGTCTGGCAGTGACCTGGTTGCACCAGTGCAGGTCAATAATGATGAGAGAGGAGCTGCTGCTCTGAGTGTTGCTGTGTCAGAACCTTGCAAAAATGTTGCTCAAGAGGATTTTTTGGAGATCTTTATACTTCCTTTCTGGAAGAGTCTTTTCTTTTTCCAGGAAATAATTAAATAATGATTTAATTGAAAATAATTCCCAGGGTTTGGTTTCCTGAATTGCAGTTCCACACCAAATGAAACGATGCTTTTTGAGGGGGAGATTTGCTGCGAGGAGTGAAAAGTTCTTTGTGCTGGCAGCAAGAAAAGTGGATCACTGGCCACGAGCCAAACCCCAGCAGCTCCACAGAGATATTGAGAAGGGAAATCAATAATTGAGCCCCCTCTGCACAAGTAGTGCTGGCTTGGACTCCACTTGCTCTGCAGTGCCTTCTCATGCAGGGCTGCTTGCTTTCATTTATTTTCCAAATGAGTTGTAGGAATATTACCAAGATTTAGGGAGGTTTTTGTATTTTTTATGATGCTTTGGTTTGACTTGGTAGCGTATACAGGTTATTCTGAATAAATGTCCTTATTCTTTTTCTTTCCTTATTCTTTCTTTCCTTTTTCCTTTCTTTTTCCTTATTCTCTATCTTTCAGGGATTCTGCATTTTCAGGGATTCTGCATTTTCACCCACCGGGTGATTAGCTGCTGTTCCAACGTTTTTATGGGGCAGGCTGGCACAGAAGAGGGGTTGGGATGGCAGCATTTCCTGAGTCAGTACAGCTGAATTTTCCTGGTTTTCCTGACCTGGTTTTATTTTCTCCGTTTGTTTCCAACCATGTTTTCAATTCCCAGCAGAGATAAATGGCTTTAGGAGAACGGGATCCTGTTTATTTCTTGGGCTTTACCAGCAGCAGCAACCTTGGAGCTGCAGCATCCCTGTGGGCTGTGGGGAAAAGAATTCCCTCCTTTGTCACCGTGGTATTTTCTGAAAAATCCCTTTGCCAGGATTTTTCTCCTGAGAAGCCTCAGAAAAGAAATGTAAATAGTAATTATCTGATTGCTTAAAATGTGGTCTGGAGGTTGCTCACCAACAGGTGCATCTTTGATTGGTTCCATGTGAATTGTTTTTAATTAATGGCCAATCCCAGTCCAGCTGTGTCGGGACTCTGGTCAGTCACGGGTTTTTATTGTTCATTCTCTTCCAGCTTTCTGATGTATCCTTTCTCTTTCTTTAGTGTAGTTTTATAAATATAATATAATATAATGTACTATAATGTACTATAATATAATATATAATATAATATAATGTACTATAATGTACTATAATATAATATATAATATGATATAATGTGATATGATATGATATAATATGATATAATGTGATATGATATAATATGATATAATGTGATATGATATAATATAATATAATATAATATAATATAATATAATATAATATAATATAATATAATTAATATAATATAAATCAGCCTTCTGAGAACATGAAGTTAATTCTCATCTCATCCTGGGACCCTCACAAACACCACACTCCATCTAAAAAATTCTCTGGAATTCCAGGGGGAGTTTGCAGCAATTTTTCCCCCTTGGCAGGGGAGGGAGCCTTCAGCAAGCGTGGCCTCTGCCGTTTTTCAAAGGAAAAGCTTTAATTCCTGCTCTGCAGCTGGAGGGGAGGGATGGGGTTTACCCCACCTTGCCAGGGAGCAGCTCCGTGCCTCCACTCCCCAAAACCACTGGGAGGGTTTGCTTTGAGCAATTCCATCCTCCAGGCCTGCAGTTTCCCATCTTTTATTTATGAACCCTCTCCTGCAAGAGCACTTGGGGTGCTGGGAACTATCTGGGAAATAATTCTCATTAATTAATGTGTTCCACCAATTTGGGGCCAAATCCCCATAAATCCCCATAAATCTGGGATCATCCCAGCTGCACCCATCAACCTCCCTGACCTGAGCACAGAGCTATGGGTCTTTGATTTTTTGGTTGGTTTTTTTTTTTGTTAAGGTTGGGATTAAATGTGTGAGACAGTATTTTTTGTTCAGACTCAGATGTTTATTCGTTTTTATTTATATTACAGTCTTTACAAACTGTGAGGTTTACAGCTCTTTCTTCTAGCAAGGTAAAAATGGAGCTGTATCTTTCTTCCTACGAGGCTTTTTAAGGATAAACCATCTAATTAAGAAATTACATTTAAATTTTTTTTATTTTACTTAATTTAATTTTTTGTGTTTTATGAAATGTATTTTTTTTATATTATTAAATAATATTTTAAGTGGAAAGAGGTTTTTTTTTTTTTTTTTAATTTTTTTTTTTTTATTAAGGGGGGGGGGGGGGGTGTTATTTTTAATTTTTTTTATTTTTTTTTTTTTTTTTTTTTATTTTATTTATTTTTTTTTTATTTTTTTATTTTTTTTTTTTTTTTTATTTTTATATATATTACAATATATAATATATACTCTATTATAATAGATTGTATTATTATATTATATATTAATATATATAATATGTTTAGTAATATTCACACATATATTAATATACGTTATAGTAATATTAACATATAATGATATATAAATATATAATAATATTTTAAAATATTTAAATCATATTTTTATTTATCACTGAAGGCGATGCAGAGAGGGGGTAGAGAACCCTCCCGCTGCCTTCCCAGGGGTCCAGGGGCAGCCTCAGTTTCCCTGGAAGCTTTTCAGGGTCCCCTCCTGGGAGAATCTCTGATTTTGCTTTCAGGCTAAAATCCCTCATCGCACTCCAGTGCCTCCCCAAATCAAACAAATCCAGCTTTTTGTTGTCTGTCTGCTCCCTTTCTGCTCCAGCAGCTGGGGATTCTGTTCTGAGCCATCCCACCTTGCCCGTGGGGTTTTTTTAAGGGTTTTTTTTGTGGGGTCAGTGTCCGGAGGGGAGGTGTCACCTCCCAGGCTGGGGGACACAGGGGACTCATCCTGGAATTCATCCTGGAATTCCAGCAGGGCTTCCCACCCCCAGCGCTGAGCTCTCCTCATTTCCCCTCCCTGGGTTGATTTATTTATTGACCAAGCCAGGAAATGTGTTTGGTTATTTTTAATTTCTTTAACAGAGGCTGCATCAGCTTCAGGTGACAGCGCTGCTCCGAGATGTTGCCGGGGTAAATTCGGGGTTCATGGTGAAAATCCCTTTTTTGTGCTTGCGAAATCCTCTTTGCTTTATTACATTTTAATGCCTTTAAACCCAAAGAAGTGAAGTAATAATTGTCAGAATGTCAGAACAGAATTGCTGGTGGCATCCAGAGCAGGATCTCAGTGCCTGTGGCTGCGGTTCAGCAGGAATTGTGTGGGTGGCTCAGAGCACTTCTCCCAGCCATTATGCAGCAGTGGCACAAGCTAATGGAACAGATTGGCAGGGGGGCTGCTGGGGGGAAGGGAAATGTGATTTATGGATGGCAGATAATGCACTGCACGCCATCAGAAACTTTGGGAAGTAATGCACGGAGGTGCGCGGATCAAATCGTTGGCGTCGCTCGGAAAACGACGTTTTCCTTCCGGCTGCTTGTTTGCTCTTGAATTACCGCCTGATTTTTGATATTGAATGCAGGATGAGTTACATTTGAAACAAAAAAGGAAAAAAAAAGGAAAGCAGTCGTGTCGCTTGTGATGGTGACAATGGGGAGAAAAGGGCTGAAAATCGGGATTTTCATGGTTGCTCTCTCTCCCTTCTGCTTTGGGGCAAACCCCTTGGATCGGGAGGGTGTTGCCTCTGTAGGGTGGATGTGGCTTTTGTTGCCTTTGAGGAAAACCTGTCAGAAAGGAGGAGATGACAAAAATAACCCGAACAGCCCCACAAAGCTGGGTGGATGTGGCAGCGAGGAGCTGGGGGCGCAGAAGGAAGGCTCAGGATGATCCCAGCGTTTCTCCAACATCAGAGACCCAGCCAGGAACTCCTGGACACAAAAATGAGGATTAATGTGGGTTTGAAGCACAAAACCCCTCCCCAAACCTCCCCAGCTGCTCTCATTGTGTGCAGTCAGTGAAGATGCTCTGTGATCCCCCACATTCCTTTATTCCCTTCAGATTTTTTCCAGCCTTTCAGCTTCCCAAACAAAATCTCCTGAGGTAAGGAAAGCTGACCTGTGGAGCACATTTATGGGCTGCTGGTTTGCATTTGCAGCTTTTCAGCCTGGCCAGATAAATCCCATTTGCAGGCAGTGCCTCTCCCAGCTGCATGGGGCACAATCAGGGTAAAATTGCCTTTTTTTTTGAGGCTTTTTGGCATTCCAGGTGTGGGATGCTCTGTGGAAGGGCTGGACTGATGGCAGCAGAGGATAAATGGATGTTTGAGGTTGTGCATCTGTAGGATTTTTGGCCTGGAGCTTGGGATGAGCAAAATGGGGGTAAAGAGGTAAAATTCTGAGAATCTGGGAAATGGTTCTGGAATATGCAGAGCTTTGGCTGGCTGGGAGCATCCCAGTGTGGGAGGCTGTGGAGAGACAGAATTTGGGGTGGGTGCTGGCTGCTCCCCCAGTTTCCTGGGAATGGGGGAGGTCTGGAATCGGGAGTCACCTCTTGTGTCTTACAAGGGGTGACCCCAAACCTGGGAATTATCTCCTGAACCGCTTGGAAATCCCCTCCTCATCCCGGAACTCCAAAGCCCAGGCTGAAACAGGGTCACACATCACAGGCTCAGCCTCCCTGCCTCCTTTTCCCCCGAGCTGAAGGAGCAGGAGCTCCTGGTGGCATCTCTGGAGGTCGAACCAAAGCGTGACAAAAGCAGGAATTGAGCAGAGCCTCGCTGCCAGTGGCACTGGTGGCACCTCCCTGAGCTGAAATGGGGTTCCAGCTGCCTCCCCAGCTTGGAAGGGGTTAATTTGTCTTGGTTTTCTGGTTAGTGGTGCCTTGGCAAAGGGGGAACAGCAGGAGCTCTGATGGGAGATGAGGAGGATGCTGCACATCCGCGTTGGATAAAGGATTTGTGATTTAAATGGAGATTTTGTGCTGGGTCTGAGGGACTGATCAGCTTTTGAAGTGCCCCAAAAATCTGATTTTAGGGGTGTGTGTGCCTTGTGAGCAGCGACAGTTATTGCAAGGAGGGATCAAGGTTTTCTTGTGTATCCCTGTGGGAATGTCGCTTGGGAATCAGGGAGCTCGGGGTTTGGGGTGACACCAGCCCCTCCAAAATGTCACTGTGGAGCTCAGGGTGACACCAGCCCCTCCAAAATGTCATTGTGGAGCTTGGGGTGACACCAGCCCTCCCAAAATGTCACTGTGGAGCTTGGGGTGACACCAGCCCCTCCAAAATGTCATTGTGGAGCCCTTCCCACAATGTGGGAAATGATTTGTTGGTGCTGGGGGTGAAAATCCCAGCAATGCCTGAATAAAATCCCAGCAATCCCTGAATAAAATCCCAGCAATTCCTGAATAAAATCTCAGCAATCCCTGAATAAAATCCCAGCAATTCCTGGATAAAATTCCAGCAATCCCTGAATAAAATCAGCAATTCCTGGATAAAATCCCAGCAATCCCTGAATAAAATCAGCAATCCCTGAATAAAATCCCAGCAATCCCTGAATAAAATCCCAGTTCAGGGTGCTGTGGCTGGGCTGGGCTCCAGGTTTGGGTGCGAGCTGTGCTTTTGGTGGCACATTTGTGTTTTCAGCAGGGAAATGAAACCAGTGGGGTGCTGGGGCTGTGCTGGGACAGCTCTGGGTCACCTTGGGCTCAGCTGAACTCGGGACAGCAAATTTCATTTTCTCCCAGCTCTGGGCTGTTCTTACAGCACAGCTTTTACTGGCTTGTAGGAGTGAACAGCAAAACTTCTGCAAATATTTATAGAGTTATTGCCCCAATATTTACAGGATTATTCCCCAATATTTACAGGATTATTCTCCCAATATTTACTGGGTTAATCCCTTGATATTTACAGGATTATTCCCTTGCTATTTACAGGGTTATTGCCCCAATATTTACTGGGTTTTTCCTTTGATATTTACAGGATTATTACCCCAATATTCACAGGATTATTCCCCTGATATTTACACGGTTATTCCCCCAATACTTGCATTACAATTTCCTCAATTTTTATGTGGCTATTTCCCCAATATTTGCAGGATTATTCCCCCAATATTTGCAGGATTATTCCCCTGATATTTACACTCTTATTCCCCCAATACTTACATTACAATTTCCTCAATATTTACCTGGCTATTTCCCCAATATTTACAGGTTTATTGCCTCAATATTTACAGGAT
This sequence comes from Camarhynchus parvulus, assembly GCF_901933205.1. Classification (NCBI taxonomy): domain Eukaryota; kingdom Metazoa; phylum Chordata; class Aves; order Passeriformes; family Thraupidae; genus Camarhynchus; species Camarhynchus parvulus. The sequence goes on from NC_044577.1 coordinate 35,912,785, forward strand.
TATTCCCCCAATATTCACAGGGTTATTCCCCTGATATTTACACTGTTATTCCCCCAATACTTACATTACAATTTCCTCAATATTTACGTGGCTGTTTCCCTGATATTCACAGGATTATTCCCCCAATATTTACATGGCAATTTCTCCAATATTTACATAACTATTCCCCTAATATTTACAGGATTATTCCTCTGATATTTACGTGGTTATTCCCTTGATATTTACATGTCTATTCCCCCAATATTTACTGGATTATTCCCTCAGTATTTACAGGGTTATTGCCCCAATATTTACATGGATATTCCCTCAATATTTACTGGATTATTCCCCCAATATTTACAGGGTTATAGTCCAAATATTTACAGGGGTTTTCCTTTGGTTTTTACAGGATTATTTCCCCAAAACTTACATGGCTCTTTCCCCCAGTATTTCTGTACAGGGTTACTGTCCCAATATTTACAGGGTTATTCCCCTGTATTTACAGGTTGATTGCCCCAAAATTTACAGGATTATTAACCCAATATTTACAGGTTTGTTCCCTCGATATTTGCAGGTTGATTCCCCCAAAATTTACATGGCTATTTCCCCAATTTACAAGATTATTCTCCCAATATTTACAAGGCTATTCCCCCAGTATTTACAGGGTTATTTCCCCAATATTTACAGGGCTATTCCCCCAATATTTACAGGATTATTTCCTCAATATTTGCAGGGTTATTTCCCCAATATTTACAGGGTTATTTCCCCAATATTTACCTGGCTATTCCCCTGATATTTACAGGTTTATTCCCCCAATATTTACAGGGTTATCTCGCAATACTTATAGGATTATTCCCCCAATATTTACAGGGCTATTCCCCCAATATTTACAGGGTTATTTCCCAATACTTATAGGATTATTCCCCCAATACTTACAGGATTATTCCCCCAACACTTACAGGATTATTTCCCCAATATTTACCTGGCTATTCCCCTGATATTTACAGGTTTATTCCCCCAATATTTACAGGGTTATCTCCCAATACTTACAGAATTATTCCCCCAATACTTACAGGATTATTCCCCCAATATTTACAGGATTATTCCCCCAATATTTACAGGGTTATCTCCCAATACTTACAGAATTATTCCCCCAATACTTACAGGATTATTCCCCCAATATTTACCTGGCTATTTCCCCAATATTTATATTTAACTAACGGCTATTCCCCCTGAATTCCCAGGAGGGGAAGGAAATACCCAACTCCTGCTGTTCCAGCTGATTGTGCCCCACATCCATGGCTGTGACCCCAGTGTGAGCACGCAGGGAGCATCTGCCACCTTTTATTTACCAGCCACAGAGAGAAAAAAAAAAACCAAAAAAAGGCTTTGGAGCACCCAAAATGTCCCATGTGTTCAGCCCACGAAATATTCCTCTGTGCAGTGCACTGCCCAGCTTCCTCTGTGGGAAATGCTGCGTTCCAGGCTGGGAAACTGGGCTGGTAAAGTGCAAGAAATGTTCTTGATCTCATGGAATTTCTCTTTTTTTTTTTTGCAGCAAGGGAAGCCCTATGTCTTTGACAGGGTGTTACCTCCCAACACAACGCAGGAACAAGTTTATAATGCCTGTGCCAAGCAGATTGTCAAAGGTAGGTGTTGTCCTTGGTTACTGTCCCTCCTTAGGGCAGGGAAAGGGATGGCTCTGTGCCCTTGAGCTGTTTGAACTCTGGATAATGGATGTTTGGAGAGTTTAGCATCAGCAATTCCAATTAATTCCTTTTTTTAAGGGGTTGTCTGGGTTAAAAAAAAAAAAAACAACAACAAAGAGATGAGCTAAAGGAATTGCAGCAGTTGTTCTGTGTTCTCTCCTTGTTATCCCACACAAAATCTTGGGTTTTGGGATATAAGGGGCAAAAGGTGTGGTTTTGGTGCAGTTCAGTGCAGGATGAGAGTGGAATTCCTGTAGAATTGAGTGGGAGGATTGAGTGCATGTAAAACTGGAGTGGGTATGTAAAATGGGTGGATGTAAAACTGAGTGGGGCCATGGAAGGGCCTGGTTTGGGAGTTGCTCTGTATTCAGAGAGTTTGAATTTCAAACTGAATGAGAGCACAGGTACCTCCTGGGAAACACCCTGGTTCTTGGAACAAAACCTTCATCAACTGTGGAAATTTCAAGGTTTTCACTTGACAGTCCAATTTTTGGGGTGCATTTTAATCACAGGCTGTAATCCTCTATAATTTAAAAAATATACAATATTTTATATAATAATCTAAATAATATTTGATGTAATATTTCTATAATAATATAAAAATAATAATAATCACCCTCCCACTTGGTTCTGGTGCTGGATGAGCCATCCTTGCTGATATTGCTGAAACTGTCAACATCAAACTATCAAAGTGAAGATGCTGAGCTGGAGAGCACCCACAGCATCCTCACCTCAGCTCCTGGCCCTGCACAGGACACCCCAAAAATCCCACCAGGAGTTTTTTGGTTTTTTTTTTATTTTTCTGTCCAAACACCCCTGGAGCAGAGGTTTGGATGTGTGACCCCCCTGCATCACCCAGTACTGGGTTATGAGCAGAGCCCTCGCTGTTCCCTGGCCTTGTGGTGTGTCCCTGTCCCCTCCAAAGTCCTGCCCTTGGTTTTTATTTTGCTTTTTTTGGGGTCCTGCTCCAAACCCTCTGCAGGAAATTGTTTGGCTCTCTCCGATCAGCCTCGAGGAACCCACCCTGGGGTAGCCCAGGTGATGGGGGAAGGACCAGAGGGGAAATTATTTGGTGTTGGAGAGCAGAAATGAGCAGAATTCTTCTCAGAGGGGTCTGATTTCAGCAGTTCTGCCTCAGATGGGAGAGCCTTGAATAAAAACTGCATTTGTGGAGCTCAGGGATCATCAGTTCAGGTTGCTGGCACAGCACTGGGAGCTTGGGGAGCTGTTCCAGCCCTCCAGGGCGTGCTCTTGTGGATTTGGGGAGGGTTTTTATATCCCCTGTGGGAGTTGGTTTGGCTCTGAAAATGGTGAGAGGAATGAAATCCTTTGCGAGAGGATTTATTTTGATTTCAGAGCAGCTGAATTGCTGGCTGAATTGTCTTTATGAACCAAATGGAATGGCAAAAACTTCCCAAAATCCTGGGTGAAGGTAGAGCTCAGATGTGTGGATTTGGACTTTGCAGGTGTTTTGAAAGGCAGGGCTGGGGAGGGGAAGAAAAGGAGAAGGAAAAGAGGGAGAAGAGAGGAGGAGAGAATGAGGAAGGGAAGGATGAAGGGGAGAGGGCAAGACAGGGGTGGAGGGAGAGCAGAGCAGCCCTGGAGTGATGTTATAATACAATAAAATAAAATAATAAAATAATGGAATAATATAAAAAATAAAATAATTTAAAATAATAAAAATAAAATAAAAATAATAAAATAATGGAATAACATAAAAATAAATTAATTAAAAATAAAAATGATGAATTAATAAAATAATAAAATTATGGAATAATATAAAAACCAAAATAATTTAAAAATTAAAAATAAAAAAATAAAATAATGGAATAATATAAAAAATAAAATAATTTAAAATAAAAAAAATAAAAATAATGAAATAGTGGAATAATATAAAAACCGAAAGAATTTAAAAATGAAAAAGTAAAATAATAAAATAATGGAATAATATAAAAAAGAAACTAATTTAAAATAAAAAAATAAAATAAAAATAATAAAATACTGGAATAATATAAAAACCGAAATAATTTTAAAATGAAAAATAAAAATAATATAAAAAAAAAATAAAAAAAAAAAAAAAAAATTTTAAAATGAAAAATAAAATCATAAAATAATGGAATAATAAAAAATGAAATAATTAAAAATAAAAAGAATCAAATAAAATAGTCAAATAATGGAATTACATAAAAATAAACTAATTAAGATTTAAAAATAATAAAATAAAATAATAACATACTGGGATAATATAAAAATAAAATAATTTAAAAGAAAAATAATAATATAAAAAATGAAATAATGGAATAATATAAACATTAAAAGAATTAAAATTTTTAAAATAATAAAGTGAAATAATAAAATACTGGAATAATATAAAAATTAAAGTAATAAAAATTTTTGAAATAATAAAATTAAATAATAAAATAATGGAATAATATAAAAATAAAACTGTTACAAATTTAAAAATAAGAAACGATAATAAAATAATGGAATAATATAAAAATAAATAATAAAAAATTAAAAATAATTAAATAATAAAATAATAAAATTAACTAATAATATAATGGAATAATATACAAATAAAATAATCAAAAATTTAAAATAATGAAATTAAATCATGAAGTGATAAAATGAAACAATCAAATAACAAAAACTGTTGTCAAACCCCCAGTTTTTGTATCCTGGATCCACCCAGCTGGACGTGTGTGCCTGGATTTTGCATTTTCCCTACAATTCCATGGAGGGGGAATGTCTGGAAGCACTGGAGCCCCTCGGTGCCCCTTTGTGTGGCCTGGGAGGAGGTGAAGATGCCTGCAAATGATTTTTTTGGGTGCTGGGTTGCTCTCACTTGGCACCTGAGTGACTTTTCCGGTTACAAATCTGGGCTTCAAACGCTGAGTTGTGGAACTGAGGAGATGAGGGGTGAAAAAGAGAAATACAGGGATGAAAACCTTGGGAATGGGAATGTGTTTGTGGTGTTCACCCAGGAAAAGAAAAAGGCAGCAGAGAAAAATTTGGGGGAAAAACTGAAAATCCCTGAGGGGAGAGTTGGAACTGAGAAAAACACTTGGACTTATTATTTATTTTTTTCTGGAAATGATGTAAAAATCACACCTGATCTTGCTTCAGTGTCTTTTTAATCTGATTTATTTCCTCCTCTCCCTCTGGAGTTTTGTGCAGGATTTTTGTCTGAGTTTTTTTCTCTCTGGGTTCAGTGCGCAGATGGTCTGTAAATGACTAAAGGTGGAAAATCTTCCACCAAAAATAACCTCAAACCTGACACTTCTGACTTGTTTTCACTGCAGGTGATGCAGAGGGCTGGGGGTTTTTTTTTGTTTTGTTTTATTTTTTGTGGTTTTTTTTAAAGAGGATAAGGTGGGTTTTGCTAATTGGGAAGGTAAATTGCTGATCTCTGCTTCCTCCAGCAAAATGCAAATATTGATGCAAATTCTGAGCAATTTTCTTACATAACAGTTCATTAAGCAGGTTATTTCCCCCTGGCTATGAGCTCAGCTGGTACCTTGCATTCACCTGGACATAATAACCATTTTTCCCCTTTCCCCCCCATTTTTCCCCCCTCTTTTTCCCCCTATTATTTTCCCCCTATTATTATTTTTCTCCATTATTATTTTTCCCCTGTTTTTCCCCTATTTCCCCCCTTATTTCCCCCCTTATTTCCCCCTCTTTTCCCCTTATTTATTTTTCCCCTTATTTATTTTTCCCCTTATTTATTTTTCCCCTTATTTCCCCTTTTCCCCCTTTACACCCCTTTATTCCCCCCTTTCCCACCTTTCTCCCCCTTTTCCCCACTTTTTTCCCTTTTGTGTTTTTAATTCAAGCTATTTTTTAAAAAATTTAACCAAATCTGGCACGAAGATGAAATATTAGTAACAAACCCTTATGGAATACTACAACTGGATTATTTTTTTTAATCCATTCCAATATGATTTATTATCAAATATTTTAAACTTTGTTTCCTTCAAGCAAGGATAAGCAGCGTCTCTGTTTCTGTGAGCAGATGAGGATGCTAAATTAATTAAAAATGAATTGTTAATTCCAGGAGGGCAGTAATTATGGCCTCTAACTTTGTCATTCTCTTCGAGTTCCAGATTCCTTTTATGTTTTGCTGATGTATTTTATTTCATCTTCCTTCCTGTCTGGAGCACCTCCATGGAGATGCAAACAAGGAGATTATTTGTGTATTTATGTAAATAATATAATTTAATTAATAGAAAATCAAATATATGATACAATCTAATTTAAAATATAACACATATAAATACATATTAAATTATATGTATATAAAATTATATGTATAATATATATATTAAATAATATATAATATATCTAATTTTATATATAAAAATTATATATATTATTTAATATATTATTTATTATACATTAAACATACATTATAAATATATAAACATATTTATAATATATTTATGGAAATATACATTATGGATATATAAATATAGAAAATATATACATATTAAATAGATAAAATTATTATATATAATATTTTAAATATTTTATTATTATTATAAAAATTATTATAAATAATAATATAATATTTTATTATTTATTATTATAAGTATTAAAAGATATTTGATACACATAATTCAATATATAGTATACATAATATACATATTATATGTATACACTATATAATATATTATTATATATATATAATAATATATAATTTAATAAATTCAATTTTTTTTTGCTTGGAAACCTCTATTAATTGGGATCCAGAGGATGGGAAGCATCACAAAATACAATTTACAGCCCCCTGAGATTGCAGGAATTGGGCATTAACCCCTCCAAGGTCAATATTTTTCTCTCTGAACCCAATATCAATTAATTCATTCTGCCCTGAGAGAAGCTGATTTGACTTAAATACTGGTTTTAAATGCAGTCCAGCTTTTTGTTCCCCATATTCCACAGATATATTGGCTGATATTTGATGTCCAGGGATATTTTTCTCCCAAGAAAGGGAGAGATACTCCAATAATCCTGTAATTCTCAAATTTAGATTTTATTATGATTTTTTTAGCCTAAAATTAGCTCAGTATTTCGTCTTTCCCCCATTTTTTAATTGCACAAACTGCTTCCCATTTCAGCTTCAGCACTGTAAAGACTTGAAAAATGCTGATTATTCACCTTGAGGGTGCCATTAAAGAGTTTTAATTGTTTTCCTTCTTCTTGCAGATGTTCTGGAGGGCTACAATGGCACCATCTTTGCCTATGGACAGACCTCGTCAGGAAAAACACACACCATGGAGGTACCGGGGAAAATGAAATCAAAATTAAATCACTTGGGTGGGAAGGAGCTGAATGAATCAAAATTTGTCTAAATAAATCACAAATTTGTCTAAGTAAATCACAGATTTGTCTAAGTAAATCAAAATTTGTCTAAACAAATCACAAATGTATCTAAATCACAAATTTATCTCAATAAATCAGAAATTTATCTAAATAAACCACGACATATAATCATATTTCATAACCAAATAGAATAATAAAATATAATACTAATACTGCTAATAAGAAATTATTATTTTAAATGAAAAATTCCACAGAAGTTTCTAGTGATTTTAAACAGAGGCAGCTGTGGCTGAGTGTCCCTCACACTTCAGCTTTTACACGTGGATTTCCTTAAATACAGTCTAAAATACAGATTTTTTTTTAATATATACATACATGTATATATATCTTAAAAAATATATAATAATAATAAAATATAATAATAAAATAATAGTAATTGTAATAATACCAAGAGTAATAATAGCAACAACAACAAAACAACAACAACAACAATAATAATAACAACAATAATAATACTAATAATAATAATACTAATAATAATAATAAATCCATAGAAATTTCTCCTGATTTTAAGCAGTGGCAGCTGTGGCTGTGTCCCTCTCACACTTCACCTGGATTTCCTTAAATACAGTCTAAAATATAGATTTTCATATATATACATACATATATATATATGTGTTAAAAATATTTATAATAAAAATAACCATACTTTTATGTACAATATGTAAAAGGAATATATATTATATAATACATTAAATATTTCAAAATTTATAATATCTTTATAATTAATAATAATAATATAATAAATATAATAAATATAATAAAAATAATAAAAATAATAAAATAATAATAATAATAATAATAATAATAATAATAATAATAATAATAATAATAATGATAATAATGATGATGATGATGATGATGATGATGGTGATGTTTTAAATAAAAATCCACAGAAATTTCTACTGATTTAAGCAGTAGCAGCTGTGGCTGAGTGCTCCCCACACTTCAGGTTTTACACCTGGATTTCCTTAAATACAGTCTAAAATATAGATTTTCATATACATACATATATATACAATAAAAATAACAATAATAATACATAATATGTAAAAATAGGCAATAATAATTAAAATCCACTGAAATTTCTACTGGTTTAAGTAGCAGCAGCTGTGCCTGAGTGTCCCTTGCACTTCAGCTTTTACACCTGAATTTCCTTAAAAACAGTTTAAAATATAGATTTTTTTAATATGTACATACCTACATATATACATATATATAAAATAAAAAATAATAAAATTATTATTTTTGATAAAAATCCACAGAAATGTCTGCTGTGGCAGCTGTGGCTGAGTGCCCCCGCACTTGAGGGTTTACACCTGGATTTCCTTAAATACAGTCCAAAATACAGATTTTTATGTCTATAAAATCAATAAGGCCCTCCCATATACCCCCCTGTATATAACACAAGAATAAAAATGAGGCAGCAGTGGGATTCCTGTGTCACCTTTGGGTTTTGTCCCCAGGGGAAGCTCCACGACCCTCAGCTGATGGGAATCATCCCCAGGATCGCCCACGACATCTTCGACCACATCTACTCCATGGATGAGAACCTGGAGTTCCACATCAAGGTCCATTCATGTGGGATTTTTGGGTGCAATTTCGATGGAGTCACCCCTTTTGGGATGGCTTGGCTGGGAGGAGTCCATGGGAAATCTGCCTTGGCATCTTCTGGTTTTTTGAGTTTTTTTTTCTCCTCCCCTCCATCCCTTTTACGACACAAATTCCGAGATTTATTACTGATGTTGCTTCTGGATTTATTTTTTTTTTCTGGAGGGTGTGTCCAGCTCAGGTTTGTTGGAACCAAAAATTGATTTAGTGCAGCTCCTCCAGAGCTTGGACCTTGCTGGTTCTGACCATAAATACCAGGGACATTTGGGAAAATCCTGACATGCAGGGTCCAGGATGTGGGATGGAAGGTGGGGAGATGGGCAATCCATGGAAGGGTGCTCAGAAGGGATTTTTGAATTCCTTCTGATGGTGGTGCAGGGTTTTTCTGTGTCCTCTCCTTGATCCCAGCCACGTGAGCTCCCAAATTCCTGGGAGAAGAATTGAATTCCCTCCGCCGCTGTGGGGTCCTGGGGGGCTCTGGGGTCAGGCTGAGCTTCTGTCCAAGCAGACATCAGTAAAATGGGATTTTCAATAAAAGAATTGCCATGGATTGCAGGGAAAAGGAGTTTTTTGTGTCATCCCTGCCCCAAAACTAAGCCAGACCTAAAAGCTGCAGTAGCTGAGCACAGGTGGCTGTGAAGCCACCGTTCCTTCTCCTGCTGCTCTCTGACAGTGGAGCTTTTTGTACCTAAAAGTTAGATTTACTAACTTTAAATCAACTAAAAGTTCATTTGCTTTTTAGTGCTATTTGCACTAAATCCCTTGAAGTGGCCCTGGATGAATATTTTTAAAAGTTAATCAGTGTGAGGACACAATTATTTGTAAAAGTTAATCAGTGTGAGAGCACAATTATTTGTAAAAGTTAATCAAAGTGAGGACACAATTATTTGTGAAAGTTAATCAATGTGAGGACACAATTATTTGTAAGAGTTAGTGTGAGGACACAATTATTTGTGAAAGTTAATCAAAGTGAGGACACAATTATTTGTAAAAGTTCATCAATGTGAAGACACAATTATTTGTGAAAGTTAATCAAAGTGAGGACACAATTATTTGTAAAAGTTCATCAATGTGAAGACACAATTATTTGTGAAAGTTAATCAGTGTGAGGACACAATTATTTGTAAAAGTGTGAGGACACAATTATTGGTAAAAGTTACCGTGAGGACACAATTATTTGTGAAAGTTAATCAATGTGAGGACACAATTATTTGTAAAAGTTAATCAGTGTGAGAACACAATTATTTGTAAAAGTTAATTAATGTGAGGACACAATTATTTGTAAAAGTTAAGCAGTGTGAGGACACAATTATTTGTAAAAGTTAATCAGTGTGAGGACAGAAATGTCTGTCTGTCTATGAATTATTATTGTTTTAATCATCTTGTACCTCTGATTCTGCTTCTGGAAGGGCTTGGTCATGTATTGGGAACCTTCCCAGCAGTGAGGTACAGACAGAAAAAATATTCCAAATTGAAACTGAAAATATTCCAAACCCATGAAATACTTGCAGAGACCTTGGATTGTAAAATGTGGAGAGACCCCTCTGAATTTCCACTCTGATCCCTCCCCTCCTCTGGAAATCTTTCCTGCCTGCTGCAGTTCCACACGGAGCCCAAGCTGGAGGGAATTCCTGGCCTGTCCCATTGGAAATCCCACAATTTTCCCAAAGGTTTCCCAGCAGAGCTGATGAATGTCTCCCAAAAAAGCTGCCTGAGCTGTCAGGGAGAGAAATGTTCTGTCAGCCCGGGTTTAACCAAACTGTCCCACTCTCCTAAAAACTGAACTAATAACCACTGAATAATTGAAGCTCTGAAAATAAATGACATTTTTTTTCCTCTCCCTCTCTAATAGGGATCCATTTAGAATTTGGTCTCTCCTCTGTAGGAGTGTGGGTTTTCAATGTGAAATATTAAGTCTGGCCTAACTGGGCTGTTGGAATCAGCTGGTGCAGAGGAGGGCTTTAAATGGGGAAGTAGAGGCAAGAATTCAAAATATATTTGTGTTTAATAGCAGTTTTATGTGGAAAGTTCAACTCATCTGTGTAAAAAGGCCAGACATTATTTTTCAGATGACAGAAAATGAGACTTTATGAAATACCAGGGGTTTATTGATACCTAGAATGCAGCCATGTGGTGTTCCAGCTAAATAATCTGGACAAACCTGAATTAGGGAAGGGTTAGGCCCTACTCCCCTCACATATTTCTGTTTCCTCCTGTGAGTCAAATCCCCTTTTATTAAGAAACTCATTCATTCAATCATTCTCCTCTCTTTTTTTTTTTCTCTTTTTTTGAGGACAATTGTCTCTCTTTGTTACGGCAAAGCTCATTTTCATTTTCTCCTTTGGATTTGATTCAAGGCAGCAGCGCCACATGTGCTTCATTTAAAAGTTTAATTTAATGTACAGTGCTGAGGCTTGTGGAAGTGGAATGGTGAAGGTGCTCTCTGTCTTTTGGGGGGGTGAAAAATCAGTGTGCAATTTTTACAATCCTCAAACCTGCAGCTGCACAGATATGGCAGGAGCTGGATTGGTTGGATATTTTTTTGTCAGTTTTGCCTATGTTACAAATTAAAAAAAAAAAAGAAGAAGGTAAGGTTTGCCTGCAGGTTTTTTTTTGTGTACTTTTCCATTGATAAATGGAGGAAGATCAATGGCTTGTAAATCATTCAAGGCACAAATGTGTTCCCATGAAAGATGGAATTCAAACTGTGTGGGAGGCGGGGTTTTATTTTTAGTTTGGTGCTTTGACAGGGATGGAAACACAGAGGCAGCAAGACATTAAATCAGCAACGTTTAAATCTGTGATGTTTGTGATTATTTAATTAGGTTTCCTACTTCGAGATATATTTGGACAAAATAAGGGACCTGCTTGATGGTAAGTTCTGAGTTTTACTTGACTGTGTGCCTTGGCTTCATCCAGAGCTTTGCACCAAAGCCTGGCGGGGAGCAGTGACTTTATTTGGGAGGGGATTAAATTTAAACTGGAGAATTTGGCAGTTTCAGCCACCTGATGCCGTGCACCTGCCTCTGCAGAGCACGAGCTCTGCTGTGAATCAGAGAGCTCTGGGGATCTCACAGCCTGCCAGGCTGGGCTTGGCAAGGGCTGTTCTTCAAGGAAAAATGATTTTAAAAAACCCGATTTCACCATGCAGGGAGTGGTTTGGAATTATCCCTTGCTTCTGGTGGGGAGCATGTGCTTCTCTCACAGCTCGTGTCTCTGCCTCTGCAGGTTGTGTGGGAATAAAAGTGAGTTTTGTTCATAGTGTGAGGGCAGAAAGGGCTGTAAATGTGGAAATATATGTAAATATAGAAATTTCTGTAAAGGTAGAAATGGGTGTAAATGTAGAAATATGTGTAAATATAGAAATGGCTGTAAAGGTAGAAATATGTGTAAATATAGAAATTTCTGTAGAGATAGAAATGGGTGTAAATGTAGAAATAAATATGTGTAAATGTAGAAATGGCTGTATAGGTAGAAATGGGTGTAAATGTAGAAATGGCTGTATAGGTAGAAATGGGTGTAAACATAGAAATTTGTGTAAAGGTAGAAATTTCTGTAAAGGTAGAAATGGCTGTAAATGTAGAAATATGTGTAAATATAGAAATGGCTGTATAGGTAGAAATGGCTGTAAACATAGAAGTATGTGTAAAGTGAGAAACGTGTAAAGGTAGAAATATGTGTAAATATAGATATGGCTGTAAAGGTAGAAATGGCTGTAAAGGTAGAAATGGCTGTAAAGGTAGAAATATGTGTAAATATAGAAATGTCTGTAAAGGTAAAAATGACTGTATAGGTAGAAATGGCTGTAAACATAGAAATTTCTGTAAACGTAGAAATTTCTTTAAAGGTAGAAATTTCTGTTAATGTGGAAATGGCCGTAAAGGTAGAAATGTCTGCAAATGTAGCTCTGAGCTGCTCTGAATTCCAGGCTGCTCTCCTGTCTCCTCTGCTTTGCCAAAGCCCAGCTTAGTCTGGGTTGATTTAATTCACCCAAGCAATAACCAAAAGCTTTTGGGCCCCAAAGTTAAATTTAAATGAGCAGGCACAAGATGGACAGAGCAGGAAACGATTCCTGTGTGTTGGAAATATTGGAGGTTCGTAAGGAGTGGGGAATTGCTGTGGGTTGTTTTGAATGCAGCTCTCAAATACAAATTTCCAGCCCCAAAATGTGTCTGGCATGCCTGGAGCTGACACTTTATTTATTTATTTCTTGCCTCTGGCATATTCCTGATGATCTCCACGTCTCTCTCCAGTGTCAAAGACAAACCTCGCTGTACATGAAGATAAAAACAGAGTCCCCTATGTTAAGGTAAAAGAATAATTTAACCCCCAGCTTTTCATTCTTTCCCACAAACGCATTTATTTGCGCATTTCCATTTGCACCCAGTGTTATTTGCTGAAATAACTCCTGTTTGAAGGCTTGAATGTTCAAGTTGTGTTGGTTCCTGGGTTTGAACAAGTTTCCTGAAATATTAATGGGCTTGAATCATGTTTGTTTTATTCTCCTGACTTTGAACGTTGCCATTTTGTTAGGATGCTGTTAAATTTTAAGTATTCAGATTCCCCTTTCATGTCAGATATGAAAGAGAACAACTTGAGGAATTTTGTTCTTTAATATTTTGCTGCATGGGTGCTGTAATCTCTCAATATTTCAGAACAGATTGGTTGGGTTAGGAATTTGTTTGATGACTTTCTGGGCCCTCACTTGAATGCAATATGCTTGATACGAACATATGTGAGCCTAAATAATATATATATAATATTTTTCTGTTTATCCTCAGCTTGAGGAGCAAAAAGGAATTGATCAAATAATCTATTCAGTAATATTGCATGGAGGGAGAAGGACTTTGTTGTATTGTAGTTTGAGGGAGAAAGATTAACTTGGGGTTGATTAAATTAAATTTACTTGGGTATGGAATCAAACCCAAATTAGGAACATATGTTGAAAATTTTCATGGAATAACATGGAATAACATGTTTTCAGTGAAAAATTCCATGCTGTGTGCCTGGATTTCACTGGGTCTTTAACCCTGTGGAAAGAAATTGGCTCCCAAGTTTCCCTGGAAGTCACCCCGAGGTGGGGTCGGGTCCTGGGGGCTGCTGATGCTTCTCCTAATTACTGTGCTCATTAGCGCCAAACGAGCTTTGCTGACTGCCCCCTCCTGTCCGCAGGGCTGTACAGAAAGGTTTGTGTCCAGCCCCGAGGAAGTTCTGGATGTCATCGACGAGGGCAAGGCCAACAGGCACGTGGCTGTGACAAGTGAGTGTCCCCATGTCCCCGGAATCCCCTCCCCAGGGGCGGCTGGGGCTGCCAGGGGATTCATGGATCCTCCTTGGAGGCTGTGAACTCACCACTAAATGTTGGTCCTTGGGTTATTTGTTTCTGTCAAGGTTGGTGTTTGAGGTGGTATTTTGTGTTTAGACTCGTATGTTTATTTTAAAATATATTTTATTTTCAAATAAAATTAAATTTTTAATTTAAAGTATATTTTTGTTTTCATATTATAAATGAAATATTTTTATAAACAATATATTTTTATAACATAAACAAAATATATTTTATATATTATATTTATAAATTTTTTACATTATATTTATATATTATATTTATATATTTATATAAAATATATTCACATATTTATATAATAGATATTCTATATTTATTTCTTTATTTATATTAATGGATATACCATATATTTATATAGTGCAATTTCCCAAGCTGTGAGTTCTATAGCTGAGAACTGCTGAGTTCTACAGCAAATAAAATTAAATTTTTATTTTAAATATATTATTGTTATTATATATATAAAATATATTCTTCTATATTATATATATTTATATTTTTATATATTTATATAAAATATATTCACTTATTTATATAGTATATATTCCATATTTCTCTATTTATATTGCAATATATACTCTATATATTTATATATTGCAGTTTCCCAAGCTGTGAGTTCTATTTTACTAAGTAAAATACTGTAGAATAAATAAAATAAATATAGTATATTATTAAACTATATAAATAAACTATATAAATAAAATGAACTCAAGGTGTGAGCTCTACAGTATTTTACTAATAAGTAAAATACTGTATAATAATAAAGTATATAAATAAATCAAATATAGTATATAATTAAACTATATAAATAAACAAAATACTGTTTAATAACTTACTAATAACTTATAAAAATGGTTTTGTATCTATCTTTACAAGTTTTTTTAAGGAAAAACTATCAAATTAAGAAATTACACAAATTATTTTTACTTTTAACTTAATAGCTAATTACTCATGTCTGGCATTGCAGACTTTTTTGTCTAATTATAAAACACTTCCCAAACCTATGAAGAAGAAGGTAAAGGCAGGGATTAGCTACTGCTTTCAAACTTTTCTCTTAGTTTTATATATATGACCATATTCTGAAACCTTAAACTCTAAGTTTTCTACTGTGTGGTATTGCACACTTACATTCAAACTCCACACCTGCAATTTTAGGTTATTAATCAATTTTGGAAGCTTTCTCTATGGCCTCAGGTCAAAAATTGTGATATTTTTGAGGTCTGTTCTTAAAAACACAGAAAGTCTAAAAATGGCACCCAGGGTTCTCCTGTCCACCAAGGCCTGGGAGTGACTTTGTGGATGGTTTAATTGCTGAAATATATATAAATTATAGCACTGAAATTATAGCACTGCCAGTTAATTGAGTTAATTGAGTGTGCCTTTGTACAGGGGCTCCGTGACTTCCAGCTCTGCACTGGGAATTCCAGGCCTGGCATTAACTGGAATTGCTCCCTAAACCATCCCAGCAGGGACTGGTGCTGGGAGTGGAGATAGTTTGGAATTAGAAAGAGCTGAAATGCTGGAGTTACATTTTCCTCTGGGCTGTAACTCCCTGCTCAAGCAGCAGCCAGAGAGTGCAGGGCAGTTTTCAACACCTGCCTGTTTTATCCCAGCAAAGCAGGGCCTTGGGCTGGGTTCCAGGGATGGCAAAACACACAAATCTCCAGGAATTCAACCCCGTAATAATCCAAACTTGTTGGTGTTGTGTTGCACGAATGGGGATAAAAGGACTTCTTCTAAAATTTGTACTGGGAGGTGTCCCTGATCCACGCGGTGGATCCGGCAGAAGCTCAGTTTATAAAATAATAGATATATATTTTATATATTTTTATTTATACTAAATATTTAAATGTATAATAAATATATTGCATGTATAATAAATATATTGCATGTATAATATATACATTGCATGTATGATATATATATATATATTGTATAATATGTATAATATGTATTATACATATTATACAATATATATATATTATACATACAATATATTATAAAATATATACAGAATAAATACTTATCATATCTCATAAAATATATTACAAAATATATACACACATGTGTATAATATGTATCGTATATAGATTATAAATATTTAAATGTATATACTTATATGCATTCTCCCAGTGAAATGGGCACTGGTGAGGGCACACCTGGAGTGCTGTGTCCGGTCCTGGCCCCTCAGTTTGGGAAGGACTTTGGGACACTGAGCACATCCAGAGGGGACAACGAGGCTGGAGAGGGGCTGGGAGCACAAACGCTGTGAGGAACCCCTGAGGGAGCTGGGGGTGCTCAGCCTGGAGAAAAGGAGACTCAGGGCTGCCCCCATCACTCTGCACAGCTCCTGAAAGGTGCCTGTGCTCACCTGGGGCTGGGCTCTGTCTCCAGCAGCACTGACACAACCAGAGCACACAGCCTCAAGGGAAATTCAGGCTGGATATCAGGATAAAGTGATAAAGTTCTGGAATGGCTGCCCAGGGTGGAGTCCCCATCCCTGGGTGTGTTTAACAAAGCCTGGATGTGGCACTGGGTGCCAGGGTTTAGCTGAGGTGCTGGGGCTGGGTTGGACTCGATGATCCTGAAGGTCTCTTCCAACCTGGTGATTCTCGAATCCTCTGAATCCTGTGAGTTACACCAAGACCTGCCCAGCTCCTCTGGGATTTGGGAATTTGGGTGGGATGGAACCCCCTGCCAGGTCTGAAAGGCTTTTTTAGCAGAAGCTGTGCCCTGTGATTTCAGACATGAACGAGCACAGCTCGAGGAGCCACAGCATCTTCCTCATCAACATCAAACAGGAGAACGTGGAAACGGAGAAGAAGCTCAGTGGGAAGCTGTACCTGGTGGACTTGGCTGGCAGTGAGAAGGTAAAGTCTCCTTTTTTCTTCCACTGGGACCCCACACTGAGGATGGGAGGATGTCTCACTGAGCTCTCACCTTAGACTGTCATTAAAAAGGCTATTTTAATTTTTATTTTTTGATGTGGGATGGAGAATAGGAGCAGATCAGAATTATTGGCATGAAAGACAACCCTCCCAAAATCTGAATTTATAATGGAGTTAGTTGAACCAGTGTAGTTTTTATATGTTTTCACATTTACATCTGTGTAGCTGAAAAAAGGAATGTAATTTTTATATAATTTCTATATAATAATATAAAATTTATATACTTTTAATATAGAAATAATTTTAATATAAGTTAAATATATTTATATAAAATATTTATATTTAAATATATTTATAAAATTTAACTATAATTTATCAAATTAGACATATTTTACCTTGCTTATATTGTCATGTCCTGTTTCCAGGGTTTTTTTTGTAATTATCCCACGTATTAAATGAATGATCTACCAGCAATTAATGCAGTTTTCAAGTCTACTCAAAGCTCCCTGAATCTTGATTGTGGTGGCTACTTCTGCTCTCCAATGTAAAAAAATAAACCCCAGAAAATGAGTTTTATCTGTTTACCAGAAGAGGAATACTTTAGAACAGTGCTGCAATGCAAAAATGTTTCCCAGTTTTCATTCTAGTGTCTTCTGGAGTGTTTAAAATCAGTTTTATTGGGATTGGGATTAAAATCAGATTTTATTGGGTTGCTCATTGGGACACGTTAATTGATAACCCATGGATACAATGCAGATGTGATTCGTCAGAGTAATTAATCATGCTAATGTCTATGATTGCATAGATTTGGTAAATTAAAGCTCCTTATGATGTTTACAAAATGGGGGCCTGGGCAGGCGCTCCTCTCCTCTGAAAAAATCAACTTTTGTGGTTTGTTTTGGTGCAGAAAACCTGAAGTATGGATTTCTTGGCTAGGTTGTCTTCTTAAAAGACACAACTGCTTTTCCTTCATGTCATGGGGCATTTTAGGTGAAAGTAGAGATAATTTTAATATAGAGAAAAATATATGGATTTATCCTGTATTTGGATACATTAGGAAGTCAAAATTTTGTTTTATTTGTGTGGTAGCAGAAAGGAAAAATACCAGCAAGTTAGGACTGTGTAAAATAAAATTTAGCAGTGTAGAACACAATACGTTTGTCTTGCTGTGAAAATTGGGTTGTTTTCCACCACATCTCATTTTTGGCCTGCTAAATAAGGCAGTGGCCATGAACAAAATCTATGATTTTTGATATTTTTTGGTCCATAAAAAGGCAAGATGCTCATTTTGGGGCCACTGGGGTGGTGCTCCCTGTCTGTATGGACAGCTTGGCTTTGGGAGTGGTTCCCAAACGTCCTCAGGTGAGCACAGACTTCTCCCTGAATAAAATTCTCCCTGGATTAAAATAAAATTACAGCTTGCTCTTGGAGTGGGAGAAAAGTGGAATTATTCCAGGCTTGCACTACCAAAAAAGTTGTAAAAGTTGATATAAAAATGGGATGTAAAAAGCTGATGTAAAATTCTCCCGGCCCACGCTGAGCTAGGCCGGGTTTTGCTCCTCCAGGAGCATCTTTAGGCGCAGCTTTGCAGGGCTGGAGCTTTGTGCTGGAGCAGAACCTGACCCTTTCCTGCTCTCTTTGCAGGTCAGCAAAACTGGAGCAGAGGGGGCAGTTCTGGATGAAGCTAAAAATATCAATAAATCTTTGTCTGCTCTGGGCAATGTGATCTCGGCCTTGGCAGAGGGAACCGTAAGTGATCCTGGCTGGGGGTGAGGAGGGGTTTTATTTTATTTATTTACCTGCTTCTTTGCCATCCACAGAGAAAAAAAGGAAAGGAGTAAAAGGAGCTAACATTTCAGCTCTGAAGGGAGAAAATGCTGGCTGCTAATAAAATATTAACAAACAAAATATTGTCACAAACCAGCGGCACTTTGGTTGTTCTGCCCGAGATGAGGAATTAATTCTCAGTGATGGCATTGGAGCAGCTCCCAAATCTGGGCACAATCACAACAAATTGTGACTCCTGCCAGCGTGGACTCACCTCCTGTCTTGGTTTGGAAAGACAGGTGCCTGCTAAGGAAGGCAGGAGCCTCCCCTGAAATGGAGAAAATGAACCCCCCCACTCCGAATTGCTATAAATTTGAAATTAAGGGGCTCTCAGGCAAAAAAATATGGGAGCAGGAAATAACAGTTCTTTAATAGGGAAGAAAGAAAAAGGATAAAATAAACAATACAGTACACTAAACCAACACTGCCAGAGTCAGAACCCAACCTGACACCCTGTGGGTCAGGGTGCTGGCAGCAGTCCCACTGGAATTGCGGCTGCAGAGCTCCTGGAGTGTCAGGGGTGGTTCTGCTGGAGCAGGGATCCTGGAGAAAGGTGCAGTCTCTGCCTCTGAATATCCACTGGAAGAAGAGGCAGCTGCTGTTCCTCTGGGAAATCCAGTGGAGAAACCGTGCTGGTGTTCCAGAATCTCCAGATTATATCCGGGTAGGAATGCTTGGCTGGTGTTCCAGAATCTCCAGATTATATCCAGGTAGGAATGCTTGGCTGGTGTTCCAGAATCTCCAGATTATATCCGGGTAGGAATGCTTGGCTGGTGTTCCAGAATCTCCAGATTATATCTGGGTAGGAATGCTTGGCTGGTGTTCCAGAATCTCCAGATTATATCCGGGTAGGAATGCTTGGCTGGTGTTAACTCCAGATATCCGCAATGCTTGGCTGGTGTTCCAGAATCTCCAGATTATATCCAGGTAGCAATGCTTGGCTCCTCCCTCTGGGCTCACATCTCCCAGTGGGATGCTGCAGTTCTTATCAGCCATGCAGTGACATTCAGTGGCTGTTATCAGCAGATGTCTCCCCAGAGGGAGGAGTGATTGTGGAGGAGATAAGGAAACTGCCCACTTGACAGAAGACAACTGCCATACAGATGGCAAATAGAATACATCTTGCCTTGCAGTCTGCAGCACCTCCTCTCTGGTTAAAACAATTGTTCTTGTCTTTTGCTTGTGTTTGGATTAGAAAACCCACGTTCCCTACCGAGACAGCAAAATGACCAGGATCCTGCAGGATTCCCTGGGGGGGAACTGCAGGACCACCATTGTCATCTGCTGCTCCCCGTCCGTCTTCAACGAGGCCGAGACCAAGTCCACCCTGATGTTTGGCCAGAGGTGAGTCCCATGGGATCAGCCTGGATGCATCCCTCCTCCCTTGGAATCCAGAGCTTTTTTATTGGTAAAAAAAAAATCTGGAGAGCTTCAGAGAGCTGGCTCTTTATTCCCAGTGATTCCAGGAAAATCCTCCAGGAAAATCAAGGTTAATGTTGGAGCAGCTGCTCTGCTTGAGGGTTGAAAAGTGGGGAAGGATTGGGCAATCCGTGGAAGAATGTCTGTAAGAAACTCTTGCATTCCTTCCTGGTTGTTTTTCCTGCAGAAAAATTAAGATGTTATCTTAATTCCTTGAAATTTTATGGGAAAGAAAATCACTGGGCAGCTTCCTGTGGAAAAAAATCAGTTTTGCTTTATTGGAGACTTCAGAAAATCCAAATTTTTATTTGTGTAGTAGCAGAAAGGAAAAATATCAGCAAGTTAGGACTGTGCAAAATAAAATTTAGCAGTTGTAGAACACAATACATTTGTCTGGCTGTGAAAATGGGTTTTTTTTCCACCACATCTCGTTTTTGGCCTGCTAAGAAAGATAAAGGCACTGGGCAATTTTCTGTGGAAAATTTCAGTTTTGCTTTGTCTAACAGTGCTGTTGATGCTTTTAAGAGTTGTCTTCCTTCAATTCCATCTCAGGGATCATTGTTATGTAAAAATATCTCTAAAAATCAAGAAAATTAAAGAGTGTGGGCTCTGTGATATTGACACCTTTGAGAGCTTGCCATGGTGACTCATGGACCTGATGTTTGGAGGATCTGGACAATTCAGGAACAAAAATTATGGAAGGATCCAGAAAGGAAATTTCTCTTCTTTGTGTGTTTATTGACAAGAGTGATATGAAATGCATTGGGAAGGTTTGCAGAAATAGGTCGGGCTCATTATGTAATTACTGCTTTTGTGGTAATTGAGGAGAACTGGGATCCTTTGGAAAATTACTTGTTTTGTTTGATTTGTGTAGTAGCAGAAAGGAAAAATACTGGCAAGTTAGGATTGTTTAAAGAGAGTTGAACAGTTTGAGGATACAATAGCTTTGTCTTTGTTTAAAATTGGGTTGTTTTCCACCATGTGGAGCTTCTGGACTGCAAAAAGAGGCAGTGGCCATGAGCAAAATCAGGTTAAAGAGGTCCTTTGTAGGTGTTTTCCCCCCATTGTGAGCTGAACGTGGTTTTTAGCTATTGAAGATCCAAACTTGTACTGATCCGATCATGTGTTGAGCGAAACCACGCATCCTGAGATGCAGGAATGAAATCAAGAGCATGAACAACTCTGAAATCCAGCTTCCAAGTTCAGTTTCAGTTTACATTCCCCCTGGCTTCATTCCTCTTCCCGTAATGAGTAAAATTTGCCCTTTTTTGGGGCAAGGCAGTTTTCTGAGTGGCTCTGCACATCCTGGCTAAATATTCATCAGTTTCCTGGGAGGAGGAGCATTTTGGGGGTGATCCTCACTGAGGACCAGGATGGCAGTGCAAGAACTGGGAAAACAGGGAAATATTTGTGAGGCAATCCTCACGGACAGCAACTGAATTTCCAGGAATTCTGAATTGTCAGGAAGGAAATAATTTGTATTTCCCTGGGAGGACTGGTGCTCTGTGCAGAGCAGCCCATGGATTATCCATGCACAACTTTCTCCGGCAGGATTTTGGGTGGGAATGGTGGGAATGGGGGTTCTTTTCCAGGCTCTTGGGTTGTTGTGTCTCATTTTTCTGATGTGACACCGCTGAGGAGCTCAGTGGCATGAAAGGGAAGGTCCATGACTCATGGCTGACTGCTGATTTTTCCTGGGAAAAGAAAAGAGTTATGTCACCATTAAAATAAATGTCAGGAGTGAAATCCATCTTCAGAGGAGCTCTTGTACCAATCAAACTGTACAAGTGCTCCTTTGATAGTAGTGAATCAGCTTTCTCTTTTTCTGCTCCATCTTTCCTCGTGTTTTTATCTCATTTTTAATTGTAGTTGTCAGTAAGGGCTTCATCCATCATCAGGAGAATCTTCCTGGTGTGGCAGGAATTTTTTATCCCTGGTACAGTTAAATGAGTGGAAACCTGAGCTGTGCTTTTAGCAGAGACAAAGTGTAAACACTGACCATTAGGAAATTATTTTAAAAGCCCAAGATTGTTTAAAAAATACTTTTAAGATAATAAAAGTCCTGCTTGCCACAGGGTGCAAATCACTGGAGCTTTATAAACTGCTGAGGGTTTATCTGTTATCCTTTTCCTTATCTGCTTTATTCAACAGCACTGGAGGCATTTGAAGGGACTCAGTGTCTGAGCAGTGAAGGGCAAAGATCTGAGGCTTTCTTAATTCACAGTGATTGGTTTGGTTTCCCTTTTCAGTGTGGATTTGCTGGAGTAGGTGCTGGGCATTGTTTTCTGCTTGCTTTGCATTTCCTGGCACAGTTGCTTGGGTTGGGTTGGAGCTGAGCACTTTCAGAATAATGAAGTGGTGGTGGTTATTAGGAGGCTTGAAATTTGGGATATTTTTGCCTAGGGAGGCAGGAACATTTTTCCTTTTTTTCCTTTTTTTCCTCTTTTCCTTTTTTCCCTTTTTTCATTTTTTTTTTCTTTTTTCCCTTTTTCCCGTTTTCCCCTTTTTCCCTTTTCCCCTTTTCCCCTTTTCCCCTTCCCTTCCTTTTCCCTTCCCTTCCCTTCCCTTCCCTTCCCTTCCCTTCCCTTCCCTTCCCTTCCCTTCCTTCCCTTCCCTTCCTTCCTTCCTTCCCTTCCCTTCCCTTCCCTTCCTTCCCTTCCTTCCCTTCCTTCCCTTCCTTCCCTTCCCTTCCCTTCCCTTCCCTTCCCTTCCCTTCCCTTCCCTTCCCTTCCCTTCCTTTTTTCCCTTTCCTTTTTCTTTCCTATTTTTTCCTTTGCTCTTCCTTTTCTTTTTTCCTTTCCTCTCCTCTTCCCTCTCTTTCCTCTTCCCTTCCCCACCCTGGACACTTCCAGGGATGGGGAATCCACCATTTCCCAGTTCGTTCCCCTCTGTATGATGGGAAAATCCCCAATCCCCACGGTTGCACTGGGATGAAAACCCCAAAGCAGCTGCCCTGGGGTTTGTTTGCAGGGCCAAGACCATCAAGAACACGGTGTCTGTGAACCTGGAGCTGACAGCCGAGGAGTGGAAGAAGAAGTATGAGAAGGAGAAGGACAAAAACAAGAGTTTAAAGAACGTTATCCAGCACCTGGAGCTGGAGCTGAACAGGTGGAGGAATGGTAGGTGCCAAAAATTGGGAGCTGGATGTGTCTGTGTTGAAATCTTGCCCTAAATCACAATTTCTATTAATTGTGTCTGGCCACGAAATCTAAATTCACATCATAACTCACAGTTCATAATAATAATGGAAAGTGAATAAGCAAAAACCAGGGAAACCAGCAGCCGTTTGTGGGAGAAAATGCCAAAATTGGTGATTTCAGGGTAGAGGACACAGGAGGCGTCACTAATGTTAATATTGTTAATGATAGTAATCAAAAAAGGAAAAATGTCATTATATTTGGGGTTTTAAAAAAAATAACTCTGCTCCTGAGGCATTAGAATCATTGTGCTTTAAGGTAATTGGACCTTGGGTTTGGGGATTTTTTATAATTGAATTTCACATTAGAATAATTAATTAGTCCTTTAGTGCAATGACAGGGAGTGGCATCTGCTTAGAAGAATCACCATTTGTCTGCTCCTGTGGCTTCTAAATGAAAATTTTTGTTGAGATCAGCCAATTTTCTGATTAGAAAAGTGGGGAATTGCTGTTCAGGGTAGGTTGTAACATCAGCTGTAGGATGGTACAGGAGGCAGAATATGGATTCACACAAATATAAGAATTTTTATTGAAAACAAAACTATTTTAAAATGTAGTTTAGTCTGGAACACTGGCAGATAATTTCTGGCAGCAAACCAGCCTTAGTTTGAATTATTTCACATTTTAAAAATCAATCCCCAACCTCCAAACCAACAAAAAAAAAAAAACAAACCAATGCAAAGCTTATTTTTTTTTTTACAAAAGCCTGGATGGATCTTTTTGTTTAAATATCCTCCTCCCCTCCCTGGGTGCTGCTGTTACCCAGCAATGCATTCAAAAGATTATTGATTTCTTGTCTGACCTTGTGCACTCCCATCCTCTGGAAGGATGGAGGCTTTTTACAAAGGGAACAGTCCCAGCAATCCCACCTTGGATAATATTCCACCAGCACAGTTTATTCCAGGGATTAAGGATTTATTCTACAAATTAAAAGGGTGGCAGGGAATGGGTGAGCTGAGCATTTCAGCTTCCAGGTGCCCAGTTTTTTGGTGTTTTACAGGCAGGAGGTTTTCATCCAATGAGTGAGAAATTAAACATTGCTTTTGGGAATGTTTAATCCCAAAATGTTTATCCTGGTGGATTCTCCACAGCCTGAGCAACATTTTTTGTGTACATGCATTCTAACCAAACCCACCTTTCCTTCCCTGCTCCAGCAGCAAAAAAATCAATTCCCATTTCCCTCATTAATAATAGAAAATGCCATCAAGCCTTCAGAAATAGGGCAGAAAACATTTGGAGTCAAGTACCTGGAGAGAGGTGATGCTGCTTGATTTCAAATTCCACTTTTTCCGTGCTTTCAGCTGGGGGAAAAAAAAATCATCTTGTGCTTTTTCTTGCCCTTTTTGTTTTGCTCTGGGGCCTCACTCAGCCTTTCTGGGCTTTGATCTGTTGGTCCTGTTGACCTGTTCCCCTGCCAGTGAGATAAACTGGCAAGAAGAATGGCTGGTCAAGCTTTCAGGAGCTAAAATATTGGAGTTTTTTCCTGGAAAAGGGAAAATCCTTTACGCTTCCCACCCCCTGAGCAATGTGTGCAGCATCCAGGGTCTTCCCCAGCCTCTGGTAAAGGTGAATTTAATTTCTACCATGAGCACCACACCCCATCCCTCATCTCTGAGCCTGTAATTGTAGCCCAGGGCTGCTCCTGAAGGAAATATTCCTTAGGGACAGGGATTTTGTAGGGAATGTGTCTGCTGTGCACAGGCAACCTCTGGAAGTTGGTGTTTGTGCTGGAATTTGCAAGGTAAAAGTTGAATGTTG
The DNA here is from genome assembly GCF_901933205.1 of Camarhynchus parvulus. Lineage (NCBI taxonomy): Eukaryota > Metazoa > Chordata > Aves > Passeriformes > Thraupidae > Camarhynchus > Camarhynchus parvulus. Next base: position 35,937,901 of record NC_044577.1, read on the forward strand.
TTTTAAACGCGGCTGTGCTGGTCCACCCTGGAGGAAGAGATATTTAAATGCCAGCAGATTTTAGGCTGGAATTTGGGGGGGGGTTTCCCTCCTTTTTGACACCTCTGTTAATCCATGGAGCTAATCCTGAGTATCAAGGGAGTGAAAGGAGAGCCAGGAGTTCTGTGCTTTTAGTGTTCAACCTGCTGCTGGATTTTATGGGATCATCAAGGTTGGGAAAAACCTCACAGAGTCCCTGTGATGCCTTGAGAGGCTGCCCTGGAGCAGAGGCTGGGCAGAGTCACAGAATAAAGCAGGGATTCATTCCAAGGATCTCCTCCATGGATCCACCTTGGGCAGCACCAGAGCCCAGCCAGGGCTGCACCCAAGATGAACCAAAATGGCCCCAAAATGCACGAGCGCTCCTGGGGTCTCTCCCTGGGATCAGTTCTGCTCCATTTGCATCTTGCACTTCATTGTCCCATTCCAGCTTTAGCCCAGGCAGTCCCACCCTGCTTGTTTTTCTCTCTCCAGCCCACGGGGTTTGTTGTAGTTGAGACAGAGACAGTACAAAGCAACACACTCCATTTTCAGAAGGCTTCAAACTATTTTTATTCCAGCATGCATGCTTTTTATACATTCTTGCAAAACTCCTAAGTTTACTCATTGGTCACAAGAAACAAAAAAAGTGCTCATTGGAACAGGCAGCTGCAGGTTTCTCTTATTGATCCTTCTTTCTTTCTTGGTTTCTATGTCAAAGACCTTGGTAGAAAATTCTTTCAGGGCTAAAAATGGATCCTCTTGTCAAACTTCTCTGTGGCTCACTGAAATTTCTGTAAAACCTCTTCCACAGCTGTTTGTGCTCTTGGGATCACAAACCTGAGATTTGGATCATTTGTCCTTGGTGCCCAGCTGGAGCAGGAATTGTTTTGTCTCCCTGCTCTGTGCACAGAGCTCAGCAACACTGAATGTGAAGCTCAGAGCTGCACACTAAAGCAGCTCAGAGTCTGAAAAATATAAAATCTAAACCCTGAGGCATCGCATGGAGTTTGCATTCCCATGGGATCATCACCCTCACAAGGGTGGCCACCTCCCCACACCTTTTCCTTGTCATTTGTATCCCTGGAAGGGGCACAAAGCCCTTCCATGACCAGGAACACCCATCCTGGAGAATCCCTGGATATGGGATTGTAGGATTTCCACGAGCTGTGTTCCCTGCAGGAGAAGCTGTGCCCGAGGAGGAGCAGATCAGTGCCAAGGACCAGAAGAACCTGGAGCCTTGTGATAACACCCCAATCATTGATAACATCACCCCCGTGGTCGCCAGCATCTCCACGGAGGAGAAGCAGAAATACGACGAGGAGATCGCCAGCCTCTACAGGCAGCTGGATGATAAGGTGGGAATGTTGGATCCCAGGTGGGAATGTTGGATTCCGTGGGGGAATGTTGGATTCCAGGTGGGAATGTTGGATTCCACGTGGGAATGTTGGATTCCATGGGGAATGTTGGATCCCAGGTGGGAATGTTGGATCCCAGGTGGGAGTGTTGGATCCCAGGGGGAGTGTTGGATCCCAGGGTGGGAATGTTGGATTCCATGGGGAAGGTTGGATTCCTGGGGGGAATGTTGGATTCTGGATGGGAATGTTGGATTCCATTGGGGAATGTTGGATTCCATGGAGGAATGTTGGATCCCAGGGTGGGAATGCTGGATCCCAGGTGGGAATGTTGGATTCCATGGGGGAATGTTGGATTCTGGGTGGAGATGCACAATTCTTGCCAAGATTTTTGTATTTTTGCTCTATTTCTTCTACTTTTATATTTTTGCTGTATTTCTTCTATTTCTGATTTTTTTGCTCTATTCCTTTTTTGCTCTATTTGTGTATTTTTTGCTGCTGTTTCTATTGTGAACTGGAAAACGCTGGAAAATTCCAAATACTGCACAAAAGCAGATCCTGTAGGCTCTCCACCCCCTTTCCCTGTGCAGACACCGTTTGGGAGCACTCTCCAGGAAATCAGAGCCCAGTTTTTTGATAGTTTTAAGTCCTTTTCTTCAGTGATTTGTGTAAAATCCCTCAGCAAACTGTAATGTCATCTTGGAGTCACCAGGGGAGGAAAAAATCGTAGAATTTGAAGGAAAATACACCCCCATCCCCTTTTGTTTGTGTCGTTGGAGCTGCCAACACAGCCCAGAGGGCTCATTTATTTGTTTATTTCTTTGCACAGCTTGAGGGACATCGGTGGCACTTAAAGCTCTCAGCAATTCCCTTCTCCAGCCATTAAGAGCTTTGGCTTGTGGGAAGATGAAAAGGGGAGGGGAAAAAAAAGGCCCAGAAAAAACCCATTCACCACCCTGGATGAGAGCAGCAAAAAAAAAAAGGGGGCAGCTCTCATCGTGAATCAATAGTCAATTTTAAAATTCAGTTGTAATTAGCAGGAAAATAGCAGCAAAAAGCCCAGTGTGTCCTTGCCTGTTAATATTGAGGTTTGGCTGTTTGTGGACACAGAGAAAATGTGTCTAAACCTGAATTTTGGTCTCCCTGCACAGTCTGGTGGCACTGAAAAGAGCAGTTTTCTGTAAGAAATGACAGCTTTTCTCTGATTGCACTCTCCAGCTTTTCCATATTGATCAGCAAAAGGAAAAAAAAATCAGTCATTGTTTCACTTTCCTCATGCAAAGCAGCAAAGCCCAGTAAATTATTCCAGAGGTAACTGGCAGCAGGTTTGAGTTTTTCCCTAGAAAACATGGGAAGCATAATTTGAGACAGGACTGTAGGAAGTGAGAAGGTATTTGATCCCAAACAAAGGGATCCCCAACCCAAAATATCACCATTTATACCAGTGTTAACAGCTTTTACAGCAGAGCTCTGTGTATATTTATTTATTTTATTTCTGGTATATTGATATATATTTATTTATGTATATTTAGTTTTATCCCCCCTCACACCACTCAAACATGCACAAAGTTTTATTCCCCTTTCTTTCCTAGAAAGAGGAAATAAAAAGTGATCAAGTGAGAGCTGTGAAAAGGAATTAAAAATCTCCACCGCTGTTTCATTGCAGGATGACGAAATCAACCAGCAGAGCCAGCTGGCTGAAAAATTAAAGCAGCAAATGTTGGATCAAGAGGAGGTAAGGAACTAAAATAAATAAACCAACCTAAAAAAAATCCCTTTACATTTTGCTCCTGAGCCCCTTGTTTAATGATTCTGCCCCAGCTGTTCATATTAACTGGCTGAAATTCAAGTGGAAAAGGTGTCAGCCAGGCTTAAACTTGAAATTTCATAATATTCTCATTAAGCCTTGATAAAAGTCCTTGAAATAACAATCCCTCCTGCTGGGAAGTGATGCTGGAGGTCCAAGGTAGGAGTGGGGCCAGGATTTTTCTCTCCAAATGTGATTTTTGATGTGTCTGTGCCCCTTCAGGTACCCAGGCACGACAGACTACAGGCAGTTAGAGATTTCCTGATACTAAATCACTAATTACCATTATTTTGGCAATTAGAGACAGCAATCTGTGAGATGGAAAAACCTGATAATTGGTGCTGCCCCAGATTTGCTGTAAAATCTTGGATTGCTCACTTCAGACATTTGATTGCGTCGTTTCTGTCCCTAAAATGAATTTTTGTTGGGTTTGGGATGGAGAAACGTGAGCACTAAACTCAGTCAAGCCATTCCCTTCTGTGAGCAGTTCTGAGGATGCAAAATGAGGCAATAACACCAAATTCCCCAACTGTTGCTGTGATCTTTCTCAGGAATTGCTTTTATTGTGTATCCAGGCCCTCAGAAAGGATTTCCAAGGTGTTATTAGAGAAAAAAAAAATATTTATGAACATGTATGCTATTTATCACTCAGGGCTCACCTGCCCCCTCTGGGGACTTGTCCTGGCTGGGGGAATCTCCAGCTTTATTTTAATTTATTTTATTTGATTTTATTTTATTTTTATTTTTATTTTATTTTATGCTTAAGCTTCTCATTCTCTTGCCACAGCTTGATTTGATTGCTCTGTGCTGGGGCTACAAAAAATAATAATAATAATAATAATAATAATAATAATAATAATAATAATAATAATAATAATAATAATAATAATATCATCTTATTTTAAAATGCATAATAATAATGCACTTGAAGTACATTATTATTACATATTTATAAAATATAGTAAATACAAATTATATAGAATATATAACAATTATATAATAACAATAATATGTTATTTTATTATCATATTATAATATATTATTACATTATAATATATTATTCTAATAATTTATTTCCTGATGTGTATTATGAGTTTATTTGTGTCACCTCACTTCTCCCAACTTTTTCACATCCCTTGGGGCTGATTTTGCCCCACAGCTGTGCCTTGGTTTTGGGGTGATGTGCATCCCTCCTGAATTATTCCTCACCCTCCCTGTTCCAGTGCCACCTCTGGAAGATCAATCAGCTTTTCAGTGCCCATTTCTCCCCTTTTTTTGTGCACATTCCTGGTCCAGCTTTGCTAAATTCCAAAATCTCTGCAGCTGGTGCTGTCCAGAGCCTTTGTCTGCCTGGTCCCAGCTCTTGTGCAGTGCTTACCTTGGGAGGAGAAGGTGATATTTTATTATTCAAAGGTGATATTTTACTATTCAAAGGTGGTATTTTACTATTCAAAGGTGATATTTTATTATTCAAGGTGCTTTTCCCCACATCAGCCGTCCTTGCTCTCCCCTGGAGATGTGATGAGCTCACTGATCCAGCAGCAGCTGCCTCACTCTGCTCCCCCTAATTAACCAGCCCTTATTTGTGCTTGATTAAGCCAGCAGGTTAATTATAAACCTGCTGCAGATGAGGCTGATTTTAGGGGGATTTTTGGTGCCTTTTCACCTCTGGCTGCTGCTTCAGGTGGGTGTTTTTGGGGGATTCTGGGTATTCCATGCCCAGGTGGAACAGATCCATGGAGTGCTGCAGCCATGGGCCTTTTCCCTGATTTACAGCTCCTCTCCATTAGGTTTTTTTGGTGGCTTTTGAAAAGCTTGCTCCATTTTTCCACACCATATCACCCAGAATCTCCTTGTTTATGCTGCAGGTGATGCCCACCACTTCTTGAAGCCGCGCAGAAAATTTCTGAAGTAAATGTAAATAATAGCTCCATCTGTGTTTAGCAGGAAGACGATTTGAAGCTATTTTGTTGTTTAAATATTTACATGCCATCTGGCTCTGGCAATCCAATGGCTTTTTCCATAGCGTGAGTGCACTTGTGAGGCTGCAGCATTACCAGGGAGATAAATTTCCCCTACATCTGAGTCCTCCCTGGGCACGTGCCAGCCTCCAGAGCTGCCCGCCTGCTTTCCTATTTTCCACAAGCACTCTGAGCCAAAAGAAAAAAGCCATTTCTTCTGGGACATTCTGCTTTTTGGGTGGTCTGCTTGACAGAAATGTTTTTGTTTGGTTTTTTTTTTTTGCTGGGGGTCTCACTCAGGTGCTGGGTGGGCAGATCAGGAGAAATCCAGCCAAAACACTTCAGCAGGGAAGGTTTTATTCCACTGTCTGCAATATTATACCAATCCATAATCCATATTGCTTGGGAAGGAGTGAATTCTGTGAATGACTGCCCAAACTTTGCTGTTAGGATGAGCATCAGGCCCTCCCACACCTCCTGCACTGCTTTTATCTGTTGTAATTCCCTATCTGATGTTTTCATGCCATGTCAAGCCCTGGGCTTGTTGTTATTCTTGAAAGTGCGGTATTAGCAATAAATGTTAGGTGTCACTTTTATTCATTTTCACATCCCCCTGCAGTGCAGGGCTGCTGGTGGGGCTGGGGTTGTGCTGAGCACACCAGAGCTGAATTTTCAAAGCTTTAACATCTCACTGAGCATTGCTTCAAGGGCAAGGGACAGTGACCTCCCACAATCACTGAAACCTCAGCAGCAAGCAAACAGTAAATTTAAGAAGTTTTCCAGCTTGGAAACACTCTCTAAAGTGTGTGTGTGAAGTGAGTATTTTCTTCTGAGATTAATATTTTCCCTCAGCAAACAGGAGCAGCTAATCTGTCCTCAGCATCGTCCTGCAGATGATGAGTGAGAATAATCGTCTTAGGTTTGCTTATCAAAATATTTCTGTGAAGCCACGAGGTCTTTGAGGCTGCCTCAGAGAGCCCTTTTCCCTCAGCTCAGCTCAGAGCCCTGAGCCTCTGGTGAAACATTTTACTTTGTGGGATGTTTTTTTTTTTGCTCTGAGGATTGAGGGCAGAAAATGTCTTTGGAGCTCTGATACTGCTTGGAGTCAGTTTCTGTGCCTCAGCCTTGGGTCATAATAGGATTTGATGAAGATTTTTCTCGTTGAAGTTCAGAGCTTTTTTTTTGTGCTTCCTTCAAATGCTTTTGTGCTGGAACTGCTGCTGTTTTCAGGATTTCTCCCCTGCTGCACGCGCGATTTGTGCTCACTCTTTTTCCCCCCCTCTTTGCCTGTGTTTCTCCTTTTCAATATTGCCTTTTGAAGGGGTTTTTGGGTCGCTCAATGCTGCTGTGATGTTCCTCCCCAGCTTTTGGCCTCCACCAGGAGGGATTATGAGAAGATCCAGGAGGAGCTGACCCGGCTCCAGATTGAGAATGAGGCGGCCAAGGATGAGGTGAAGGAGGTGCTCCAAGCCCTGGAAGAGCTGGCTGTCAATTATGACCAGAAATCCCAGGAGGTGGAGGACAAAACCAGGACCAACGAGCAGCTGGCAGATGAGCTGGCACAGAAAAGTGTAAGAGCAACTTGTTCATCCTCCTGGTTCTCTCCTTGCACGCTGAACATCCCCAAAAACCTGCTGGTGTCACCCTCTCATCCCTGTCTTAATTAAACAACGAAATTAAGGGGATTCAGAAGCTGCTCTGTGGAAGTTGGTGGCAGATTGTGGCTCTTGCAGCAAGGGACTGGATGTGAGAAGTGGCCATCCTGTGTTTTGGATATTTAAAAGCTGTATTTTGCCAAGAGAGCTGTGAAAATCTGCCTCGTGCAAATGGCAGCGTTTTGTGGTTTTCTGGACTCTGTGCTGTGGAGCTGGGATTTTACAGGGAGCCAGGGGATCTCAAGGAAGGAATCAGGAAAAAAAAAATTAATCGGCTTTTTCAGCTCTGATGTGTCCTGAATCTTAAGCAAAAAATGGGATCTGAGGAAAATCAAGATTGGTTTAGTAGCTTAAAGCATCCTTTTCCCTTAATTCATTACACCAACTTAAGGAGCTGTTGTTAACAGATCTGTTTCATTAAAGGCTTTGTTATCTCCCCCAGTAAACCAGATTACCACAAAATCCATTGGAAAAAATTGAATTTTCTATCCCTCCCTACCTATTTCCCTGTGATTAACCTCCTTTGATGTATTATGCAAATCAGAATCTTGGCGGATTTGCTACATTTAATAGATCTAAAGTAGTCTTTGGTGGCAAGTGAGTTGTGAAAGTGGATTATGCCAAGGTGGAACTGGATGTGTCACTACATTGTGCCAGCAGGCATGAAGAAAATACCCCCTGAAAACGGCCCAGCCTGCAGAGGGGAGGGTAATTCTTGTTTTTGAACCTTTCCAGAGCGCCCTGACAGCGACCCAGAGGGAGCTGGGCCAGTTGCAGGAGCTCAGCAACCACCAGAAGAAGAGAGCCACAGAAATCCTGAACCTGCTGCTGAAGGACCTGGGGGAGATCGGGGGAATCATCGGCACCAACGACGTCAAAACCGTGCGTGGGCTTTGTGCTTGTGCTTTCAGCTTTCCCCAGCTCCTCCTGCAGGGAAACAGCCCAGCAAAGCAGGGAGTCCCACTGGGGCTTGCCTTGGAGGGGACTTAAAGCTTTTCTGATTCCAAATCTCTGCCTGGATAGGGACACCTTCCCCTATCCCAGGCTGCTCCAGCCCGGCCTTGGGCACTGCCAGGGATCCAGGGGCAGCCCCAGCTGCTCTGGGAACCCCAGCCCAGCCAGGAATTCCCAATTCCCAATGTCCCATCCATCCCTGCCCTCTGGCAGTGGGAGCCATTCCCTGGCTCCTGTCCCTCCATCCCTTGTCCCCAGTCCCTCTCCAGCTCTCCTGGAGCCCCTTCAGGCCCTGCCAGGGGCTCTGAGCTCTGCCTGGAGCCTTCCCTTCTCCAGGGGAACATTCCCAGCTCTCCCAGCCTGGCTCCAGCCCCGGGAGCATCACAGGTGTGGAATGTGTGGATCCAGCAGTCCTTGCCCCAGGACACTCTCTGTAAATCCTGGCTGAGCACACAGGAGGACACTGCAGAGCTCTTTATCTGGCTGGGAATGATGGCTTATGAAAGCTGACCTAGAATAGAGACTAGACAGAGCTAAAGAATAAAGCAGGGATTTAGCAAGAGGCCAGCTCAGTAAATACCCCAAGATTTCAGAATAGTGAATAGGAATAATAAAGGAATAACAGAGCCCCTCCTTGAGGACTGGGAATTCATAAAGGAATGAGAAAATTCCATTTCTCTGCAGGGGAGCCAAGGTGTTGAGGCTGCAGGAAAACCAGGGAGGGGACAGGTGACAAAGCAGGACAGGGATTGTGACAGAGGTGATCCCACAGAAATGGGGCTGATGCTTTGTGAATGCTGCCCTGGAGCAGAGGCTGGGCAGAGTCACAGAACAAAGCAGGGATTTATTCAAAGGATCTCCTGCATGGATCCACCTTGGGCAGCACCAGAGCCCAGCCAGGGCTGCACCCAAGATGAACCAAAATGGCCCCAAAATGCACGAGCGCTCCCGGGGTCTCTCCCTGGGATCAGTTCTGCTCCATTTGCATCTTGCACTTCATTGTCCCATCCCAGCTTTAGCCCAGGCAGTCCCACCCTGCTTGTTTTTCTCTCTCCAGCCCACGGGGTTTGTGCTCCTGGGCTGAGATTTGGGTCATTTGTCCTTGGTGCCCAGCTGGAGCAGGAATTGTTTTGTCTCCCTGCTCTGTGCACAGAGCTCACCATCCCATAATATGAAACCTAGACTTACACACTAAAGCAGCACAGAGCCTGAAAAACAGAAAGCTAAACCTGAGGCATCAGGGGAGGCTCAGTGTCTGGGCTCACAGCTCCCACAGTTATTCCCAGCTCAGTTTTTGGGGCCAGAGCCCATCTGGGAGTCAATGAACTGATTAGTGCGGGGTCTGAATTCCCCCCAAACCAATCCACACGTAGCCCAACTCCTTCCCTAGCAGGCACGACTCAGAATTCACAGAATATGAAAATATTGGCTTCCTGGCCAAGTTTTGATCTGAAGTTTGGTGCACATTTTGGTCAGCCCTGCTTTGAGGTTTGCCTCTGTGTGGCTCTGTGTGCTTTGGGGATGCAGCAGAGGAGGTGGCTGCTCACTTTGTCACATTTGTACAAGAACAAAATGCTGATTTCAGAGAAAATATTTGTATGGTCATTGCTAAATGGCAGCGATGGAAACTTTCCACGGCCTGGAAAAATCTCCTTGGTGGTGTTAATGCCATCCTTGTCTATTTAAAACCCCATGAAAAATAGCAGTGGTTGAAAGGGGCTAAGTCCATTTTTGAGATGTATGAAAACTCCTTGCAATACATTTTTGTTACTTTTAGTTCACGTTTTGTCCTGCCAAGGCTCTCTTTGGGCAGCAGGAGCTGCAGCCTGTCCTGCTGCAGAGGACGCAGTCCCTGCCGTCCCTGTGGTGCTGCAGACTGCAGCCTTTGGAGATGTCACAGCAGCCTCTGGTGGCCGCAGGAGCCGGGACTGGGACAGGAAATCTTTGCAAATGGAGGCAGAGGCAGTTTGGTACGAGTTCTTGTAGGAACTGAGATGTCAGCACTTCAGGGGACAGCTGCCAGTGGAAATCAGGCCAGACTGAGGAGCTTTTCGAGAATAATTTCAAATTTGTTGGCAATTAGCATCTTTTCCAAGTGTGTCTAATCTCAGAGCAGACTGACAATTTTGGAAGAAATGTCATTTTTCAGGATTTTTGGGAGAAGAAGCAGCACATGTTCCCTTCCCTTTGGCAGTGCTGGGAAAAAAGGGGAAGCAGATGAAGTTGAGCTGTGTTACTGCTCAGGGAGAACCTGCACAGATCCTCAGTGGAATCTCCTGAGCTGGAAGGGACCTACAGGATCATGGATCCAGCTCCTGGTCCTGCACAGACACCCCAAAATCCCACCCTGGGTATCCCTGGGAGTGCTCTCCAAACCCTTCTGGAGCTCTGGCAGCCTTGGGAATGTGCCCATTCCCTGGGGAGCCCAGCACCCTCTGGGGGAAGAGCCTTTACCTGAAATCCATCCTAATGCCTGGATATGATATCCCTTCACACAAATGTGAAATATCCAAGATAGATAAAAATAAAATATACAAGATAAAAAGACAAATCAAACCAAAAATTCTGAAGGAAGCTATGTCCTTAATGTAATAAGCACTCATTAAGTGAAAAGATCCTGATTCTAATTTTTTTTTGTCCTCCAAATCTGAGTTTTAAGTTTTCAGAAGTAACTTATGCTCTTCTCCCCTGCTCCAAGCTCTCTTTCTGAAATGACCCCTGGCCTGTAAAGCCATCCCAGAGCCCAGGCCCGGCCTGCAGGCTGGTTCCCAGAGCAGGAGCAGCTCTGGGTGCGAGCAGCCGGCCCTCCCTGTGTGCTCAGTTGGCAGATGTGAACGGCGTGATCGAGGAGGAGTTCACCATGGCCAGGCTCTACATCAGCAAGATGAAGTCAGAGGTGAAGTCGCTGGTGAACAGGAGCAAGCAGCTGGAGAGCGCCCAGATGGACTCCAACAGGAAGATGAACGCCAGCGAGAGGGAGCTGGCGGCCTGCCAGCTCCTCATCTCCCAGGTGGGTCTGCTCCTGCCTGCTCCAGGCCTTGGGGCCTGCCAGCTGTGCTGGTGGGAGGCTTTTGGGATGAGGTGAGAGATGAGAATACGACTTCGAGTTTCCAGAAGGTTGGTTTATTATGATATGATATTATATGAAATTCTATTTTATTATATGAAATGATTTTAAATTCCATTCTATTCTATTCTATTCTATTCTATTCTATTCTATTCTATTCTATTCTATTCTATTCTATGGAATTATATATTATATTATATTAATTATATTTTATTAGTATAGTATACTATAGTATAGTATATTATACTATATTATTACAGCATATTATAGTATAGTCTATTATATTATAGTATATTATAGTATAGTATATCTTAGTATACCATATGATATTCTCATATGATATTCTATCATATCATATTATGTTATATAATATATATATATTATAATACAATATAATGTATTATAATATAATGTATTACATTATATTATATTACATTCCAGTGTATTATTATAGTGTAGCATAGTGTATTATAGTATAGTATACTATACTATATTATATTATAGTATACTATAGTATATCATATGATATATCATACCATATTATATTATATTATATTACATTATATTATATTACATTACATTACATTACATTACATTACATTACATTATATTACATTACATTACATTATATTATATTATATTACATTACATTATATTATATTATATTACATTATATTACATTATATATTATTATTATATTATTATAGTATAGTGTTGTATAGTATATTATAGTATATAGTATAGCATACTATATTATATTATAGTATACTATAGTATATTATAGTATAATATATATACTATATTATGTTATAGTATGATATGGTATGGTATAGTATAGTATGGTATAGACTCTCTCTTAGCTCCTTCCCAGCCATTCTGCTGTGAGTTGTCCCAGCCATCCCCTCTGGGTGTGGAAATTCCCTGTTCCCTCTCCCTTCCACGGGCCAGTTGTCCCTGAAGTCCCAGGGCAGGGCTGCGCTCCTCCCCTCTCACTGCTGCTCCTTGTCTTTGAAGCACGAAGCCAAGATCAAATCCCTGACAGACTACATGCAGAACATGGAGCAGAAGAGGAGGCAGCTGGAGGAGTCCCAGGACTCCCTCAACGAGGAGCTGGCCAAGTTACGCGCTCAAGGTACAGCTCTGGGTCTCGTCATTCCTCTCTTGGGACACTCAGTTTTGTGTCTTAGTGATGTGAAAAACTATAAAACCCACACACAGATCCTTTACCAAATGGCACCAATCAGTCTTGCTGAATATTCTGTAAAATGCTGGATTTCTGTAAAATAAGGATTTATCTAAATTTCAGTTGTCCCTCTGCGACATCCCTGCCTCGTTCCAAGCAAAGCTGCTTCCCTCAGATGTGCACAAGTTGTGTCTTTCCCAGCTGACTTCATTTTTAAGGCTAGCTTGGCTTTCCCCTTCCAATTTAATGTGGAAAATGTGTAGGTATCAAAAGGAGCTCTTGTAGCTTTGCTAAGCTCCTGGGTTATATCAATTTATAACCTTAAAAAAAAAATCATTCTGGATTTCTGCACAACGGATTTTCCCTCTCTGAGGAAGCAGCAGGTGGGGACAAGACTTTTTATTTTTTTAAATTATTTTATCATCTCCTGCATTGTTAGAACAGAATCTTCATTCCATCTCCTGGAATAAATTAAATTTATTTTTAAATCTAAAATATAAAATTAAAACTAAAACTGTTTCCACCTTTAAACAGAAAAAATGCACGAAGTCAGCTTCAAGGACAAGGAGAAGGAGCACCTGACACGACTCCAGGATGCAGAGGAGATGAAGGTAGTTTGGCACAGTGGGAATTTTGAAGGAATTTCTTGGTGAGATTGTTCATTGGGGTGGAATTTTGTCTTCCTGTTCACATAGTAAAAATTACATTGATTCACCTCTGTGTTACACTAACTTTTTGCTGCTGGAGCTCTGCTGGAAGTCAGTTTGCTCAGTAGTGATGAGGCTGCTGGGCTTAATATCATTTAGGTACTTATAAATTTGATTTTAAAAGAGGCTGCTTCCCCAAAGTTCTGCTGGGATTCTGATTACCTCCTGGAAATAATAATAAAGTATATAAACCCGTTTTCTGGTCTTTTTCCTTTGGAATGCCAGGAAATGTTTGCAATAATCAGTTGTTCTGATGCGGCTGCACATTGCAGACAAGGAAAAATACAGTTTTACAAGGACAGCGATAGAGCTTTGCCAGCTGCAGAACTTTTCCCTCCATCCCAAAAATTTTAAGTGATGAAAGCAGTTGTAAAGTGATGAAAGCAGTTGTGATTAAAGTGCTTGTACCTCACAGCTCCAAGGAAAAAAGCAAAGTTTGCGTCAGCAGTCTAAAGACATAAATTGAGTTTTTCCTGTTGCTTGAGGCATGTTTGCTCCTGGAGTTTAAATTTAAATAATAATTTCAATAGCAGGGCTGTGGATAAACAATTCTCAGAGGTTTGGGTTTCATTTCTGTCACAGGTGGAGCTGTACAAGTATTTCCTGGGTGAATAAACAGGGGAAATAAGAGAGGATTGGTGTAAAATCAGTGGTTTTGTGGCCAAGCCCTGGGTTTTCATGGGGTACTTTTTGCAAGAAAATGAGTCAAAATTGTCATACATCTCTTGCTAAAAACGGAATTTAAAGGCTGGATGAGCAGGCCCAGATTTTTGTGATGACAGAAGGAAATGGCAGGCAGATTCCTGAGTGGATTTGGTGTTTCCCCTCAAATCCAGAGGCTGGGTTAGAGGGAGCTGTGTGTCCCTGGGCTGCTCTGATTCCCACTCTGTGTCTGCAGAAGGCTCTGGAGCAGCAGATGGAGAGCCACAGGGAAGCCCACCAGAAGCAGCTGTCCAGGCTGAGGGATGAGATCGAAGAGAAGCAGAAAATAATCGATGAAATCAGGGAGTAAGTTCACCCTCTCCACCCCTCCTCTGTCCTGGGATGCTTTGGGCTTGCTTTTGTTAGGTTTGATTGATGTTGCTTTGCATGTTCTGCCCTTACACGCAGCAGCCAACCCTGTAATTATTTTGTAGGGTGGATTACAGTGCCTAATTCTTTATTGGGGAGCTTTAACAAGGCCATAAAATCATAGGGAGTTTATAAAAAAGGGTGATGTTGCACCTGCAGGTCAGGAGGTGAGAGGAGCTTGGAGGAGAGCAGGTTTTAAAGCATCACGGAATCATTTGGGTTGGAAAATCCTTTAATGTCATCGAGTTCAGCCACCACTGAACCACGTCCCCAGGAAGGGTTTGAGATTCTCACAGCAGCCAGTCCTGCCCCAGACCTTCTGAGAGTCTGGCTGACTCCAACAGCTCCCATTTTCACACATTTTTATATTTTTTCCTCACACACTAATGTGACTCTGTTATGGTTTGCTCCTGTGGTTTTTTTTCCTAAAATCTAGGCATTCTTTTATCATATTTATTGTTTATGGCCAAAGATTAATTGTAGGGAAATGAGGAAGCAAGCAACAACAATTTGGGTCCCCTTTAAGGCAAACAAAACAAACCACTAAATTTAGCCCTCCAATATTTTAAAATAATGTCCTCCAGGTTCTTTATGCTTCATTTCTTCCAGAGTTTTTCAGTAAAGAGTTACAGCTTTACTTTTGCTCTGCCCAATCCCATTTTGTTCGTGGAGATTTTCCCTCCCTTCCTCCTGAGCTGGGCTGACTTTTCCTTTCACATTTCCAGCATGAACCAGAAGCTGCAGCTGGAACAGGAGAAGCTGAGTGCTGATTATGATAAATTAAAAATTGAGGACCAGGAAAGAGAAATGAAACTGGAAAAGCTCATGTAAGTGCAGAGTTTGGTATCCCTGAACCCCTTCATGTGTGGAAAACATGCTAGGGAGAGGGATTTGTGTTGGAAAATTCACACTGAAAATATAATTTCAGTAGCAAAGCCAGAAGGAGCTACTAATAAATAATTACCAATTACTCTATTTTTATACCCCAGGCATTTCAATAGTGGCTTTGATAACTACCAAAAAGAGTTCATTAGAGCTCTGACTTTATAAAATATCCCAGCAAGTCTTAAATCTCTCATTCCTTAATACACAGCAAAACAAGCATGAAAGAAGTTGGGAATTTGTGGTGGGGTTTGTTGATTTTTGAGGAGTTTTAAACCAGATGTTTGAGTAAAAAGCCTTTCCTGGAAATGAGAGAGGAAAATCCCATGTGTGGACACAAAGATGGAGGTGGTGACTCAGCCCTTCCAGGTGACAAAATTGGATATTTGGGGCAATCAAAAACATAATTAGAGATGTGCAATTTGCTGCCACCTGCAGATGTGCAGCTCCAGCTGGATGCTGTTGATTCTCCTCTGTTCATTTGGATTGATTTGGGTTCCATGTTGTGATCTTTCCAGACTCCTTAATGATAAAAGGGAACAAGCAAGAGAAGACCTTAAAGGGCTGGAGGAAACAGTGGTAGGTCTTAATTACACTTTATTCAGCTTTTCCTCCTATATCTGTATACCCTGGTGATACATATTTTAATTTTTGAGTAAACAGCTTTGAACTACCTAAATTAAAATTTAAAAATGTTGTTTTTACCGGTTTTGGAGAAATTGTTCTCATCAATGTGGTTTTGGGGCTGGATGGGGTTTATTTTGTGCATTCAGAGTGATTCCTAGAGAGAAAATCCAGAGTTCTTTTCTCCTTTTACCAACTCAAATGCAAGGAGAACTTTTACACCTGAGCATCTACTATGTCCTTGTCATTTGTGCTTTTCTAAAAATTATTGTTTTGTTATTTTTATTCCAGGCAAGGGAGCTTCAGACTCTTCACAATCTGCGCAAGCTGTTTGTCCAGGATCTTACCACCCGTGTTAAAAAAGTAAAACTCTGCTCTTTTAAACCCAAATCTTCTCCTTTATGTGAAATATTCTTGTGATTTGCTGGAAGCCTTTAGTGCATACATTTACAGAATGGGATAATGTTTTCTTTAGTAGCAGTGAGAAACAAGATTAAAGCTGTTCTGATGTCTATCAGCTTTTATTTGGTCCTAATTTGATAAGGAAAATGTTGGTGGGTGAGGGAAGTGAATTTATCCAGTGCAGTTCAGCTACAAAATTCTCAAAGATGATGAGCTTTAGAAATTATTTAGTATAACTTGGTTTTCCTATTCAGGATTCCCCCATAATTATTCAGTAAAAATAGCTTGGTTTTTTTGTCTAAGGGGAAATGCGATTCCTAAAAATCAAACAAAGAGTTAAAATAATTTCTCTTAAATTTGGGGCTCAGTAAGACTTTTCTGCCTTTGGGGAGCTCAGATTTGCCAAAGAGCTGAGCTTCCCCTTGAGTTTGTGCCTGGCCTTGCTGAGTGCTGCAATTTTGTGTGCAGAGTGTTGAACTGGATAGTGATGATGGAGGTGGAAGTGCTGCGCAGAAGCAGAAAATTTCCTTTCTTGAGAACAACTTGGAACAACTTACAAAGGTTCACAAACAGGTAAAGGCTCCCTTTCCCTTCTTTCCTTTCCCCTCTTTCCTTACCCCTCTTTCTTTTCCCCTCCTTTCCCCTCCTTCCCTTCCTCCATCAAAACTTGCACTTTTTGAATATTTACAAGAGTAATTTTGGAAGGTAACCTGTGCTGTCTGAGGAAAATGTACCCACTAAACTCCTTGGAATTGGGAGTTAGAGCTGCTCTTCCCACTCTCTGTACTTCTAGGAATGTGGTAAATCAGGATTTTTTTGTTTTCTGTGAAAATAGATCTGTTTTGGCACTAGGAAATACATAAAAATAGCTGTTTTCTGGATGGATTGTGCATCCCCAGTTTGACTCCTGGGCCTGAAGCTGCTCAGAGGCACCTTGGAGGTGGTTGGAGTGGATTCAACCAGCAGAGTTTTCAATGAAAACAATGGAATTGGGGTTTTCTGTGCAGCTGAAGGGCTGGTGCCTCCCTGGGGTGGTGAGGTTGGTAATTTCTGGGCCTGTCCATTTGTGTGTCCTCCTTCCTTCGTGGAATTCCAGTTTCATACAATCCCAGATGTGGAATTAAAGCCCATCCAGTCCCATCCCTGCCATGTCCCACAGCTTCCTCTATCCCAGGGTGCTCCAAGCCCTGTCCAGCCTGGCCTTGGGCACTGCCAGGGATCCAGGGGCAGCCACAGCTTCTCTGGGCACCTGTGCCAGGGCCTCCCCACCTTCACAGGAAGAATTTCTCCCTGAAATCTCCTCTCCCACTATGCTGGAGCTGTGTGCCCCCATTCAGGTGCACACCACAAAGCACTAAAGCTGTTTTGGTTTCTTTTTTGAGCAGTGGCATAACTCTGTGCACTGCACTCTCCTGAGCTGTATTAGTGACCCACACTCCCAGATTTGCTTTAATTACTCCTGTGGAAGTGCTCAAAGAGCAGGAAGTGCTGGACTGTGATAAGTGTCTGCTAAGGTTTGGGGTTTTCAGATTCCCGGGGAACAGATGGTTTCAAGACCTACTTTCTAAATGTGGAAACTGGGACATGTTCTGAGTGGTTTTTCTTTTACCATTTTGCCTTTTTTTTCACTGGTTTCATGCATCTGCTGGGTTTCAAATGTGGATTTTTATAGCTCTCATTAGCGTGTATTTACTCAAAATCAACTTGGGATCCACATCTTGTAGGAAACTTGCAGAGAAAAGTGACATTGGACTTGATACCATCCTGTTTGGATTTTATATCATAACTGCTTCACACAACAAGGGTTCAGCACTTGCAGAAAAAGCACATTGTGACAATGTTTTTTTTAGCTGGTTTGTGTTTTTCTCCAGCACTAGGCCTGACCCAGCAGGTGTCAAATGCTCTGATTGTTAAACAACGTGTGAATGTCAGGACATGCTGTTGCTTTGCTGTATTATTAATGTGGTTGTTAATCCACTTTTCTCTCCAGAAGAGGGAGAGTCACTCCTTTGGAGCGGATTTCTCTTGACTTCCAGCAGTGGTGTAATCTGTTCAGTAGAAATTGGGCTGGATTTTCTGCCTGTTTGCATCAGTTTTCTGTTTATTAAAAATCAATCCTCTCTTGGCTGTTGCTGCATGAGAGGGCAGATGTGATTTGTATAATTGATAGACCTTGCTCGGGTTCATGTTAAACTGAGGAAGTGCACCAATTCAAATCATTATATTTGTAGTTACAGGCCTAAAAGTGATTTCTTAGTGAAGTTCCCAGTTCTCCCACATGGCTGAGTAGGGAACACACAGGTGAACACATCAGAACCACTGGAAATGATGAATTTGGGGTGATGCCTGGTGATGTCTGTAAGACATATTCAGGCATTATTATTTTAAAATAATGAGGTGACCAGGATTTGCACAATCCTGGAGATTTCTGTGTTCTGAGGCAATGTAGAGTTTCTGCTGCAGTTTTGGATGTGTAGAGAAACTAAGATTTTTACATTAATTTATGGAAAAAATCAGTTTAACTTTAGTACTCAAGGTCTGGAGAGCAACTGGTAACATTTTCTCTCTCCTCGTGAGGCGACTTTTCCCACCATTTCTCTGAGGAGATTTTTGCCAATTTCTTTTGACCTTGTGGGTCCATTCCAGCTCAGGACATTCTAAATTTCTCTTTAACCTAAGCTTTTCACATTAATTTTTGGAATAAATCAGTTTAATTTTAGTACATTACTTACGGAGAGCATGGTGATGTTTTCTCTCTCCTCGTGAGGTGACTTTTCCTGCCATTTCTCCGAGGAGACTTTTGCCAGTTTCTTTTGACCTTGTGGGTCCATTCCAATTCACGATATTCCATATTTCTCTTTAACCTAAGCTTTTCATGTTAATTTCTGGAAGAAACCTGTTTAATTTTAGTACATGACCTATGGAGAGCAACTGGTGATGTTTTCTCTCTCCTTGTGAGGTGACTTTTCCTGCCATTTCTCTGAGGAGATTTTTGCCACTTTCTTTTGACCTTGTGGGTCCATTCCAATTCATGATATTCTAAATTTCTCTTTAACCTAAGCTTTTCACATTAATTTTTGGAAAAAATCGGTTTAATTTTAGTACATGACACATGGAGAGCATGGTGGTGTATTCTCTCTGTGAGCCGACTTTTCCCGCCATTTCTCTGAGGAGATTTTTGCCAATTTCTTTAGAAATTGTGGGTCCATTCCAGCTCAGGACATTCTAAATTTATCTCTAACCTAAGCTTTTCACGTTAATTTTTTGGAAAAATCAGTTTAATTTTAGTACCTGACACATGGATAGCATGGTGGTGTTTTCTGTCTGTGAGGGGACTTCTCCCGTCATTTTTCTGAGGAGATTTTTGCCAGTTTCTTTTGACCTTGTGGGTCCATTCCAGCTCAGGACATTCTAAATTTCTCTTTAACCTAAGCTTTTCACATAAATTTCTGGGAGAAATCTGTTTAATTTTAGTACACAAGGAGTGTAGAGCAACTAGTGGCATTTCCTCTCTCCTCGTGAGGGGACTTCTCCCGCCATATTTCTGAGGAGATTTTTACTGCTTTCTTTAGACCTTGTGGGTCCATTCCAATTCATGATATCCTAAATTTCTCTTTAACCTAAGCTTTTCACATTAACTTCTGGAAGAAACCTGTTTAATTTTAGCACATGAGCCATGGAGAGCACGATGGCGTTTTCTCTCTGTGAGGCGACTTCTCCCGCCATTTCTCTGAGGAGATTTTCACCCCTTTCTTCTTACCTCCTCTAACTTTGCGTGGCTTTCCCCACAGCTGGTACGTGATAATGCAGATCTTCGTTGCGAGCTTCCTAAGCTGGAGAAACGCCTTCGAGCTACGGCAGAGAGAGTTAAGGCCCTGGAGAGTGCACTGAAGGAGGCCAAGGAGAACGCCATGCGCGACCGCAAGCGCTACCAGCAGGAGGTGGATCGCATTAAGGAGGCCGTGAGAGCCAAAAACATGGCCCGGAGAGCACACTCTGCCCAAATTGGTGAGGACATGGAGCTAAAGGGGCTGCCCACGTGCTTCAGGCTCAGGCTGGTTGCTGGGGGTTGAGTGGAGGGAGTAAAACATAAAACAAGAGGGGCTGCTTCTCCTCTGCTGCACAGGAATCTTCAAAGGCCTCACTTTTTCATGGAATTTGCCCCACCTCGAGTTTAAAGAGGCTCTGCTGTTCTACTGGGTAAATAAAGGGCATAATGGGTCTTGTGTGCCCTTCTAGTGACCTGAAAACTTGTCTCCTTAAATTAGTCGCTCACTTTCTTCCTCCTCCTCCCCCTACATGCTCCCTCTCTGCTTTCATTCTTTCCTTGCCTTTCTGGACCTTGTCCATTTCTCTTTTTTCCCCCTGGTTACTCCTCCATGTGATTTAATTCCAAAAAATCTTCCTTTGTACTTCAGATATTGATATATCTCCGAGGCACAATGCAACGTGTGCGCACAACGGAGGAATGGGGCAATTCTTGGAATGATTTGTTGGGATTAAAAAGGATAACGGTTTAGATGGAGATGACAATATTGGGTTATTAAATCCTGAGGGAGAATCATGCAGCACAAAGTGTCACCTCCTGAATGCTTCCTCTTGTTGGGAGCCATCCAACCTTTGTATTGATATCTTCTGGAATGGTGTAAATTGGACATAAAAAGTGCCTCACTGCCCAGCAAGTGACTTCGCTCTGCTGTTGGACAGTCCATAATATTTGCAGATCAAATTCATGGGAAGGTGGAGGGGCTCTGCTAGCAGGAAAAAGGATCTGCTAGCAGGAAAAGGGATCTGCAAGCAGGAAAATGGGTGTATTTGTTGTTGGCCAAGGCAGGGAGTGCTGTGTTCTGCACAGCTGGATCAGAAACCACCGAGTTGGGAAACAATTGGAGGAGAAGGGGAGGTGGGAAGCTAAAATGGGAAAGCTAAAATGTCTTGTTTGGTCCCTCCTTGCCCTGTGCAGCCAAGCCCATCCGCCCTGGTCACTACCCAGCATCTTCTCCGACGGCCGTCCACGCCATCCGAGGGGGAGGAATGTCCAACTCCAGCTACTACCACAACACCAAATAAATGAGAGGTAAGGCCAGAGTCACTTACTCACCTCTCCCACTGATCACTCAGTTCCCTTATATTTCATCTTGGTTTTTAGGAGACCCACAGTAATTTTTTTTCTGTTTTTAGTAGTTGTTTGCTGATAATTACAATACTCGTTAATTGAATGCCTGTTAAGAGGCTTTGCCAGCTGCTGAGGAGAGGTTTTATTTTAATGACTTAGCACTTTTAAGTTTTTTAAAAACTGCTCTGGTAAATCTGGACCGAAATTCACACATAGAGGTATGAAACTCATGTAGTAAAAATACAGATCCAGAGGTTCCTTCTGCCAGCATCATCTTCTGCTTTCATGGATGTGTTTCCATGTTAGGATATTCCAGCCTGGCATAGGGGTAGAGCAGCTGTCAGTGGCAGCAAGAGACATCTCCAAATTTGAGTGTCACTATTTGGCACACTTTGCACTCTTAACTCTCTTCATGAAAATTAAAAAACCCTAAATATATTACTTTAATTGCCAGGGCTTGAGAGTTTCTCCTAAGCAAAAGATGAGCGGCATATTTCCAAGAGTCTGTTCCATGGACTCCATCCTCCCATTTCTTTCTTTACATGCTCATTGGAGAGATTTTATAAATATAATATATATATTATAATAGAAATAAATGCTTGTTGGAGAGGTTTTATATCTGCATTATTTTAGATGATCACTTTATGCCACAGACGTGCCAAGAGCCGGATGGCAGCGAGTGGCTGTGAAAAGCAGCCTGGGGACAGCAAACTTGTCCCTCCAAGTCTGGCTTTTTGCCTTCCTTGAGGATTAATTCTGTCTCACAACTCTCTTCATGGTCTGTGGTCTCCTCGAGGCATTCTTGGGTGGTTTTTTTTGGGAATGTTTCATGTCAGGCTTGCATGCCAAGCATCCATCACGCCACACTCAAGCTGTTATTGTGCTGGGGGATTGTTCCTGCTCATTGTGTTTGCCATGAGCTTCCAGCAGCAAATATTTCCTCTGTGGATAAATTAGGACAAGGCTTTGCTGAGTGGTTTTGTCCATTCTGGTCTGAAATTGGCTTTTCCACCTCAGGAGTGAGGCGCCTCTGTCCATCTGCTTCATTGCATTCCCACCTCTGTGACCTGGCAAAGAGTGGGGTACAGGGCCTTGTCAAAGATTTCTAAACATTTCTTGTAACAGCTACTCTGAGGGGGAAAAGCTGCCACCTGCCTCAAATAAATGCACCTTTAATTTACCAGCTGCAGTGAAATGAAGAGTCAGACTCAAACAGGCCACAATTGTCAAGTGAACAACTGTAGATTAATAAAAGGTATTAATAAAAGGTATTAATAAAATTATCACACTTCAAACCGGATGGGTTTGTAATAACAAGGCAGGACTGTGGAAGTCAGGAAAAAGCAATCAGGAGGCATAAAATACTCACCAGGTATTTCAGATGCTGAGGTTTAGATTTGAGGGCTGTGGAGATGAGCAGGTTCAGGCCATGTTGCAGAGGAGCACCAGGGAAAATGAGGCTGGAGAAAAAGAAGATGGAAGATCTCAGGAGAAACTGGGTAAAGTTAATTGGGGTTTCTGGAAAAGAATAGGAAAAAATTTGGAAACCAAATGGCAGCCCTACAGGTTGGAATGAAAATATTTCAACAATGTCTTCTAGATTTTTTTGCTCACATCCCGAAATAAATGTGGAAGGTGTAGTCCAGGAAGGCTGGGAAGTGATTGGAGAAAGTAAATTCTCCTCAGTTTTGGTCCTTTGGTTAAGAATTTTATTGGCAAATTCCAACTATTTGCCTGCCAAAATTGGGAGTATCTGAGTAATCTGAATTCTGAGCTTGGATGGAAACCCCAGGGGTCTGAGTAAGGGTGTTAGTAAAGGTGCTGCCAGTGCAGGGAGAGCTTCATCCAGATTATTTCCTGATTATTGTTGAGACATTCCTAGGCACTGCAGAAAGTGCTTTGGAATGGGGCAGTTCTACCCTGCTGGAACCAGAACAAAACTCTCTTTTATAGTCATTTAACAGCAGAGAAATAAAATTGAGGTTCCTATTTCAACATTTGCTGAGCAGAGATTTATCTTGTGTTCATTCATTATTCACCATAAAGATAAAAGACACTTAGTGCTGTTAGACTGGTCAGTGGTTATGATTGATTAACCTAGCAGATGGAAGAGAAAGAAATGTGGGTTTTAATAAAATGTGCTTGTATAATGTGCATATATAAAATTATAGAGTATATTTTATAATATTATCGTGATATTATATATAAAATATTTCAGGTGCTTCTGTAAACACTTATTTTATATATGTGTATATAGATCAGGAAAATATCTCTGTCAGGAGACAGAGAACAGAAGGATTGGTTTGAATTTGTATTTTTTCATCCTTTTGATTTTATAATTTTCAAATTCTGCTGCTGTTACTTTCCCTCCTTATTACATGAGATAAACACACACCAGCTCTTCAGCACATCCAATGAGGCTAGAGAAAAATCCCATGAAAGAAACAGAAAATTAAAGGGGGCGAAAAAAGTTAGACCTTTAGATAGTGTTTGTGGGAAATGGATTTGTAGAAAATTCTTAAAACTTGACAGAAGGTTCACATAATGTGTATCTGTATGTAAACTTTGAGATAAGAAGTGTTGACTTAGAAATACCATGGAATAGGACAGACATTGTTGAGAGGGAAATTGAACTAGAAATAAGTTTCAAAGGATAGTTTTGTAAAATGATTAGATATTTTGGAGAAATAGAGCTATGAAAGATGTATTGTAGTAGGACTCATGAGGGGTAATTTTAGATTGGCTTTAAGGCATTTGTAGTATGGTGTGGAAAAACTGATAGGCTAAGAAACGTTTCTAGTGTATTGTAATTAGGAAATAGTTGAGTTTTGGATTGTGAGGGTGTGAACTGTAATACTGGTTGAGAATTTTCTACAAATCCATTTCCCACAGTGTTTGGGTGAGACATAATTCCAGGCTGCAGGTGGCAGAGAGCGAATCCCATCAGGAGAATTGGCTCATTTTGTGAGACCCAAATTCCATAATTTTTAAACCGTGATTTCAGATCCTTGTTTGCTGCCCATCCCGTTTGGGCGCTCTGCTCTCTAACGCCCCAAATCCACTAATTTCCCTTCCTTTTCTCGCTCTCTCTGGCAGGTCAGTTCCACTTAGCATGTTAAGGACTGTCATTAAGTCACATTAGTTTCTTTTTTGCCCCTCTCCAACCCGATCCACGTCCAGTCCATCCTGCGCTTCCCACGGCCGCCGGCGACGCCCCGCTCCAGGTACTCCGAGCTTCGTAGGATCTCCACGTGTACAGAAGTGTCCAGCTCAGCTCCTCCAGATCCTTGTACAGCGTCTGGAACATTCCCACCTCTGTAAGGATGATAGGGAGTCTGCCACTCCGAATTCCACGACCCCTTGGCGCTGCTTAGGTTGGGGCTTCTCCACTCAGAGTGATGATTTTTATTTTGTTTTTTTCCCGAGTCCTCCGTTGGCATCGGTAATTCCCGACTTCTGGCATCAAGGAATTAATTATTCAATGACCAAGTGCCATCAAAGGCAGGTGATTGTGCTCTGTCATGACTGATTTCCTGTATAATATACATATTATTTTATATTTTTAGGGGATGAAAATGTGCTGCTATGTGGTTTAATTTTACTGCTTAACATTTTCAGAAGGAAATTTCCCCAAAGAACCATTTGTAATATCCTGATTTAAAAAAAAAAAAATCTTTGGACTGTATAAAATAACCTTTATTGCAGTACCTGGTAAAGAACAAACGGGATGCAGAGAAATCTGTTAGTATAGACGTAGGATTTGAAGTTTGGTAGTTCCATGAATTTATCTGTGTGACCTGTTTCAAAATTAGGCTCCTATTCCCTTGTAGTTCTCCCTGCAGTGGTGGGTTTTCCTGGAGTGGGATGGCTTGGCCACATCTTTGTAAGAGTTGTTCCCTAGGAATTTTTGAAGGATTTCAGAATGCTGTGGAAATCTTGCCTTGGAAAAGCTGACAAGCATCTGCCCCCTCCCTCCCCCTTTCCCCAGACAAGCCCTGATCTGTTCACACCGGAATTCAGATCCCGGAGGGAACAGTCCCCAGCAGAACAAAGGAAAATAAAATCCCCCAAACCCTTCCTTAAAAAAAATCCTAAAGGAGGTGAGAGTTGTACACTCCAGCTGTCCTTTGCAGACCAAATTTGGGAATTTTTTTGCTGGGATGTGAGGAGCACATTTCCAGGGGAAGGGAATGTCTTTTTAAGCCACTATATCCTCTCGTCCTGTGGAAGGTCCAGAGGGAAGGAAAAGCCTTCCCTGGCTCTCTCAGACAGCAAATTTCCATCTTCCCAGCAAGGGGGCACTGGAATTGCTCTGGGAAGGTTCTGCTGGCAGGCAGAACGTGCTGCTCCTCCTCCTCCTCCTCCTCCTCCCTCCCTCCCCATCTCCTGGGGCAGGTGGGACTCCAGGAAGCCGGGATTCCAGGAAGGCTCCAGGAAGCTGGAATTCCAGGAAGGCTCCAGCTGAGCGTAGCCCTCTGCTCTTCTTTTGCAGACGTTTGCTCTTCTTTAATTTGAGATTGATTGGGATTTTTTTTTTAAATTTCTGAATGTGTAGGTGTAGAACTCTTCAGATCCGTAGAGCGTTTTGGAAGATTGTGAGTTGACTTTAGATATTTTTGTCTACTGAAATTAGGGTGTTCCAAAGTAAGTTGAATTTAATTTAACTGTTTTTTGTTTTTTTGGTTTTTATTTGGGTTTTTTTTTAATGTTGCACTATTTTGGGGAAGCATTTTGCTAAACATATTTAATGAAGTTGCAGATTTGCATGTATTTAATTTATTTTGTATTTTCCAAAGTTTTATATTTTCTTTCGTTACATGCATGTGCACTGCCAGAAGAATGAACTGTGAACTTGCCATATGCAATCTTTAATAAAATCACTAACTCAGAACTACTCTGTGCTATCTTACCAGCTGGTTAGAGCTGAGCTTTCTACTAGGAATTAATAATCCTCTTCTTTTAGTTCAATGAAGAGATCCCAAGCTTATTTGCTGTCGAAGATTTTTGTACTGCAGGCAAACTTTTTGTTGTGTCTCTCAGAGTTTGGTACGGAACTCAATTGTAAATGCAGCATTCATGACAACAAAAAGGTCTGGATTCCTCAAGGCATCCCCAGGAATTTTTTGGGGACAGTTCTGCCAGCTCCCTGCAGCCTGAGGGAGAAGTGAACTTGGACATCTCTTCCTCGTGCTGGTGCTGATCAGCCAGTCAGTGCCACCAGCAGCGAAACGATGGAAGTTTCTCCAAGTTCCCTTCTACACCAACGCTGCACGGGGAGTTTCAGCAATGCCCCAAAGATGCCTTAGGCTAAAATCCTCAAAATTAAATACCTGAGATATCTAATAGTTGGAAATTACGAATTCTCAGTTGAACATACTCTGCTTGTATCAATTTTTATTTTTGAAGCCTATTTTAATTAGGCAACTTCAGTTTGTACTGCGTGTTGTATATTCAACTTTTGTACCATTTCTAAGGCTTTCACATTTTATATCTGGAAAGGAAAACCACACATCTGCTCTGCAGAGATCAGAACCTGTCTCTTGCTGTTTCCTGACCCCATCTTCCTTTCTTTGCTCTTTGAGTGTTGTGTTCTATTTATTCCAGGCTCATTTTTAAAGTTGTGGTTTGTACAGCGCAAATGAAATTTCACATCTAAAAATGTCATGCATGGGACAAATTGGGGTGGAAATACCATTCCCAAATGGAAAACGGATTTCAGATGGAACTAAAGTGCATATTGTTCCTTTTGCTAGTAATTGAAAAGTATTTCTGGCTCACTTGAGCTTCTCTTATTGATATGTTCAAATATCTTGTGTTTGTCCTTGAGTTCTCGTTTCATCGACTTGTTTTCTGGAAAGCAAGGAAAGTTTTAAGCTTGGAAAGACCTTGGCTGATGCATTTTTAAGTTTTGTATTAAACTCAACAAGGGTGAGAGTTGGATTATCCTGAAGATACTGAAAACTTAAAAATAAGTCACCAAAAAAAAATCTTGCTACAACCATTCCTGCCCACAGAGCCTTGAGTAGCTTTTCAAATTCACTGTACAAAGCCTAATGGACTAAGATGCACATTTGTCTGAAATCTTTATAAATCATAGGATCATGGAATGGTTTGGTGGGAAGGGAATTTAAGGATCAGCTGATCCTACCCCCTGCCATGGGCAGGGACAGCTTTCACTATCCCAGGTGCTCCAAGCCCTGTCCAACCTGGCCTTGGGCACTTCCAAGGATCCAGGGGCAACCACAGCTTCTCTGGGCACCTGTGCCAGGGCCTGCCCACCCTCACAGGATTCCTTCCCAATATCCCATCTAACCCTGCCCTAAGGCTTGGAACGAAACAAAATCAAGAATTTTAATTCGAACACGGTTTTACTCGAAGGACAGTTTAAATAACGGCGATGAAGGTCCGAAAGAAAAGGGCTCACCAGATTCCCCTCGCTGGAGGAGAAATACCTCACCTAACCATGACTGAAGTACTCCTCCACGGGGGAATAAAGAGGGAAACAAAAGGGCAGGATAATCTGAATCTCCCCTTGCTTTGACTTCTGTCCTGCGGTGCCTGCAGGAGCCGCCATCCGCTGTGCGGGATGGAGCCGCAGGCTGAGGCACGCTGTAGATTTATCCCTGTCTAGTTTGTAAAGTGTGTAACGTGTACTGCAGATGTGTATTCTCTGGGCTCTATGTATCTTTACAGTAGTGTTCAATTTAGGAGAAAAAAAAAAGAGAAAAACAAAACAAAAAAAGGAAATAAATGGTGGACACGTTTTGCTGGTGACAAGGGGAAATTTTTTTTTCTTTTTGCCATTGCATCAAATGATGCTGAACTGTATTAAACTCTTGATAGCAGACCTGAACCCTTCTCCTCCCCCCAGCCCGTGGAGAGAAGTCTTTTATCTTCGTGCTGAAGTTCTGTCGGAGATGGATGGATACACTGGCAGACTGCATGATGTATCATTCGAAATCCGTTACAGTGGAAAATAAAACTGAACTGAACTCTGCGTGTGGGCCTGGTGTGACACGGGACAGGGCACTCCCCGTGACAGGGACAGCACTGAGGGCATGGCTGGGCATGTTTAGGGTGGGATATCAGGGCAAGGCCCTTCCCCCAGAGGGTGCTGGCACTGCCCAGGCTCCCCAGGGAATGGGCACATTCCCAAGGGCTCCAGGAGCGTTGGGACAGCACTGCCAGGGGTGCCCAGGGTGGGATTTTGGGGTGTCTGTGCAGGGACAGCAGCTGGATCCTTGATGCTGTGGGTCCCTTCCCGCTCAGGATATTCCCAGATTCCCATTCAGTGGAACCGCACTGCAAAGCAGGCCGAGTCCACACTCTGGATTTCAGCTTTCCTTCTGAACCTGTAGAAAGTCATTCCCAAAATGATAAAATCCCAGCCTGGTTTGGGGTTGGAAGGGACCTTAAAGCTCATCCTGTTCCACCTCTGCCATGGGCAGGGACACCTTGCACTGTCCAGGTTGCTCCAAGCCCCAGTGTCCAACCTGGCCTTGGACACTGCCAGGGATGCAGGGGCACTAATTAAAATATTTGGGTGACTGGGGAATGAACACAGCAGAGCTTTAAATCTTTTAATAAATAATATCATCATCTCTACTACCTCTCCATGGGTATATTCCTTCTTCCTCCTCTTTTTCATTGGCCTGGAGGATGGCAGGGAGACTCTTCCACTTCCCCTTGTGCATGTATTTCCATTTTTATAGGAATGTTACACTCACTTTATGTAAAATTCGCGTGTCCTTGCCGCTTCCCTAAAGTCATACTCGGGAGCTTTAGAAACAGCTTATTTCCAGTAATTATTACTCTGAGCATTTCACAATTAAATCATTACTTTTCTCCTCAGCAATGCAAATTCCGGGTGCTCCAAGGTTTCTGTAGGAATGGATTGCTCTCTTTTTTGCTGCTGAGTAGACTCCTAGTGAGGATTATGTGGTTTTTGCACCATAAAAACCTGAGCAGACTTAGAAATTAGTCCAGTAAAATTTGGAGTCGATTGTTAAAAATGATGAATAAATTTGGGATTGTGATAAATGTTGGTTTCAGTGCACAAGAGGCACTTCCTCACCCTCCGAGAAGCTCCTGCAGGATGAGGATGGCTCCACCCGGGAAGAAGAGGCTTTCCAGTGGAGATGGTTTATATTGAGGACAGCAGGTGGGAAGTCCAAACATTCCCCAAAAGTCCTGCAGAGGAAGGCAAACACTGCAGGGTGCCAGAGCTCTTTCCATGAGTCAAAAAACACTCGCCCTTCAAGATCTCCTCGATAAAGCTCATGCCTGGAGGATGAACTCAATTAGAGAGCAGACTGTTTGCAAGAATTGTATCCCTACAATTTCGTTTTCGGAATGTGGGATTGCAGCAGTTAATTAACTCTGTGAAAACAGCACAAATTACTGTATCCATTTCCAAGATCCAGCTTTCGCAAGAGCGCAGGGAAAACAAAGGAATGGGAGTCGCATCCCTAGAAAAAGACCCACCGCAACGCTGCCGCTATCGATTCAAACATTTCCTAGCTCAAACTGAAACACTTTAAATTTACCTTCCGGCAGAGCTGATCCCGAGGCAAGCTGTATTTATCCTAAAATGAGAATATTCGCTAGTTCGGGATCAAGACCCTTGATGCGCTCTGATGGAAAACTGATGCGTGGGTCCCGGGGCAGGGGGTATCGGGGAAGTTCCAGTTCCAAGGACCCCGGGGAGGTTCGGGGGCCGCCCCCTGTCCCCGCAGGTGTCCGGGTGCCGCCCTGCCCGCAGGTGCCACCGCCCCGGGGGCGGGCACGGCGTGTCCGAGCCGCCCGCTCCGCCCCGGCTCCTCCTCCGCCGGCTCCGCCTGCACGGCCAGGGGTGAATATCCCGCTGTCCCGCTGTCCTGCTGCTCCGTGTCCTGCTGTCCCGGTGTCCCGGTGTCCCGGCACGCAGGGTGAGTGCGGGGAAGGGGCCCGGGAGGGGAGCGCGGAGCGGGGCGGGCTCGGGGCTGCGGGTCCCGCTCCGCCGCCCCAGGTGATGCTGAGCCGCGTCCCAGCCCGGGCACAGCGAGGTGGCACCGAAATCTGGGTGTCCCCAGCTCCCGGGGGAGTGGGAGGTGGCAGCAGAATCTGGGTGTCCCCAGCCCCACCGGAGGGTGAAGTAGCACTGAAAGCTCGGTGTCCTCAGCCCCACCGGAGGGTGAAGTGGCACTGAAATCTGGGTGTCCCCAGCTCCCGGGGAGTGGGAGGTGGCACAGAAATCTGGGTGTCCCCAGCCCCACCGGAGGGTGAAGTGGCACTGAAAACTGAGTGTCCCCAGAAGTGGCACTGAAATCTGCGTGTCCTCAGCTCCCGGGGACTGGGAGGTGGCACCGGAATCTGGGTGTCCCCAGCCCCACGGGCACAGCGAGGTGGCACAGAAGTCTGGGTGTCCCCAGCCCACGGGGAATGGGAGGGGGCACCGGAATCCACCGGGAGTTTCCAGCCCCCTCGGGGAGCGAGAGGTAGCGCCAATATCAGGACGTCCTCAGCCCCACCGGAGGGCAAAATGGCACCAAAATCTGGGTGTCCCCAGCCCCACCGGAGGGTGAAGTGGCACCGGAATCTGGGTGTCCCCAGCCCCACGGGGAGTGGGAGGTGGCACCGGAATCAGGGCGTCCCCAGCCCCACCGGAGGGTGAAGTGGCACCAAAATCTGGGTGTCGTCAGCCCCACTGGAGCACAAAGTGGCACTGAAATCTGCGTGTCCCCAGCTCCCAGGGAGTGGAAAGTGTCACTGAAATCAGGATGTCTCCAGCCCCAGCAGTTTTGGGGAGTGGCAGGTGACACCAAAAGAGGGTGTCCCCACGCCTGCTGGTTTTGGGGAATAAGAAGGAGCACCAAAATCAGCGTGCCAGCAGCTCTGGCGGTTGTGAGGAGAAGGAGGTGGCACTGCAAACAGGTGTCTCCAACCCTGGCAGTCTTGGGGAGCAGAATGTGGCACTTAAGGTGTCCCCAGCCACACAGCAAGCAGGAGGTGTCACCGAAAC
Organism: Camarhynchus parvulus; assembly: GCF_901933205.1. Taxonomy (NCBI): domain Eukaryota; kingdom Metazoa; phylum Chordata; class Aves; order Passeriformes; family Thraupidae; genus Camarhynchus; species Camarhynchus parvulus. The sequence continues at coordinate 35,968,703 of NC_044577.1, forward strand.
CTGGGTGTCCCCAGCAGCTGTGGCAGTGGCAGGAAGGAGCCAGGCTGTGGGAAGCACTGGGTGTGCAGCGTCGAGTGCCTGGGACTCAGTTCACAGCCAGTGTTTAACAGGTCCCTTGTAAAAGTGCAGTTATTACACATCTCCTGATGATTACAGAGCTGTAAAAAAGAACTGGGCTCCGTGTTCCACAGGTGTGGACGCCAACCTCGGGCTCTTTAGCAGTGGGGCTTCACCGTAGGAAGTGACAGAGCACCATAAAAATGTACTTAGTGCAGCAAAAACTGTGAGTGAAAAATACAAGCTGCCCACCCTGAAGGCTGCAAGGGGATTTTGGATAAGGGCCTGGAGTGGCAGGACGAGGGGGAATGGCTCTTCTCACTGCCAGAGGGCAGGGATAGATGGGATCTTGGGAATTGGGAATTCCTGCCTGGGAGGGTGGGGAGGGGCTGGGATGGAATTCCCAGAGCAGCCGAGGCTGCCCCTGGATCCCTGGAAGTGCCAAGGCCAGGTTGGATGGGGCTTGGAGCAGCCTGGGATGGTGGAAGGTGTCCCTGCCCATGGCAGGGCGTGGACTGGGATGTGTTTAAGGTCCCCCCAACCCAAACCATCCCGTGATCCTATAAAAGCACACGGGCAGGTGCTGGGATGACTCTGTCAGGTTGGAAAAGTGCTGCCTTTAGCATGGTGTTTTCCTTCAGAAGGGACACAGCCTTCTGGTCCCTATTCCCCACATCCATGTGCATATCCTTGTGCAGAATCAGGCTGTAAATCCCCTGGAACAGCACCCAGCAGTGGTGTGGGGATGGTGGGCACCGAGGGCTCGGTTCTGCACGAGGCCTTGGGTGCTCTGCTGATGCAGGGAGTGAAAACACTTCTGGGGCTGAGGAGCGCACGTGGCTCACACAGACAGACCTGGTTTGCAAGACCCAGCTGGCTGATTGCTGAGGGCAGTGTCAGGAAGATGGGGTTGTGTGATTTCCCGTCTGTCAGAGGGCAAGGCAGCGATCAGAGCAGCTGCAGAGCCATGTGCTGCAGCCTCCTCCAGAAATGCCGTGCTGCTAATCCCAGATGCTCAGAGAATGAGTCAAGTTTCTCTCCCTCAATCAACATGTTTTTGTTTAAAATCATGAAATATGAAGTGCTGAGATCTCTGTTTGTCAGGTCAGTTTTGAACCTCTAAGTTTTTAAGCTTCCTCCATGGCTTTGAACCTCCCCATTGTCACACCTCTGTTGGATGAGTTTCTAAGAAAAGGACAAAAAGATTAAAATGTTTGTGGTGACAGAGAATAAAGTGTGAGAACACAAAGATCAGCTCAGAGGAGGAGAATTCAGAGCTGACTCTGTCCCTGTTTTGTGTGTCTGTGTCCCCTTGCCCAGCCAGGCCCTGTACCTGCAGCGCAGGTGAATTCCAGAGGTAATTGCAGAGGGATGTTTTATGGCAGGGAGCAGGGGAGTTGTCCAGGTTGTTCCACAGCTTGGTGATTCATCAACCTTTGCATGGTGATATTTTACTCTTCAGCCAGCCCACAATTAACTCGTTTACCAGAGCTCCCCCTCTTCCCGCCGTGCCTTCCTTGCTTTAAGTCAATTAGTGCTTCCCAGCGTGATAATTGCTCTGCTCCCGGCCAGCCAGCCCCATCCTCTCAGTGACATCCCTTCCAGAGGGATAATCTGCAGCCCCAGCCTGGCTCTGCAGGGCCCTCTCTCTCTGAGCTTTGACATCTGGGTGATGCTCGCTGTCAGGAGTGGGGACATCCCATAATCGGCTTACACGGGATGGATCCCGCCTGCTGATCCTCTTGGGATGAATTCCCTTTGTCTGGCAGGAGGAGAGGGAGGAGGGAAAGCACGGCCAAGGTGGGGGAGATGTGGTCTCCAGGTCAGGGAGGTGATTGCCATTGGCAGCCCGAGGTGCTGCAAGGAAAATAATCCATTTTTTTCCTTTTCCTGCGCCCTTGGGAGCTCTGTAGGAGAGACACCTGTGCCTTGTTAACTCAAGGTTGAGGCACGTTATCCCAATCTCTTCCTGCTTGGTTTTGCATTTTCCCAGGTTTCAGCTGTGGGAGAAGAAAGAGGGAGTATTTCCTTTTATCCTGTTTATATGGTTGTGGTAATTACACAGGACAACCCTGCAGAATCAGGAGTTAAAAATTCAGAAATCACCAAGTGGAAGATTCCCTTCCCATGGCAGGAGCTTGCAACAAGGTGAGCTTTAAGCTCCCTTCCAACCCAAACCCATCCTGTGATTAAAAATTCTAAAAAATAATAATTTTGCTGCATGAAGTCTGGTACTTCTGAAAATTCCCCTCTTTCCCCCCCCCCCAAGTCTGTGTTCCTCAATACTTTAATAATTCCTCTCCTCAGATCTATTGGCTGGATCTTGTGGACTCAAAGGAAAGGAATGCTTCGGTTATTCCTGTGTGTGCCTCAAAGGCCTCCTGGATGAGGGGCACGTCCAACAGTTCAGGAGTGGTGAAAAGGCACCTTTGATAGTTCCCTGCCAATAAACTTCAGAAGGAATTTCAGGTGGCAGCTTTCCTGAAGGATTGAGGCAGGTTGAGTGATGCACGAGATGCTGGCAGGTATTTTTCCAGTAATTGCTGGGAGAATCTTTCAGCCTACATAAGGAGGTCCCAGCTGGGCTTTGCACGTGATTTCTGCAGATGTTGGATCACCAGGGTGGCCGTTCCAAGGGCCAGGTGCTGAAGGCCACCTTGGACAGGGCTTGGAGCAGCCTGGGACAGTGGAAGGTGTCCCTGCCCATGGCAGAGGGTGCAGTGGGATTAATTTAAGGTCCCTCCCAACCCAAACCATCCAGGGATTCCACGATTTTCAGTGAAGGCTCAGGATAACCGTTGGCATTCCTTGTTTTCTTGCTGCGCCCATGAGCAGGGAGCACAAGCTACGATCCCACAAAATGAGATTGGGAATTCTTGCTTGGAGCCTGGGGCTTTTTGATGTGCCTGGGTTGAACTACAGGCTTTGGCTTGGGACCAAATTGGGGGTAAAATGGTTTTTATTTGGGTTTTGCTTTGATGTTCAAACAAATCTGAGCTGTTGTGTGAAGCTCAGATAAACTTACAAACCCCATTGCTGATGTCATAGGTCTGGAAGTGGGGCAGTGAGGGATCAGAACTTCAGGGCTTGTGTTAAAAACCCCCAGAGATTCATCCTGGAATGGCTTGGGTTGGAAGGGCCCTTAAAGCTCATCCCATTCCCAGCAATTCTCCCCAGGTTTGTACAGGTGGCAGGGGTAGAACCTAGTCCTGCCCTCCTTGCTCTTCGAGGAAAATTGTGGTTTCTTAAATTTAATGTTTCAACTCCCCAGCTCTCCATCCAGGGGAAGGCCCACTCCATCCTTCATTCTTCATTATCCTGCATTTTTTTGTAATGGGAGTACATGTTAAAAAACAAAGTGGGAAGAGATCCTTGCAACAACGGGGTGAAAAATCAGGTGTATAAATAGATTGGACATTCTGCTTCTTCAAAATGGTGAAATAGAGTTGTTCTCACACTCTTAATTAGTTTTGCCCATAAATTAGTGTGTCTGTCTGTGAGAACAATTGTCTTTCCTATGTCAAAATGTCTGTGTTTTCCTATAAAAAATTGTGGTTTTCTTCCTTGTAGCCCAGTTGCACGATTATTTCTAAATGTTTGAGAAGGTAAGACTGAAATCCTTCAGCCTACCTTGATTTATATGGATGGAGAGTTAACAAGTTGCAGGAGCAGCCTTGCCCTAGGTTCAAGTGCAAGATATTGTAATTTTTGTCTGTCCTTTCAAATGTAACAGGCAAAAACCCTGCGTGAAACACCATCTTTAGTGGCGTCATAACAATTCCTTCCCTGGTGGCCCCACGGGACTTTTCACCCCTTCAATCCCTGCCCCAGAGTGCAGGGTTGATGTTGGAATTATGGTTACTGAGAATTTTAGATTTCTTTTTTTGTGTGTTGATAGGTATTGATTTTTAAGAGAATATTGTGCTCGGTTTGAGGTTGTAGAAAAACCAGTACAGAGAAAACTTTTAAAAATAAACACGTATGTGTTAATTATCATTATAGTTATCATAGTATTTGTACCTTGTCTACTTCAGTATATCCAACAGGTATTTAAGAAAGCTGTGAGAACAATGTTCATAATTCAAACAGGAGGGGTTCTGTTGGAACCCTGGCTCTGAGAATTTTCCACTTTACGTGCTGGCAGGCTCTGACCCCCAGGAGAACACTGCACTGACCTGAGGCCCTGGAGAAGCTTCCAGAATGGAATGGTGGAACTGGGATTGTGGGTGTGGAGTTTGGGTAGAAGTGTGTGACATCGCAGGGTGGGAAACTCAGAGTTTAAGGGTTTAGAGTAGAGTAATGTATCTAGAGCAAGGTGGAGGGTTTAGGGTGGAGGCTGGTCCTTCTTTTCCTTCTTTTCCTTCTTTTCCTTCTTCACCTTCTTCTTCACCTTCTTCTTCACCTTCTTCTTCACCTTCTTCTTCACCTTCTTCTTCACCTTCTTCTCCTCCATGGGTTTGGGTGTTTTTGTGTAATTGGATTAAAAAGTCCCCATTGCAGGGCATGGGTGATTGGTTACTGGGTTAAAAGTGAAAATAATTCAGTTGTCATTTCTGAATTGGACAGTTTATCTAAAGGCCTTGTAGAGAGAGAGATGGGGCTCCATTTTTAGTGTGTCAGAGTGAAGTGCTGCAGAGCTCACACTCTGTGGGACTGTGACAGAGATAAGAACTGATAAACACCTGAGTCCCAACAAGAAATCCCGTCTCACACATTTAATCCTGACCTGGGCAGAAAAACCCCAAAGAACCCACTCAGGTTGAAGCTGTTTGGGGTTGGAAGGAGCTGCCATCGCAGCCTGGCTCCCCCAGGAGCTGCCTCTGGCTCTGGTGAGTTCCTGGTGCTCCAGGGCGCTTTTCCACCCTCCCTTCCTCACCTCCGCACTGGGGCCACGTCAGAAGCAGCAAGGCAGACACCAGCTAATCTCCGCAGCCCTGGGGATGTGCCCTGCAGGGTGGTGATTACCTGCTCAGGAGTCTAAACACGCAGATGGGAGCACTTAGCACTTAGCGTCATCTAATCCCTTTTTATTTTTTGGGGAAAAATGCTGCCCCGGTTTTGTCCTGATGTGAAGAAACCTGTTGTGGCAAATTGCACTAATTCAGAGCTCAGCTTAGAGCCTGAAATGGAGCTAAAAGCTTTGAGAGAAGCACAGCCAGGGGCCTCGTGTGCCTCCAGAGTGCCTCAAACCTTATTTTCAGGGGCTGGTTCGGTTTAAATGTCATTTAAGGCTGGGCTTGAGGCGTTTTGGTGCTTGGGATGTGAAGAGTTTTCGTGTGTTAAGCGTGGGGTCTTGCACAGTGTGGCAGTTCCTTCTTTCAGCTGGCAGCTAAGAGAATCCATTTCATGGAATATCCTGAGTGGGAAGGGATCCACAGGATCATGGGTCCAGCTCCTGGTCCTGCACAGACACCCCAAAATCCCACCCTGGGCATCCCTGGCTGTCCAAAACTCCTGAAGCTCTTGGGAATGTGCCCATTCCCTGGGGAGCCTGGGCAGTGCCAGCACCCTCTGGGGGAAGAACCTGTCCCTAAATCCATCCTCAATCTGCCCTGGCCCAGCTCCAGGTGTTCCCTGGGTCACAGAGATGGGAGCTGCCCCTCAGGAGGAGGCCCCAGGCTGGGATGAGTCTCCCTCCCCTCTTTCTTTTCTCCAGGCTGGACACACCAAAGTCTCTCTTTGTCTGTGGTTCGTCTGATAACATTCCAAATCCACAGCGCAGAAGGGAAAAGTTCTTTCTGTTTCAGGAAGGGCTTTTGCTGTGGGTTTTTGTGTTTTTCAGAGCATCAGGTGCATGCTCAGGTCCCAGCACTGTTTTCTGGCTGAGACCATCGTTTCCCCCTTGGAAGTTCACTGTCTCCATCTGTTGTGCCTGGCTGGAGAAATGAAAACATCTTCCCAGGCTCATCCTTGTTCCTGTAATTCCCACCTTGGACTCTGTAGGATAATTAATCCCCTCCTTGGCTGTTTCATCAGCAGCGGCTGGATCCCAGCTGTCCAGGAGAACGTGGCTGCTCCAAAACTGGAGTTTGCTCCTGTGCCCATCCTTTGAAACCAAGCCTACACATCAAAAACCCCAAAATTAAGATTACAGTGGTACCTCCCTCTTTGGCACGGTTCAGGGCAGCTCATCTGCCTCATGTGGATGTGGAGTCAAAGCAGAGGGTGTTTATATAAATATATAAAAATGAATTTCATGTTTATTAATAAGACCCAACAGAATTCAAGGAAGCAGAATGTCCAAGCAAACCCAGGAGATGCTGGCACTGCAGCTGCTCCTCTGGGATATCAGTTTTTAGAACACCATGTGGGTGTAAGGGCTGGGGAATCTCCCTGTGCAGAGCTGATTCCAGCCTGGGGCTGCTTTCTGTTCCTCATAATTATTTTATTTTTCTGAGATTATTGCGACACTGCATGATACCAATCTAGGCTGATAACACTGAAAATCCACAGCACAGGAGGGAAAAATTCTTTCTGTTTCAGGAAGGACTTTTGCTGTGGGTTTTTATGTTTCATTTTCTTGTTTCATTATTTCAGGCTTTATTTATTTGAATATATATGTGTATACATACGTACATATATATATATATGTAAACTGTCTCTATAACATTTCAGAATTTGCTCTTTGGCTTCATTTCTTCAAATGAAGAAACAGAAATTTCTTCAAATTGAAGAAATTTGAAGAAATGAAGAAACAGAAATTCCCATCTTTCCTTCCCTGTAATAATTCTCACGTTTGGAGAGATTTGTGAAACCACTGGCTTTTTAGCCATCTGAAGAAATGAAGAAACAGAAATTCCTATCTTTCCTTTCCTTCCCTGTAATAATTCTCACATTTAGAGAGATTTGTGGAACCATGGCTAAAAAATTGACACTGGCACCAATAATCTCTAGTGGAGAAAACCTTAAAATAGGTGTTTATAAAATTCATGAGGTATCAAAGAGCTGCAGATTTACAGCTGATGTGCACAGACTTGAAAATCTCTTTTCTGTGAAGCAATAAGTGAAGTTAATAATTACAGCCCAATTAGACCAGGAGAGTGATGTGTGGACCCAGGCAGGATTTCTCCTTCACCGGTTACAGGAAATGAGAGATTTGGGGTGCAGGGCTGTGAGTGTCCTTTGACCTGCACTCTCTGCTACAGCTGCATTAAATACTCAGAGTAGTGAGGTTTTGGTTGAACCATCCTGCTAATTTAGCCAAAATCTGCATTTTTTTGTCCTTTAGGAGGCAGAGATGAAGGGCTGTCATTGCCTCCCTCAAGTGCCCAAGGCTCTGTTAACTCTGTGCTAAATCAAACTGGAATTTGGGGCATTCACCACCCAGGAGTGGCCTGGGCTGGAAGGGACCTTAAAGATGATCCCATCCCACCCCTGCCATGGGCAGGGACACCTTCTGATGCCTCACGTTTGGCTTTTCTGTGTTTCAGGCTCTGTGCTGCTTTAGTGCGCAGCTCTGAGCTTCACATTCAGTGTTGCTGAGCTCTGTGCACAGAGCAGGGAGACAAAACAATTCCTGCTCCAGCTGGGCACCAAGGACAAATGATCCAAATCTCAGCCCAGGAGCACAAACCCCATGGGCTGCAGAGAGAAAAACAAGCAGGGTGGGACTGCCTGGGCTAAAGCTGGAATGGGACAATGAAGTGCAAGGTGCAAATGGAGCAGAACTGATCCCAGGGAGAGACCCCGGGAGCGCTCGTGCATTTTGGGGCCATTTTGGTTCATCTTGGGTGCAGCCCTGGCTGGGCTCTGGTGCTGCCCAAGGTGGATCCATGGAGGCGATCCTTTGGATAAATCCCTGCTTTGTTCTGTGACTCTGCCCAGCCTCTGCTCCAGGGCAGCCTGAACAATTCCTTTGTCCCAGGCTGCTCCAACCTGGCTTTGGACCCTTCCAGGGATCCAGGGGCAGCCCCGGCTGCTCTGGCAATTCCAGCCCAGCCAGGAATTCCCAATTCCCAATGTCCCATCCATCCCTGCCCTCTGGCAGTGGGAGCCATTCCCTGTGTGCTGTCCCCCCATCCCATGGAAATCATCTCTCTCCATCTCCCCTGCAGTGAGGTCACCCCAAAGCTTCTCCTCTCCAGGCTGAGCATTCCCAACTCCCTCAGCCTTTCCTCGTGGGAGAAATGCAGGATGGTCCTTGTGGGTCCCTTCCAAGTCAGGATATTGTAACCAAACATTAAATTTTCAAAATCAGGACACAGCAGTTTATATTATTTATGGATTTGTCTTGCAGAGACTCAAACCACAGCTCCTTTGTTTTTATTGTTTTTGTCCCTTTGTGTCCCTCCTTGCCAGCTGCAGTCACTCCTGGCTGTGGCAATGATTGTTTTGAACCAACTCCTCGCATTTATTTATCCCTCCCACCCACCTGCCAGGGCTGGGAGCCTCAGTTCCTGAGCTATTGTGAATTCCCCAGGGAATGCTGGAGTAGCCTTGACTCCCTTTCCTGACCAGCCCTGACTCAGAAATGCCCCGGTGCTTTGACAAATGGTGGTTGGCTGCTGGCAAAGTATTGTTTGCTGTGGTTTGAAGCCACATTTCAGAGGCAGAGAAAAATATATCACTTAAAATTCCCAGGAGAGGAGGAAAAGGCCTTTGTTCGCGTATTTCAGTGCCACAGGATTTATTTTTCCCTGGCAGAACTTAGTGAGCCCACCAAGGGCAAGCTCTAAAAAAGGACAATAATGAGATGTGGATTTTTGACACAGAGAAGTTTTCTTTCCTCCTCTTCTTTTTACCAAAAGGCACACGGGGTAACTGAAGTCCCATCAGATACTTCGAGTGCATTTTTGCTGGGTTATGTAACATCTGAAAGGAGCAGAATTTGTCTTTCTGCATCAGAATTTGGTTCTGTGCATCGACTGGAGCCAGCTGGGACAGCAGATCAGATCTGATCAAAGGCATTTTCCACTTCATTTCCATGCCTTATCGTGTCTTCCTCAGCAATAAAACCTGAGGATTTGGTCTTTCCAGAGAGGGTTTTTACTCAGGGAATGGTCAGGCATTGATGTGCTGGTGGGAGAGGATGAGTGATTGCCTTTGCATCACTTATTAAAATGCTTTTCCTCTTTTTTAAAAATTTTAAATAATTTTTTAAAGTGCATTCTGCAATGGAATATTATTATCCCAGAGAGTTTAAAATTAAAATTATTTAATTTTAAATAATTTCTAAGGTGCTTTCTGCAATGGAATATTATAATGACTGATCACCCAAACCTCTTGCTTTGTATTTAGGCTACTCTTGGGTTTTCAAATCTCAAATTCTCACCTTTTCCTTGCAGAAAGCCTTTCAAGCCTTCAGGAATTGCAGCTGTAGGGTGGGACTGTGCCTCCCCAAAAGCTGGATGACAGAACAGCCCTGGGATTGAAAGGAGCTGTGTTTTCCCTTCTTTTTCAAAAAGCCCAGGGCAAACAGCAGCTCCTCTGATGCCCGAATTCCATAAAAAAATACCCCAAGAGCTGCAGGGCGGCTCAGGTTTTAACCTCAGGTCAGCAGCTGGAGTCAGAGCTCTGTAAAATCCGTGCAGGAATATCACAGGAGTGGGAGCAGAGAGCCAGGAAGGACCAGGGACACTTGGAGCTGCGTTTAGGGGTTGTTCTGCCTCAGAATAAAACCTGTCCTGTGGTGCCCAAACCCCAAAAAATGTCCTTGGACACGTGAATTTATTGATGGGCACCCTTTGTGTGCCAGGGGAAGCACAATCAGGGACAGCCCTGGGATTTGAAGGATTTGGTGTCAGTGATGGAGACGGGGAAGAATGATTGGTGATCAAAATCCCAAATTTATTGTGGGCTACCAATGATGATACACTGTTTTGGGGAGACTGCAATGATTAGGTTAAAATCACATTCAAAAACTTAGGCATTTTAAACATCTCTTGCTTGCAGAGTTTAATGAAATTTTCTTTTTCTGGTAAACCAGTCTGGTTTAATCTTCTTGCAATCTTGATTTAATTCTCAAAGTTCTGTTTGCTCTTGCCAAGGCATTTTGTCTGTCAAATCTCTTATGTTAACCAGGTCCAAAGTCCGTCGTCTGTCTTGTGTCCCAATATCCCAACAGAGTGGACGGATTTTAGATTTTATACTTAATTTTTATCTGAATTTTAAACAATTTTTCAATCTATAGACACAGACATATATTTACACTTGGAGCTGGTTTTCAGGGTTGTTCTGCCTTGGAAAAAAAACCTGTCCTGTGGTGTCCAAACCCCAGAAAATGTCACTGGACACGTGAATTTGGGAATGAGGGTCAAAATTGGGTTTGGGGTTGACCTCAGGGTCTCGGGGTCCTGGGAAGGATGAGCTGTGGGGTTGTTCCAGTTGGTTATCAGGTTGTGTTTAATCCAAAAATCCAGGATATTTCAGGATCTATTTGGGTAATCACTCAGACTTGTTGTACGTAATATTGCCAAACTGCTTTTTATCTGCTGTTATGAATGGTGTTAGTATTCCACCTGGGTATTTTAATGATGGAATTCTGTGGATGCTTGATGACTTTTCAAATTAGATAATGTCATTTTTAGGCTTTGGGGGTTTTAAACCCATAGCCCCATTTTCTTTAATATTGCCAAAAATGTGGTGTTGCCTCTGTGTAGAGGAGAAAGTCCAATTTGTAGCTTTCTTACCACAGAAAGTTTCCTTTATTCTGTGTGGATAGAAACCAAATTTTTCTTCTCAGTTAATACCCAGTGCAAAGCATATATTTATTAAAAATAGAAAAATTCTATAAAGTATAAAAAGCATAATATAGATATAAAATACATGATATGTAATATATAATATGTAATATATAATATGTAATATATAATATGTAATATATTATATGTTATATATTATATGTTATATATTATATGTTATATATTATATATTGTATGTCCTATATTGTATATATATATTATATATTACATATTATATATATGTTATGTATTATATATTATATATGTTATATATTATACATTATACATTATGTAATATATATCTTATATATTGTATGTCTTGTATATTATATTATATATTACCTATTATATATTGGAATAGGCAATATATATTATATAATAGACAATATTATATATTGTTTTTATATATAAAATATATATTTATTAGTAAATATTATATCTTTTCATTTAAAATATATTTCTCTATGTGGCTTTGTGAGTAGTTTAACCACCACAGTGAAGCAATTACACAATAAACTCCTCTAAAAAGTATGTTTAATTGCCAAAGGAAGTTTTACTTGTGTGCTTAGCTGCCAAAATAAAGGGAGCTGAGATCTTCTCTGAATTGTCAGGATTGTCTTAACTGGTAAAATCCATGTTTACAACCTTGCCTGTGGTTAACCACCCCTAGATAAGATCATGGACTGTCTCCCTGTGCTGTAACAGGTGAGGGGTTGATGCTGCAATTCACATTTAAATTGCTTTGTGCTTTATTTATTTTTTTTTCTCTGCCTTTGAGAGGGGTTTGCTGTGCCTGAGGAATGTTATCAGTTGATGAAGTGTTTCCCCACGTAATCCACGGTGGCTGGGGAGGGAATGCTTTGCCTTCCCTGCCGCTGCACTGCCCCGTTTTTTCCTGAGGTGCTTCCATAAAAAAAAGGCTGCAGTGGTTGAGGATAATGTGCTAAACCACATGTCCGGGCACATGCGGGAGGTGAAACCTGAAACTTGGCACTTCAGACGCTTTTAAAGTCAACACAGCTAAAAGCAGCCACAGCACAACTCTTGAACTGTTCCCTGTTTCTTGGTTATACAGAAAAGCAGAAAAAAAAATAATTCTTTCAAGCACTGCTTTCAGCCCAGGTGTTGCTGCAAAGCTGCTTCAGTTTTCACAGGAGTTTTTCAGGTAAAAGTGAGATATGAGCTGGAGCATTTGGGCTTTGCCACCAGGGTTGTTGTTTTAGTGCTGCTTGTTTTACACCAGAGCAATCACTGAATTCATTCCCCAATTCTCCTCTCAGGGCTGCCCCAAGGAAAGAAAGGAGAGGAAACTCTTCCTCCTCCCTCTGTGCTGCCAAAAATAATCTGCTGGGCACCTCTGGAATGCCCACAGTGCATCCACCCAGCCTTCAAATCCCAGGGTTGCCCCTGATTGTGCTTCCCCTGGCACACAAAGGGTGCTCATCAATAAATTCACATCTCCAAGGACATTTTTTGGGGTTTGGACACCACAGGACGGGTTTTTTCCAAGGTAGAACAACCCTGAAAACCAGCTCCAAGTGTAAATAGATGTCTGTGTCTATAGATTGAAAAATTGTTTAAAATTCATGTAGAAATGGAGTGTAAAATCTGTTAAACATTAATTACCAGCATCAGATTAGGTAGGCAGAAGTTTGTCCTCCACCAGAATGGAGCTCACTGCAGGTTGTTCTGCAGAAGAAATCTGAAAAATAATAAACTTTGCAACCATGAAGTAAAGCTCTGATGTATTTCCATTCGAAAGTAGCATTTAAATCAAGGATTTTGTTCTGAGCACCTGCAGGATTTGATTATCCCCCCAAACAAAGGCAGGAATTGGAATTGTGTGGATTGTGGTGTCTTTCATTTTTATCCCTCCCTCCACTTGCTTGTAGCTTTTTGATGTTTTCTTCATGTGCTTTGCCAGATAGTTTGATTCAGGATTTACATTTCTTTGGTCAGCCTCAACACCTGATTTCTAGGCAGAGGAGGAACAGCTGGACTGGGATCTATTCCAAAATCCCTGGATGGAGAATGCTCCCTCCATGGGATGGGGATAATTTTGGGATTGTCTTTGTTTTTAAAGGTGCTGCCCCACTGGAAACTCGAGGCTCAAACTTGCAGAAAATTGACTTATTTGGAGCTACTGAAGGAGGAGGTTCAGCTCTCCTGGCTTAAGCAAAATTCATTTATTTCTGTATTGATATGGGATAAAGCAATCCAAAAATCACAAATCTTGTAAGCAGCAGATGGAGGAGCTGGGAAGGGGCTGGAGAATCCCTGAGGGAGCCAGGAAGGGGCTCAGCCTGGAGCAAAGGAGGATCCAGAAGGGAAAAGCTCTTCATCAAAACTTTCCTCAGAGTCCCCTCACTTCTTTTTCCCCTCACGTTTTCTCCCACTTTTTGATTTTCCCCTCACAGCAATGGAGACCCTGAGGGGCTGGAGTGGGGCCTGGAGAATCCCTGAGGGAGCCGGGCAGGGAATGGAGAATCCCTGAGGGAGCCGGGCAGGGGCTGGAGAATCCCTGAGGGAGCCGGGCAGGGAATGGAGAATCCCTGAGGGAGCCGGGCAGGGGCTGGAGAATCCCTGAGGGAGCCGGGCAGGGGAATGGAGAATCCCTGAGGGAGCCGGGCAGGGAATGGAGAATCCCTGAGGGAGCCGGGCAGGGAATGGAGAATCCCTGAGGGAGCTGGGCAGGGGCTGGAGAATCCCTGAGGGAGCCGGGCAGGGAATGGAGAATCCCTGAGGGAGCTGGGCAGGGGCTGGAGAATCCCTGAGGGAGCCGGGCAGGGGCTGGAGAATCCCTGAGGGAGCCGGGCAGGGAATGGAGAATCCCTGAGGGAGCCGGGCAGGGGCTGGAGAATCCCTGAGGGAGCCGGGCAGGGAATGGAGAATCCCTGAGGGAGCCGGGCAGGGAATGGAGAATCCCTGAGGGAGCCGGGCAGGGAATGGAGAATCCCTGAGGGAGCTGGGCAGGGGCTGGAGAATCCCTGAGGGAGCCGGGCAGGGGCTCACCTGGAGCAAAGGAGGATCCCCAGGGATCTTTTCCCTCTCTGGAATTCCCTGCCAGGAGGGGACAGCCCCAGGGAATAGGGACAGGAGGAGAGAGAACAGCCTCAAGCTTCACCAGGAAGTGTTTAAATTGAATATTGGACAAATTCCTTCACGAGAAGGTGCTCAGGTGGAGCCCCCATCCCTGCAGGGATTTCACAGCCCTGTGGATGTGGCACCTGGGGACACGGGGCAGTGCTGGGGAATGGTTGGACTCAGTGGTCTGAGAGGGATTTTCCATCCTTGACAATTCCAATCTTTATTCCACATCAATAAAAGTAGCCTGAGTTTCCTGGAGCACCGTTCCTTCGGTGGCTTCTCTGCTGTGCCTTATTCCCGTCGTATTTTATCTCTCTCCATGATGGATTTGGATGCAGTCCTTGTGGGGTTTGGCTCCCTGCTGGGAGGATTCCTGATGGGAGATGCCTGGCAAAATTCCCAGCTCCTGCTGTTCCCACAGCCAGCCTGGAAATGGGTGGGGCTGAGCAGAGGAGGAGCACCAAAGGTACAGAACTGAGATTGCCTGCTGGAATGGCAGCTCATCAAAGGGAAATCCATAAAATGAGCAATAAAGTTCCTTTGAAAGCTTCAGGTTCGCTCATTTTACTACTGCAGGAAGATGTAATGTAGATACACGTAAAACGTGGGTTTGTGTGGGGAATCTGGGATTCATTCTCTGGAAAAGGAGATGAGGGGAAATCCCTTCAGGATTTTTTTGACAACCCTGCTCCTACAAATGGTTTATTTTCTTCTGGGAGAATGTTAAACTCTTTGTTTATTTGGGTTTCTTTACCTGTGTTGTTTCCTTTCTGCACCAAGGATGAGCAGTTAATCAACTTCTGAGTCTGATTGGAGCAGGGTTAATTGTTAATCAGCATCAGAAGTGCCTGAACGCATTTGGTGAAATGCATTTGGTGAAATGCATTTTCCCTGCATGTCTTCAACAGTCTGCTCTGATAGACACTGATTCTCCAGCTGTGAATCCATGAAAACTCTTCATGCGTTTGGAAAGCAGCCCTTAAAACAGCAGTGAAATCCAGGAAAGGCCACGTGGGACCCTAAAATCAGTGTTTGGGATTCTTTAGTGATAGCAGGGAATTCACAGCAGCTGCCAGGGGCCTCCTCCTACCTGTGGGAAGCTGCCTGGGGCTGTGGAGAGGGAGGAGAGGGAAACAACCTTTAAACACCTCTCTCTTGGAAATAGGGAGCTTTATTCTGCTTTACCAGGGGCCTTGGTGCTGCCTGGGAATGCAGATGTTTTATATGGCACAGCCACTGGATAAAAGAGTTGGTAGAGGGAAACAAAGCCTGGAATGCAGGTCCTCCTCCCTCTCCCAGGTGATGCTGGGCTCTCTGTGGAGTGTGGAGGCTTTTTGGGGTGTGTGTGAGGCTTTTTGTGTCAATGTGGGGGTTTTCTGTATGTGTACGTGAGTGTGGAATCTTTTTGGGGGTGTGTGGAGCCTTTCTGTGTGTCTATCTTTCTGTATGTAGAATCTGTGTGTAGTCTGTGGAATCTTTTTGGGGGTGTGTGGAGCCTTTCCCCGTGTGTTTCTGTGTGTGTGTGTGTGATTTCTGTGTGTGTCTTTCTGTGGTAGAATCTGTGTGTAGTCTGACAGTAGAATGTTTTTAGGGGTGTGTGGAGGCTTTTCTCTGTGTGTGTTTCTCTGTGTGTGTAGAATCTGTGTGTAGTCTGTGTGAGTGTAGAATCTTTTTGGGGGTGTGTGGAGCCTTTTCCTGTGTGTTTCTCTGTGTGTGTGTGAATTTTGTTTGTGTCTTTCTGGGAGTCTTTCTGTGTGTGTGAGTCTGTGAGTGTGGAGCCTTTTTGGGGGTGTGTGAGGTCTGTGTGTGTGTTTGACTCTTTCAGACTCTGAATGTGTGTCAGTTTTTCTGCGTGTGTGTGTGTCTGTGTGGGTGTCTTTCTGTGGGATGGGGTCATTTTGTGTGTGTCTTCCTGTGTGCTTGTGTGTGTGCTTCGGTATGATTTCTTTGAGTGTGTTTCTGTGTGTGAGTGTGATTTCTGTGCGTGTGTGTTTCTGTATGTGATTTCTCTGCGTGTTTGTGTCTTACACTGTTCATGTGTGTGATTTCTGTGTGAGTGTGTGTATCTGTGTGAGTTTCTCTGTGTGTGAGAGTCAGAGTGTGGGTGTCACTCTGATTCTTTCTGTGTATGAGTGACGTTTTCTCTGTGTGTGTGTGGAATGTTCCTGTGTGTGCGAATCCTTGGGTGTGTGTGAGTCTCTTTGTGTGTCTCTCAGTGCCTTTGTGTTTTTCCTTTCTTTCTCTGTGTTTTTCTCAGTGGGGTTTTGTGTGGATCAGTGCTGGCCTTGGCAGTGCTGGGGAATGGTTGGACTTGATGCTCTCTGAGTGGGATTTTCCATCCTTAACAATTCCAATCTTTATTCCCCATCACTGAGATTGGCCTGGGTTTCCTGGAGCACCATTCCCTTGGTGGCTTCTCTGCTTATTCCCATCTCTATGTGAGACTTCCTCCATGTGTCTTGTTGTGTGTATCTTTTGTGTGACTTTCTGTAGGTGTCTTTTTGCATTAATTTTTCTGTGTGTGTCATTCTCTCTGTGTTTCTGGACCCTTCCTGTCTGCAGGATGGATCTTTGTTGTTACCTACAAGGTGTCTCAGCTTCCCTAAATAAATTCCTATCATTATTTATTTATAGACCTATAAATAGGAATTTATTCCATGGTGTTTGATAGAGCACTTCCTTGGAGAAACCATGTAAATCCAGCAAGAATTCCCTCACATCTCCCACACCTGAGTGGTGTTTAACTCCTTTGAGTGGAGCTCCCAGGAGGGGCAGAGCCCCTTCATCAGTAATTCCCTCCCCTCCTGATGCCTCAGGTTTGGCTTTTATGTTTTTCAGGTTCTGTGCTGCTTTAGTGTAAAAGGGATAATGTTTAAGGGATGCTGAGCTCTGTGCACAGAGCAGGGAGACAAAACAATTCCTGCTCCAGCTGGGCACCAAGGACAAATGATCCGAATCTCAGCCCAGGAGCACAAACCCCGTGGGCTGGAGAGAGAAAAACAAGCAGGGTGGGACTGCCTGGGCTAAAGCTGGAATGGGACAATGAAGTGCAAGGTGCAAATGGAGCAGAACTGATCCCAGGGAGAGACCCCGGGAGCGTTCGTGCATTTTGGGGCCATTTTGGTTCATCTTGGGTGCAGCCCTGGCTGGGCTCTGGTGCTGCCCAAGGTGGATCCATGCAGGAGATCCTTTGGATAAATCCCTGCTTTGTTCTGTGACTCTGCCCAGCCTCTGCTCCAGGGTAGCCTCCCAAGGCCTCTCTCCAGGCTGGATCTGTCCCGGGGCCATCGGGATCAGCCCCTCCATGGAGCCCTGGAAGGGCCTGTGAGTACAGGCAGGAGGCTGAGCTGGGAGAGGGGTGGGAGCTGCTCAGACCTGCCAGCTCTGGGTGTGCCTGGGATCTGAATTTCGTGTGATTGCAGCATGGAAAACTTCGAGGTGCCTGGGGAATCCTGGTAGCAGCTGAGAGGGTGAATGTGAAGTTTGCACTTATTCATTGCTCTGAGGTTTTTTCCTATTTTTTTTTAACATAAATTCCTTTTGTGGCTATAAAATCAGGTACTTGAGAAGAATTGCTGTTTAGTATCTGTAAAAAAAAACCTTCTTGTCATTGTGGGTCACTCACTTGAGAGTTGAGCTTGATGATCCTGGTAGGTCCCTTCCAACTCAGAATATTCTGTGATGCCAAGATCAGCTCCACTCTCCAAGGTCCCATCCCAGCAATAATTTCTGCTGGTGGATGGATGTGTGGGAATGCCATGGAGTTCATGACTCGTGTCAGGAGTGGTTCCACTGGAGTTTAGGGGTTTTTCAGTCTCTCTGTTGGTGGGGAAGGATTGGCTGCATTTTGCCATCCTGGGTGTGCCTGAAACCCCCAAACCCCTTTCCCTGCCAGAGGATTGACCTGTCACTGCAGTGACCAGTGGTTTAGAGAGCTGGAGTTGTTATTTTCTGTTTAATAGGAAAGCCTGAGGCTGTGAATATTCATTGTGCAGTGCAATCCCCCAAGTGCAGCAGGCACAGAAAATTCCCTGTGCCTGTAGCTATATCAGGATGTTAAATACCAGGGTTATTAATCTTTCCTCACCTCAGCAACTCTTAGGCCACGCATTAATGTGTTTTTTGTGTGAGATTTAATTGCTCAGGCTTGTAACAACTCAAAACCTTAAGATCCTGTTCCCCCCTGTGACTTCAGTGCTGAGAAATTGGCTCTCTGGAAAAGCAGCAAAATGGTTGTTTGGATTGAATTCCATTTTCCATGGCATATGGAGGCTCATCTGTGGGTTATGGATCAGTGGAGAGCAAGGCTCACACTGGGGCAGGGATTTTCCAAAAGTAAACAGCAGCCAGGAGTGATGCTGGGAAGGCAATTCCGAAGTCAGGGCTTGCTGCACTCAACTTGAATTGTGTCAGCTCCATACTTGCTGTCTTGGAGAAATTACCACAATGAAACACCTGAATGTTTACATTAACTTGATAAAAAAAAAGGTGTTTCTATAAATAAAATCTGATTAGACCCATGAAATAAGAAACAAGAGTTGCTAAATAAACCTCAGATGAAGGCCAAGTGTGTTTTTTATTCCAGGGCTTTGGCTTTCACATTGCATAAGCACCAAGAAGCCAAGCTTATTTTTATGAGTTAAAAAAAGAAATTAAATAATTAGAAAAAAATGTAAAAGGTCTTGACATCCAGTCTGTCATCGTTGTCTTCTCAAGAATGTTCAACAAAAAAGGCAAAAGGTTTTGTTGAATGACATTGATCTGTGGAGTTCTTGTTTGGCTTTCTGCTCATTAAGCTCCTGACATGGAAACAGACTTGAAAAGGCCAAGAACTGTGACACTGGATGCAGATTTTAGCCTGTCAGCAGGAATGGTAATAAAATATACCCTGAAATTGATTTTATTACCTTTTCTTTTAACAGCAGGAACCAATATTTGAAAATGATAGACCTCAGTGCAGTGATGGGAGAGACAGCACAGGAGACATAAATCAAACCCTGTGTATTTTCCTGGTTAAAAAATGGCATTTTGGAAGTATTTGGGGATTTTATTTGTGAATTCCAGGCCTTCATTTGTATTGTGGGCATGGGAGCAAATTGGGGCAATTAAAATATTTTAAATGTGCACCTGCTTATTGTTTTGGAGGGCAGGGAAAAACCCCAAACCAAACCACCACCACCAACTTGTTTTGTTTGGAAAATCTGGAAAATCTTTGCCAGAAATTAAATTCTAGGAGATTTTT
Source organism: Camarhynchus parvulus (assembly GCF_901933205.1). Taxonomy (NCBI): domain Eukaryota; kingdom Metazoa; phylum Chordata; class Aves; order Passeriformes; family Thraupidae; genus Camarhynchus; species Camarhynchus parvulus. The sequence continues at coordinate 35,987,768 of NC_044577.1, forward strand.
ATTCTGTGATAGAGTAAGACCCAGCCAATGTGTTTGCAGTGGAATTTATTTCAGAGCAAAGGAGGGACCAGGAGAATTCCCTGGAAGCTGCCAAGGGCAAATGGGCCTCAGCAAGTGTCTGGATGGAGACTGGGAAATTAGAAGAGACATCTGAGAATATGAGAGGTTGAAAACCTTTTTTTTTATTATTAACTTGTACCAAGTGTGAGGCTTCAGCCCACGTTTGAATTAGAGTTTTGGTTTTGGTCATAAATCCAAGTATGGCAACTCCTGGTAAAAAAAAAGAAAAACAGAGCAGTTCCAGCACAATCCTGCTTGATTCTGCTGGCGCTTTCTTTTAGGTTTTTGTTAATCTCAACACATTTCCCCCTCTGCTTTCATCACTTTAAACCTCAACCAAACGTGTTCTTTTTGCTGGCTAACACTGCTTTGAGAAAAGGCTTTTTTTATTGATCTCCTTCACTTCAAAACATGGTCCCACATTTGAAACCCCAAGCAATCTTTCCCCAGGGATTAGCTCTCCTCCAAAGACTTTTCACATTCTTTAATCTGCAGTTTCTACTCTCTTGAAGTGGCAGGAATTGATGTGGAGCATGGGCTTGTTTATTCTGTCTGTCATCAAGAAATAGAGAAGTTGTTTATTTTTAATGTGTGGGCTTTTCTCCAGGCCAGGCCCAAGCAGTTGTTTGCCTGAAGTGAGCATTAAACCCAGTTTTACCTCACCTAAAACCCTGAAGTGAGCATTAAACCCTGTTTTACCTCACCTAAAACCCTGAAGTGAGCATGAAACCCAGTTTTACCTCACCTAAAACCCTGAAGTGAGCATTAAACCCAGTTTTACTCCACATTAAACAAGTCTGTGGTGTCTTCCACTGCACAGAAGGAAACAATTCTTCTTGAATTCTCATTATATTCTCCTTGTTTCTAAATAAACCCCACGCACTTGTCTGGAATGATCCCCAATTAAAAACTGGGCTTCAAAGGAGCTGGGATTTGTGTGAAAAATGGGGAAACAGGGACTCCATGTGCCAAGTGGTGACCTCCAGGTGTGGAATCCTCAGTAATTCCCTTGGCTCCAGGCCATGGAATCAGGGCTGGGAAAATTGCAAATGCCAGCTTTGTGTCTCCTTGGCACTGGGGAGTTTCTCAGGAATTGATTCTGAGGGGATTCCAGACAAAGTCCCTTTGTTTGCCCCCAAACTGTGCCAGGAGCTGCTGTGGAATTAATGAGCCCCCTTCTCTTGGGGATGCTGCTGACAATTCTGGGCTTTCATCCTGTGGTAGCCACCTCAAAGGAGGAGAAAACTCCATTTTTAATGGTTTTGATTGTTGTGTGGGAGTCATTAAGTGGAGTTTGGTGTGGGGCAGGTGATGATTTCTCACCCTCAGTGTTGCATTTCCCAGGTGGTGTGGCTTTCTCTGCCTCCAGCGCTGCAGGGATGAGCTTGGTAAGAAAACTGATCCAGCTAAAAAACCAGGAAAAAAAAAACCCAAACCAAAACAAAAAAGCCAACAATGAAAAAATCCCTCAATCACGAGTCTGGTAGTAAAAGATACCCTGAACTTGATTTTACTACCTTTTCTTTTAACAGAAAGAACCAATATTTGAAAGTGATAGACCTCAGTGCGGTGATGGGAGAGACAGGATAAGAGACATAAATCAAACCCTGTGTATTTTCCTGTTTAAAAATGGCATTTTTGGAAGTATTCCCCTGCCCTCTGATTCTTTCTTTCCCCCTTTATTCCACTCCATCCGTCTGCTTTTCCCTCCACATCCCTGTCCTGCCCAGAAAACATCAGGGCCATGGGGTTGCTCCTCCAGCTGAGGGAATTTTTGGATTTCCCAGCTCCTCCAGATGGTGGTGGCCAAGAAATCCTCTGGGATTTCCCTGACATTCCCTGCTCCAAAAAGCCAGTGGGGAATTGGGAAAAAATTCAATTTATATCAGGCTGGGAAAGGCCTTGATGCAAACAGCATCTTGTGGTGATGCTGGGACTGGCTGTGCTCCTTTTCTTATTCTGACATTAAAAATAACATTTTAATTTTCATTTTTTCCATGGCACTCCACAAAGTGTGAAGTGATCAGAATGACTTAATCATCTGCATTTAAGTAAACTTATCTAAATGAATTTAGGTTGGAAAAGAAATTACACCTTTCCATTGAATTTTTTTTCTCAAGTTCATTTCTGGCCCTAGAGAGGGTGATGGGAAATTTTGCTGTTTCTTTCAGTGACCAGGAATTAAGTTATTTTTAAACTCTTTTTGTTGTTCTTATAATAGAGCAAAAAGAAGCTTTTTAAATTTTTCCCCAGGTTTCTCTCTTCCATGATTTTCTGGGGTTTAGCACTTAACTCCTCTCTGCTTCATTTTCATTTCGGCCTCAGCGAGGTGATTTAATTATTAACTTATTTAGTAATTTATGTGGAAATTCTCCTTTTTTTTTTCCACATGGTGCAAGAATGATCAGGAGCCCTCAGGGTGACAGAGTCAGTTCCAGGCACTGGAGCAGGAGCCAGCGAGTGGCTCTTGGGCCAAACTAAAACCACATCAAAATGGTTGGTGGTGCAAGGGGAAAGATTTTGAGTGATGTTTCCACTTAGAGAGAGAGACTGAGAACAAAGGAGGTAAAAGGAGTTGGAGAGGATGATGGAGTTTTCAAATGAGTCACTTAGCCCTGAAAATATATTATAGATTATATATTTTATATGTTAGATGTGACACATTGTGCATTATACCTCGTGTTATACTTTATATATAATGTATCTTATGTACTATCTATAATATATACTATATTATATATGGTATATAAGAATTATAATTATTATAGAATAATTGTAGTATATAATTATATATTATATGTTATATATTTTACATTATGTAATATACAATATATATAATGTATCTTATATATGTTATGTACTATCTAGAATATATAATAGATACTATATTATATCTAGTATGTAATTATTATATAATAATTATATTATATAATAGTATATAATATGTTATATATTATACATTATGGATTATATATAATATATATTATATATGTTATATACTAGATATAATAAATACTAGATTATATATAGTATATAATTATATAATAATTATAGTATATAATTGTATATGATATGTTATATATTATACATTATGGATTATATATAATATATATTATATATGTTATATACTATATATAATAGTATATATAATATATATGTTATATATGTTATATTATTATATATGTTATATACTATATATAATATATACTAGATTATATATAGTATATAATGCATTATATATAATGCATATGATATATCTTATATATGTTATGTAAGATCAATGACATAGATCTATCTATAAAAGACCTATAATATAGAACTATCTATAATTTATATTATGTATATTATGTATAGTATATAATAATATATGTATTTTTATAATATATATAATTAGCATAGAATTATTATAATATAAATAATGCAATTTCTATTATTTTGTTATATATTGCACATTATATGTTATCTATGTGCAGCCAGGATTTTGGAGTGGCTCATTTGGGTGTGTTTTGTTGTGCATGAAGATTCAAATGCAGGATTTCACCTCCAGCTTCCAACTGGGCAGCTCTGCCTTCACCTTCTGGCTAATCCCACCAAAAAAAAAATTAAAGAAGCAAGGGAAGAGGTTATGGAACCCCAGGAAAAGGTTTGGAAAAGCCCTCCCAGCCCATGGAGTCCCAGCTGGCCCCAGCCCAGAGCACTGAGTGCCACCTCCAGGAATTCCTGGTGGCACCTCAAGGGATGGGCACTGCAAACCTCCCTTGGGCCCTTCCAAAGCCTTTTCCTGGATTAAATCCACATTAAAATGTGAATTATGGTAAATGTGAGTGCCCAGGGTGGGAATGACAGAATTCCTTACTCCTAGCAGTGCTCCAGGCCTGGTTCTTCCCAGATTCCCTTCTCCTAAGGCACAGCCTGTCCTCTTGGATTTTCTCTTTCCATGTGTCTCGCTTTTCCAAATCTGAGTTCCTGAACTGTTTGATTGCTCTGTCCCTCACCAGTTTCTGCTTTTTCTTTGCCTGAAGAGAATCACGGAATGCCAGCCAGGTTTGGATTGGGAAGGACCTTAAATCCCATCCCGTGCCACCCCTGCCAGGGACACCTTGCGCTGTCCCAGGCTGCTCCAAGCCCCAGTGTCCAGCCTGGCACTGCCAGGGATCCAGGGGCAGCCACAGCAAATCTGGGAATCCCAGCCCAGCCAGGAATTCCCAATTCCCAGTCTCCCATCCATCCCTGCCCTCTGGCACTGGGAGCCATTCCCTGTGTCCTGTCCCTCCATCCCTTGTCCCCAGTGCCTGGAGTGTCACCAGCACACCCAGGTTAAGATGCCTCCCAAAATTGGGGGGTTTTTTTGGGACAGTCCCCACCCTTCCCTGGCTCTGCTGCCAGAACCCCTGAGGTTTTGCCTGCAGCAGGGGCTGCATTTTAGGATTTCAGGTGAGCCAGCCCCAAAACACGTCAGGAATGCGAGGCAGCTCCCCAGGAAGGGCTGGGAGCGGCAGGCAAAGGCCGGCCTTGGTTTTGGGGCAAGCTGGAGTTCAGCTCTGTGACCGCACAGCCTGAGCTGCTCCTGAGTTCCTGCTCTGTTTGTGAGACATTTATACAACTGGGGAGGGAATGGGGCTGGAAAAGTGGGATTTCCTGGGGTTTGTGTCACCTGGGGCTGCCACCCTGCTGCTGCCTCCTCCCCAAAGCCTTTTCCCACTCCTCACACCCCCAGCTCCTCCTGGCCCTGTTCCAAGGTTTTTGGGGATGCTGAGTTGCTGGATCAGCGCTTCCGTTCTGCCCTAAATAATTCCCCATCCCGCCACTTTTTAGGCAAAAATTCATTGTGCAAATCTTTAGGAATTTGTGTACAATTCATCCTGTGGGTGAAGCTTGGGGTTTTTGCCCCTGCACTGTACAGATGTTGTTAAAAATGTGGTGGAAGGACAGAGGTTTTGGATTTGGTTTTTCTTTCTGCGTTCTTCCTAAATCATGGAACAGTTTGGGTTAAAAGGGACCCCGTGGATCCTCTGGTTTGAGCCCCCTGTCCCTAAACCAGGGTGCTCCAACCTGGCTGGAACGTTCCAGGGATCCAGGGCCAGCCACAGCCTCCCTCCCATTCAATAATTCCCTGGGTTTATACTGGGATTTGTTAGAAAATGCAGCACGAGAAGCATTTGGTGTTTATTAAGACACATTGGTTAAAAAGTAAAATCCCAAAGGGAAAAGTGTGACGATGTTTGTGGGATTGTAAAGGATTTCTAAGAAATCCCAGACAAAAAAGTGTGACATTGGTGGGAATGTGGAGGATTTTTAAAAAGTAAAATCCCAAAAGGGAGAAGTGTGATGATGTTTGTGGGATTGTGGGGGATTTCTAAAAAGTAAAACCCCAAAGAGAAACATGTGATGACATTTGTGGGATTGTAGAGGATTTCTAAGAAGTAAAATCCCAAATAGAAAAGTATAACAACGTTTGTGGGATTGCAGAAGATTTCTAAGAAGTGAAATCCCAAAGGGAAAAGTGTGATGATGTTTGTAGGAATGTAGAGGATTTCTGAAAAGTAAAATCCCAACTAGAAAAGTGTGACTATATGTAGAGGACTTCTAAAAGTAAAACCCCAAAGGGAAAAGTGTGATGATTGTGGGAATGTAGAGGATTTCTAAGTAAAATCCCAAACAGAAAAGTGTGACATTTGTGGGATTGTAGAGGATTTCTAAGTGAAATCCCAAACAGAAAAGTGTGACAGTGTTTGTGGGATTGTGGAGGATTTCTAAAAGTAAAATCCCAAACAGAAAAATGTGACATTTGTGGCAATGTAGAGGATTTCTGAAAAGTAAAACCCCAAACAGAAAAGTGTGACAGCATGTAGAGGATTTCTAAAAAGTAAAATCCTAAAGGGAAAAGTGTGATAATGTTTGTGGGATTGAAGGGGATTTCTAAGAAGTAAAACCCCAAACAGAAAAGTGTGATGATGTTTATGGGATTGTAGAGGATTTCTAAGGGATTGTTATACAGTGGATTGGAAAAAAAAACCCTTTCTCAGCATTGCTGGGAGGAAATGTCCCAGTTGTGCCAGACACCCAGCCCAGAGGGATATTTTCCAGCAGCTGGGACATTTGTTGTGATAACTGAAGCTTTGAAATTCTATTCAGCATTCTCACGAGCAAAACACAACATTGCAGGTCTGTAAGGGAAGGGATTATGGAGCAGCAGCGTTTGGATGCTGGTTCCTCAGTCAGTGTCAGGCCTGGGTGAGCAAAGGCTGACGAGGCAGGGCAGGTTTTATTCTTTGTACCCAGGATTAAGCCTGGCTTTACAATGGCAGGTGTGTGGGATGTGTTTCTGACAGAGAATTTTTTCAGAAAGCCTCGCCAGATCTGGGGTCCAGCAGCAGCAATCTGGTGGAACCGGTGTGTTTGGGTCCAGGTTGTCGCCAAAAAGTGAGAATATTTGTTCTTACCTCGTGTGTGAATTGTGGAGAACTCCAAATTTCACATTTTGTAATTTCAAACACTTCCTAGAGTGTTCCAGTGTCTTCATTCAGGCAGCACTTGGCTTTCAGTTCAATCCAAAATATTCAATAGAGGGGTTTTGGGGGTTTATTTGCAGTTATACCACAGTCAGTGATTCTCAATGTTGCAATAGCTGACATTTCAAGGAGTAATTTATATATATATATATATATATATATATATATATATATATATATATATATTATATATATATTTAATATATACTTTATATATATAATTTTATATATATAATTTTATATATTCCATATTTAAGTTTAATATATTTATATATTGATATACATTTATATATTTTATTTTAATGTGTATTTTATTCATATATTTTTATATTTAAAATATATAAATAATATATCTTTCTATATAATATATAGAAATATATAAAAATATATTAAAATATATATTTAAAGTAAATGCACCTTATATATTATATATATTTATGTTGTTATTTTAATATGTATTTTCTAATATATAATTATCTTAAAATATGTAAAAATAATATATTTCTATATAATATATAGAAATATACTTAAAATATATCAAAATGCTTTTAAAGTAAATGCAGCTTATATATTCTATTTTTTATATTTTATTTTAATATGAATTTTATTAATATATATATATTTAATATATCTTTTTAAGCAAATGCAGCTTTGTCCAGCACCTTTAGCTGCTCCCATGTTTTGTAGAGTGATCTGTGCTCTTTATTCCATGTTCCATTTATTAATTTTTTATTTTCCTGCTGAGATGTCAGGGGTCACACTAAACCTGAGGGGTGCATTTAGATGGTTGGAATAGGGAGTTGTAAAATCAGGGAATAATGGGGATAATAATAATAATAATAAAAATTATAAAATTTTTGCAGCTCAGCAAAAAAAGGAAATAGGAGCACAAAAAGATTCCTGGATTTGCACAAAAAGAGGAAATTTTTTTGAGCATTGGGAGGACACAGCCACGCCTCCATCTCCCTGCCTTGTCCCGGCTCCAGAAACTCCAACCTGGAGCAGAATAACAAAAAATGACAACAAATGGAGCAGAATAACCAAAAAAACCCCCAAAAATGGAGCAGAATAACAAAAAATAACAAAAAATTGAGGAAAATTCTGTGTAAGAATTCAGTTTAAGGACATTTCTGCTGGGATTTGTGCTCTCTCAAGGCTCATCTTAGGTTTCTTTCTCTTCCACCCCTGATTTCTGCTCCTCCCTCTGGCTGTTTCTTAAGGAGGGGGTAAAACATTCAGATTTCCCAGGAATAATGAGGAGAGCAAGGAGAATAAAGAGAAATGATGGATGACTCCAAAAACCACAAATCAAGTAAGAAAGTGAGGAAATTTTTTTGAGCATTGGGAGGACACAGCCACACCTCCACCTCCCTGCCTTGTCCCACTCCCAGAGCCTCCAGCCTGGAGCAGAATAACATAAAATGACAACAAATGGAGCAGAATAACAAAAAATAACAAAATTGGAGCAAAATACCAAAAAATTGAGCAGAATTCAGTGTAAGCATTCAGTTTAAGGACATTTCTGCTGGGATTTGTGCTCTCTCAAGGCTCATCTTGGGTTTTCCTTCTCTTCCATCCCTCATTTCTGCTCCTTCCTCTCACTGTTTCTTAAAGGAGGGGGTAAAACATTCAGATTTCCCAGGAATAATGAGGAGAGCAAGGAGAGTAAAGAGAAATGATGGATGACCCCAAAAACCACAAATCAAGTAAGAAAAAGAGGAAATTTTTTTGAGCATTGGGATGACACAGCCACGCCTCCACCTCCCTACCTTGTCCCAGCCCCAGAACCTCCAACCTGGAGCAGAATAACAAAAAATGGAGGAAAATAACAAAGAATAACAAAAAAAATGGAGCAAAATAACCAAAAATTCCCCCAGCTGGGTGAGGAGGAGCATCCCAGGTGCTCCTGGTGCCAAGGGTTGCAGTCCCAGCTTTCCAGGCCCGGGAGGTACCTGTGGCACAAAGCAGGAGGATTTCACCTGGATGGGATTCTGCAGCTCTGCTCATCATTAAATTGGGATTATTTGATTTTTTCTTCACCCCACCCTGTTTTCCCCAGCCTTTGAAGAGAGGCCAGAAGGCTGCAAAAGCTGTCAGAGTTCTGGTTTTGGGGCCATTCCAGGCTCAGGGAATTCTGCCAGCTCGGAGGAGTTTAGCAAACACGGGCAGGAGATGATCCCAACAGCAAAATTGCTGCTCCTTGGGGTGGGGGGAGATCCTGGATATAACATTTATTTTCTAAAGATTTGTATTCAGAATGGTCATAAAGATGGAGAAGGAGCCTGGTTTTGGCTCCCAGCTCTACACCAGATTTACACCTGGGTGTAAATCCAGCCCTAGCTGGGTTAAATTCATCCTGGTTTATCAGTAAAGGTCCTTGTGGTCATCACCTGGAGGATTTTCCTTCTCCTCTGCAGGAATTCCCGTGGGTCTCCATTTTTCATGGACAAAATGTTCCTTTTTCCTTTAATTTCAGCACTGGTTGGGTAAATCCTGGCTGTTTCTGTTCTTTAGGAATGGACATAATCCCACTAAATTACAGATTGGATTTTGAAATCCAATATATAATTAATATATTATATTACATTATATTATATTGTGTTATATTATGTCATATTTTATTATGTTATATTCTATTTATTATATATTATATAATATAATATTATATATTATATAATATATATTATATATTATATAATATATTATGTATTATACATTATACAATATACTATAATATACTATAATATACTATAATATACTATACTATAATATACTATATTATTATATTCTACTATTATATTCTATTGTATTTTTATTATAATATTATATTCTATTTTATTATTATATTTTACTATATTAGTTATATATTCTATTTAGAATATCTATTTATGTAGACATATACATTTTTATTTTTACTTATTACATAGTTGTATTCATATATTATATTTATAATATATTTCTATTAAAATATATATTTACATAAAAATTAAATAAAAATTATATATATTGGGCTATATATATATATATGTAATTTGGGGGCCTGCTACTTCGGGTTTGACTTTTTTCCTGACAAATCTGCTTCTTTTGCGGTTATTAATTGTAAAATTCCACGTGTGTCTATAAAAACACAACATTTCTGGCTGCCTGCAAATGCCTCCCAGTCTGGCAAGGATTGAATAATTTTTAAGGTATGAAATTATTCCTTAACATTAAAAAATGGGAAAACTGGGGAGTTGTCTTTCATGGGAGAGGTTTGCAAGTTGGAAATTGGACCTTTCCAAGTCTTAACCTAATATATTGATATTTTAATGTCAATTTATTAGTTTTTATTAGGCTTTATTTATTTTATGTCTTATTTATTAGGTTTTCTTTATTATATGTCTTAACGAAATAAATGGACATTTTCCTTTCCTTGATATTGACTTTTTGGAGAGCACTTAAACCTTATTATGAATAATGCTAATTACTCATTTGGAATGATTTCCCTGGAGGCTCATCCAGCAGTTAATTAATTTTCTTGAGCCTGGCTATTGATTATTTTGATTATTTCCATTAATCTGCTCTTGGTCCAGCCCTTTCCATATCTCATCTCTTGTCTTTGCCTCACTTCTCACGTGCCCCTCTTTTCTCTCCAAATTTGGTTTTATTTAAGGGGCTTAAGCCATAAAACTCTGCCCGAGTTAACTTTTTGACCCCATTTTTGATAACAGCAGCTGGAGAACTTTATCTTTGCCCAGCACTTTGTGCTGTTTCTGCAGTGTCTGATAAGAGCTGGAGGAATTCCGCCCCTGCTCCAGCATCTCCTCACTCTGGTCCAGGCAAAATTGGTGTTTTTATCCTTAAATGGCTGCAAAAAGCAAAATCTCCTCAGTCTGGCCCAGGAAAAAATGGTATTTTTATGCTTAAATGGCTGCAAAAAGCAAAATATACATGAAATTTTTAATGCTAAATTCATTCTTTTTCCTGTGAGGAAAAGTAGAAATTTTTATTCTCTTCTTGGCCAACGAGTTTGGTTTTTGACCTTAAAATCCTTCCTGCCATAATATTTAATAGATTATTTTTTGCGATTTGAGTTCTTTGGAAGAAGCTGGTGAATATTTTAATGGGATTTTTGCTTTCAGGACTGTTCTCAATCCATCAGAGGAGCGCCAGCCCCCAAATAGGTCTCATCCTATAGATTTTGTTGCTCACCCTGCTGTAGGTTTTTACAGGGAGAACTGAAGGGTGGGTGTGGAATTGGCGGGGTAACAATTGCTATGTTCTCATGGTTGAGTTTTGTAAATTGAATTTTTCCTTCTGCATAAAAAAGCTGTGTTTTAATGGTTCAGTTTTGTAAATTCAATTTTTTCCTTCTGCATAAAAAGCAGTGTTTTCATGGCTGAATTTTGTAAATTCAATTTTTCTCCTTCCTGCGTAAAAAAGCTGTGTTTTAATGGTTCAGTTTTATAAATTCAGTTTTTTCCTTCTACATAAAAAAGCTGTGTTTTCAGAGTTGAGTTTTGCAAGTTGAATTTTTCCTTCTGCATAAAGACACTGTGTTTTCATGGCTGAATTTTGTAAATTCAATTTTTTTCCTTCTGCATAAAAAAGCAGTGTTTTCAGGGCTGAATTTTGTAAATTCAATTTTTCTCCTTCTGCATAAAAAATCAGTCTTTTCATGGTTGAGTTCTGTAAATTTAATTTTTCCTTCTGCATAAAGACACTATGTTTTCATGGCTGAATTTTGTAAATTCAGTTTTTCTCCTTCCTGCATAAAAAAGCTGTGTTTTCCTAGTTGAGTTTTGTAAATTGAATTTTTCCTTCTGCATAAAAAAAGCTGTGGTTTCATGGCTGAATGTTGTAAATTCAATTTTTCTCCTTCTGGCACCTCCTCCCTGCACCCTGCCCTGCTCTCACTGCCCTCTCCCACATCCCTGCTCCTTTCCCAAGATGAGGAATTCCCGATTTTTCCATCAAGTTGCAGGTCTCCATCCTTAGGGTCTTCTCTGCATTTTTTTGTTCCTATAAATCCTGAAATCCAGGGGAAAGCAGCACAATACACAGAAAAAGATTGATTTATTTTGGAGTTCTGTACTTCCAGTCTAATCAGCCTTTGTGTTGAAACTAAAGAGAAAATTAAATTTTTGTTATTATTGATAATATATTCAGTTTTCTTTTGTTAACTCTATAAATTTTCATTAATTACACCCATTGTCCCCAGGTCAGAAATTCCTTCCATTAAATGACCTTAAGCAGCCAAGGATTTGGGGAGATGATTGAGGGCGGGAGACAGGGCAGGGGGAATGAATATCTTCAATTATAAATGTATATATTATAGATATATGAATATATTACATTCTTTTAAAAGATGGAATGAATATATATATTTTATATATATAATTATATATATTAATATATTATATCCTTTAAAAAGATTGAATTAATATACAATTATATATGTATGAATATGTTATATTCTTTTAAAAGATGGAATGAATATGTGTATTTTATATATATAATAATAATAGTATATATATGTATATATATACTATAATAATAGTAAATATAATAATATATATGAATATATATATATAAAATACATATATTCATTCATTTATTTTATTCTTTTAAAAGGTTTAATGAATATATGTATTTTATATATATAATAATATATTAATATATAAAAATACATATATTCATTCCATCTTTTGAAAGAATAGAATAAATTCATATATATAAAATACATATATTCATTCATTTATTATTATTCATTTATTATATTCTTTTAAAAGGTTTAATGGATATATGTTTTTAAATATATTATAATATATTAAATATATTAAAATACATATATTCATTCCATCTTTTGAAAGAATAGAATAAATTCATATATATAAAATACATATATTCATTCATTTATTATTATTCATTTATTATATTCTTTTAAAAGGTTTAATGGATATATGTATTTTAAATATATAATAATATATTAATATATTAAAATACATATATTCATTCCATCTTTTGAAAGAATAGAATAAATTCATATATATATAAAATACATATATTCATTCGTTTATTATTATTCATTTATTATATTCTTTTAAAAGGTTTAATGGATATATGTATTTTATATATATATTCATATATTATATATATATAAAATACATATATTCATTCCATCTTTTGAAAGAATAGAATAAATTCATATATATATAAAATACATATATTCATTCGTTTATTATTATTCATTTATTATATTCTTTTAAAAGGTTTAATGGATATATGTATTTTATATATATATTCATATATTATATATATATAAAATACATATATTCATTCCATCTTTTGAAAGAATAGAATAAATTCATATATATATAATACATATATTCATTCGTTTATTATTATTCATTTATTATATTCTTTTAAAAGGTTTAATGGATATATGTATTTTATATATATATTCATATATGATATGTATATATAAAATACATATATTCATTCCATCTTTTGAAAGAATAGAATAAATTCATACATACATATATATATGCATAAAATATATATATTCATTCCATCTTTTAAAAGAATATATTTGTATGTATATATAAAAATATCTATATATAATACAGATGGAATTCTTTTCTATCAGAGGCAGAGGAAGGGACCAGGTGCACAATATTCCACACTGTTCCCTTCAGCTGCTGCATCCATTTCTTTGTAGGTATGACAATGTTTAGAACATTTTAAGACACTTCCTGTGGGCACTGAGGAGGTTTTTTGGATGAGCATCCCTTTATCCCGACCATTACACATCCCCTGAATTGTCAGGAATGTTGGCTTTGGTTTTTTTCCCCTTTTCAGCCCCCAAAGTCCTTTCATGGTAAGTGAGAGCCCAGAATTGCAGCATAAACTTCTCTTATTTCAAAAGGTTGTTGAACCTCTTTTTTCCCCTCTGTAATAAAGTTTATTGCTTCCTCTGTCTTTCCCTGGCATCGTGGAAAGGGGAGATTTCCCCTGGCTGGGTAATTTTGTTCTGTGGAATTCTCCAGGCTTAAAAAAAAAACCCTAAAAGGGAAATTCAATTTACAAAACTCAACCATGAGAACACAGCTTAGTTATGCAGAAGGAAAAATTCAATTTACAAAACTCAACCTTGAGAACACAGCAATTATTCCCCCACCAACTCCACATCCACCCTCCAGTTCTCCCTGTAAAAACCTACAGCAGAATGAACAATATTATATTAATTATATTTTATATTTTATAAAAAATATTTTATATTTTATTTTTATAAAACTATATTATTTTAACAAAATTATATTATTTTAAAAGATTTAATGAATATATATATTATATATATATATATATATGCGTGAACATATATTTTTTAAAAGAATATATTCTTTTAAAAAATATATATATTCTTTTCATCTATAGGATGAAACCTGTTTGGGGCCTGTGCATTTAATTTTGTTTCAAGGAAAGAAAAAAAAAAAGCTGCTTATTCCTGTAATCTCTTTTCTCCAGAGCCATATTAAATTCCAGTTTCCAGCCTTGCACAGGTGAGGGGGAGATTTAAACCAGCTGCAGGTGAGGTATAAAAGTGAGTTTGTGTTCCAAACTCAACTTTTGGCTTTGGCAAAGCTCAGCTCTTTGAGGAGATGGAAAACTGGCAGGAATTTAATCTCATTAATGGATTTTCAGACAAAATGAATTATTTTGCACATGGGGAAAAATCCATCCAGGCACGATGGGGGGTTCTGGATTTTAAGCTGAAGTTAACTGACATTAACTGAGTGTCAGTTTGAGGTGTGAAAGGAATAATGCACTTTTCATTCCCTGTTTTCAGCTCACAAACCCTTCACCCTAGTGGTGCTTCCCAGGTTTATCGTGTTCATCAGGGATTATTTTCTTTCTGAAATCATCTCGTGTGCTTGGTGCAGGCAGACACCTCCCATGCCAGCACCCTGCCCCGAGCTAAAACCATGTTGTGCCTCACTTTTACAAGATCTCAGATAAAGAACTCGGTAATTTCTGGTAATTAAGGCCAAATTTTCGTTCCAAGAGGGGTTCTGGGTGCAGCCAAAGGAAATTGTGGTGGTTCAAGATCCGGTGGATGAGTTCACTTGGATTCCGTCGCTGTTGCTCCTTGCAGATGTCTGTCAGTGTGATGTAAAATCTGTTTTTCTGGGGTGTGTGTTGTGCTAATAATAACGTGCTGTGAGGCAAAAAGTGAAAAAATACAGACTTAACTCAGCAGGGAAAAAAAAAGATAAAACTTCCATAGCAAAGAGCTTTCAATTTGCAGATCTGGAATAATTGTTGGGGTGCTTTAATCTTTATTTCATTATTAATCTTTATTTAATATGTCAAAATATTCCCTTTCCCCCACCTTTTCATTTTAAATGCGTCTGCTTGTTTCCCAAAGAAAATTTGGGGGTTTTTAAAAATTTGTTCTGCCCACTTGTTCCCTGGCTGAGTTTTTCAGGAATTAAACGGTCTCCAGAGGAGAACATGAGACTGGGGCAGCCAGGGAGCTCTTTCTGCCCTTTCAGCCAAGCTGAATTTCCTCTGTGCCCTTTGGGATTTGTGGCAGGGCCACGTCAGCTGTTGGGTTTTACCTTTCCAGCCCCAAACAGAAAATTCCTTTCTGCCTGTGGAGCTCCCCTGTCCCGAAGTGCAATTTAACAAGCCCAACAGAAGCATTTGCAATTATCTAACGGCACCTGAAAATTGCTTACTGAATGACAGCAGGAAGTTTCATTTGCATTCCATATCTGATGCTCAATCTGCTAATCCTCCAGTGAGCCTGCCAGGAAAAACAGGCTGGAATTTTATTAAAATCAGAAAGCGGGGATGCTGCTTCCCACTTTTCCATCACACCCTGCAAGGTCCCAGCCTTCTGGAATATTTTAATTATTTCAGCCGTTGTGTTTCCTGGCTGTTTTCTTGAAATGGGTTTTAGTCACAGGGGGTTTTCGTAGCACCCAGCCCTTCCCTTTTGGGTTGTTTTCCCTCCCCCAGGAAAGCTGGAGCTCCCTGTTTGCTCCTGTTTATATAAGTTAATCTTCCATGTTGTGACATTTCCCCCCCCTCCCCCTCATTAATGAGAGCTCTTAATTGGGCCTAATGAAACATTTACTCACTCTGCTAGATAATATTATCTGCCAGCTCCACAGAGATAAGGCTCTGGGAAGAAAATAAGCTTTTGAAAGATCCTGGGTGAGATATGAAAGCCATTTTTTGGGGGCCAATATTTTCTTATTTGACTGGAGAACGCCCTTGTGGTGCAGCTGTGTAACCAAGCCACGGCAAACAACATCCATTATTTATTGGCAAACAAGGACACCTTTGACTGCACCAGGTTGGGAGGTCGATTTGCTGAGCCTTGCCCCCAGCCAGAGTCGCTTTTTTTTTTTTTTTTTGTGTGTTTATATTCCCTCAGATTTTCCATTTGGCACGAGGGAAAGCCGGAGGAGCCCGGAGGAGGGGAGCAGGGGGGTCTGCAGCAAACTGGCACACGTGGAATTGTGCCTTTTATTTCTGCCCAGGTGCTTCAGATCCAGTTACAGCCCGTAAAGGCAGAGTTTCCTTCAGCCAGCAGCAAATACAGGACAGGGAGAGAAGCCTTGGAAATGTTGGAGTGATTCTGTTCCCTCCCTTCCTGCAGAAATGATTTAAAAATGCTTGAAGCGCGCTGTAATTTTGTGAAATTCTTGGTCAAAACTGGGTTGCTTGAGCTTTTCCAAGGGTATAATCAGGATATTCCAAGGATTTGAATGTCCCAGGCCAGGTTGGAAGGGCTTGGAGCAAGCTGAAGGTGTGGAAGTGGAAGGGAGGTGGAACTGGATGAGCTTTAAATTCCCTTCCATCCTGGAATTCCAGGATAAACACAGTTATTTGCAAGGGATCCAGGAAGGAGAGTGAGGACTTGACACACAGAAAAGACTCTTCTCATCTGGTTACCAACATCCCTCCAGCATTTTTAAGGTTTTTGAGCCTTTCTGGAGTCAGGAAATCTGGATCCCTGATGGTGCAGGAGCACAAGGATGAGGTGATTTGGGTCGGGAATGTGGCGCTGGAAGTTGCAGCCTTGGAATTCCAGGAGTTGGATCAGCTCCACACTTTGGGGGGACCTGTTTGTTCATTTCTCTTCACTCCCTCAGGTTCCCTTGCTGCTGGTCTGTGCTGCTGTCTTGGGCAGAATCCTCGGGAAAGTTGGGAAATCTGTGGAATGGGAATGTTCACTGGTGTGGTCCCACCAAGGCCATCCCTCAGCAGTGGTTTTCCTGGAGGAAACTCATCCTCAGGGCTGGTCTGAGCCTCATCCCTTCACTTTTTGTCTTTTATTTGTCTTTCATGGCGCTGGACTATCCCAGGAAGGAGAGAATTTCAATTTCTGCAGTGCCACGGCACTCAGTGAGAGCCACATTGTGTAGCTCAAGTGCTTCTGCAAATACTTCATTATAAAATCCTGGTTTTTATCTTAATTTAATGCTCATTTGTGTCTTGAAAACAGAATTTCGGTGATCTGTTGCTGTTTGTTCTCTACAGATTCTTCTGCTTAATCCTTCAGATCCTGGGCTGCAGCCAGAGGAAATCTGGACCATCCTATGGAAAAGAGAGTTGGAAGTACACAGGGAGCAGAGGTAGGCTGGGACTTTGGAATATCTCCTGAAATATATCCATAAAGCCAAGGTTTAATAAACAGATCTCAAGCAGTAGGGTTAAATTGACAATAAAATTCACAAATCCTAAAATTCTGCTGTTTGCTTGGTTGGCAAAACCACCTCCACTGGAAAAGGAAAAACCCCAACCAATCCAAAAAACGCAGGGAAAAGAGGGAAATTCCTGGAATTCTCTGCTGAGCACCATTTCCAGCCTGGCCAGGGTGTGCCTGGAAGTTTGGAGGGAATGCCTTTGGCTCTGGTTTGGCAGGAGCCTCCACTCCAGCTTGTTTGTCCTGCTGGGAATTTGCATGGGAGGAGCGAGGTTGTGATTTGTAATATCTGAACCAGGCTCCAGGGTCGCTGGAATTTGCCACAATTCCCTGGGTTTGTCTGGAGGTGTGGAAATCTGAATCCCAGCCTGTGCAAAATGCTCAGTTCTTCTCTCTAAAGCCTTGGCAGAGCACCCAGGGGGCCCCAGATAAATGGATTTTTGGGTGATTGCATTTCATCCATGTGAACTTTCCACCCTGCCCCTTCTCCAACACGTCTGTGCCTTCTTCCTTAGCATTCCCTTGGGATGCACTTAAAAACAAATAAATTGAATTTACACTCAAAAATTTTAATGGTGTGACAGTGCAAAGTGCACTTAAAATTCAGATGATGCAGCTTGCCTGAAGGGAAATTTATTTATCTCAGGCAAGGGATTGGTTGTTGGTGTTAAAATTGAGATTTCTCTGCACTTAGTGCTGTTTATCCCACAATGTTTCAAGCTGGACCTAAAGGACCTCAATCCTGCTGATTTTTAGGAATCCTTTTGAGGAACTTTTAAGGCTCAGGAGGCCAAATAGATGAGAGGAATAACGTGAATTTGAGTTGATTTTGCAAGTCCCAGCCCTCGGTGAGGAGTTCTGGCCAGCAGAAGGCACCACCAGCTCAGCTTTGCGCTGCTCCGCCGCTCGCCGGCATTCCCGGCTGCATCTCTGCGCTCCCGGCAGGATTTGGCAGGAAATTCACCGTCCCGCAGCTCAGATGCTCACAATTCCCACTAAACAACAATAATAATGTGTTCCCTTGCTGTTCCAGGCCTGAGGGCTGGGGGTTTCCCTGTGCAGTGATGCCCAGCATAGGAGCGTTGCGGCGCGCGCTGGCCGCGGCCGTTCTCCAATTCCTCATCCTCTCAGGACATTGGGCTGCAGCTGAGAACATCAACTTCCACAACATCAGGCCTCCTCTAGACCGTAAGTAGCCTTTTTTTGTGGAATTCTGGCCTTTTCTCTACGGAATTCTAGCTTAAAATTGGAATTATTTGCCTCCCGGTCCTTTGCGTTTCAGCAGTTCGTCTCCACAGAAACTTTAAAAATAAACATTCTGCTTCTCACCCCACAGCACTTTGTCCTTAATGTTTGACAAGTTGACTAAATGAAAATAAATCACATCGTTGCCAAATTAAAGGGTGCACGAGGACTTTGGCATTTCAAGGGCTTTTCTTGTGTTGTTTCCGTGTCCCTGCAGAGGAAATTGTGCAGCAGCTTCCTTGTAAATAACCCAGAACAGGTGGTTTTGGTCTTTTATCTTGTCGGGGGTTTTGTAAGGGGAGGAATAGGTGTTGCTGCATGCAATTAATTCACTCTGAAGGTAATTAAAAACCTCGTGGGACCTGTGAAGCCAGTTGGCACTAATGGAATATTTTTTTTTTGCCTCTTATCTGGCATCACCAGTGTTCCATCCCTTCATTTGCATTATCTGCATCGTCAAAGCAGCCAGGATATAATAGCTGGAAATAATACCTGCCCCTGATGAACCCTGCACCTTCCAGTAGTTCATTGAAATAATGGAAATTAGATTTTAAAAGAGCTTTTGTTTAAAGGATCCAACTTCTCCTTCCCAGCTGGAGATCAAGATTTGAAAATGCAGTTTTTCCATCAAAGGAAAATGGAGATTTATGTTTGCCCCACGAGGAGGGAGATAAACTCTTCCCTCTTCCCTGCTTTCCCCACCACTGCCTCAATTCTGGATTATGGGAGTGAAAACATGAGGAAATACTTTGAGTTCAAGCCTAGAGAGGAAAAAAAAAAGCTTTCTGCCGAACTCGTTTTATTTGTCTAACAGTGAAAAGATGTAAATGTATATAATTTATTTCTGTAAATACATGCGTGTACCAGCATCATTTTGAATATTTTACATTTTTTCTCTCAGTGCTTCCCACCTGACTGCATTTTAATGCTTTTTTAACCCTTTCCAAGCCACTCCATTCCCAAACAGTTTCAAGTGCTTTACCTGTGACAACGCAGTGGACAACTACAACTGCAACAGATGGGCTGAGGACAGGTGGTGTCCTGAAAGTGAGTAAGCCTGGATAAGGAAATATTAAATATTTGTGATATTCAAACTTGCTTTTCCCTGACTCACCCCCTTGGAGAAGTCTGGCTCATGCATGGCATTAATTAATGTGCCAGCAGTTTTGTTGTTGGTAATGCTGAGTCGGGAATTTTCTGCTGATGTGACAATTTTGGCCATTCCAGAGTGTAAAGCAACAGGGAGAAGTTATTAATCTCCATCTCTCTCTGTTTTATATAATATATAACAAAAATATCAATATACAAGCATGTAAAATAATGTTAATGTATTAATATTAAATTAAATATTAATATTGAAGATAATATTAATATTTTAATACAACAGTATTAAAATAGTTTTCATATTTTTATAATACATCCGTATTAATTACCTATTATTAATATATTATTTGAATATAATACCATATATTATATGTATGTTTCCCTGTGTGTATATATAATGATGTGCCACCCAAGAGTTAATTTTAATCTTGTTTAAAGCACCTGAAGAATTTCCTCTGTAGCTTTATTCTCCTCAGAGTGTAAAGCAACTGTGAAAAATTATTTATCTCCATCTCTCTCTGTTTTATGTAATATATAACAATATACAGATTTTTTAATAATATGTCAATATTCATGAACTACTTGTGTGTCTCTGTGTATATAATTATGCCCTTTCCAAGAGTTAAATTTAATCTTGTTTTAAAAACGTGAAGAATTTCCACTGTGGCTTTATTCTCTTTTAGAGTGTAAAGCAACAGGGAAAAATTATTTATCTCCATCTCTCCATTTTATGTAATATATAACAATATACAGATTTTTAATAATATGTCAATATTCATGAACTACTTGTGTGTCTCTGTGTATATAATTATGTCCTTTCCAAGAGTTCATTTTAATCTTGTTTAAAAAACATGAAGAATTTCCACTGTAGCTTTATTCTCTTCAGAGTGTAAAGCAACAGTGAAAAATTATTTATCTCCATCTATCTCAGTTTTATATAATGTGTAACAAAAATATTAATATCCAGATTTTTTAAGATTACATCAATATTAATTAACTACATGTGTTTCTCTGTGTGTATATATAATGATGTGCTTCCCAAGAGTTAATTTTAATCTTGTTTAAAAAAATCTGAAGAATTTCCTCTGTAGCTTTATTTTCTTCAGGGTTGTAAAGCAACAGTGAAAAATTATTTATCTCCATCCCCCGGTTTTATATAACAAAAATTAATATCCAAATAGAATTTTAATAATACATCCATATTAATTACCTATATATGTTTCTCTGTGTATATATATATATATAATGATGTGGTTCCCAAGAGTTAATTTAAAGATGTTGTTTAAAAAACCTGAAGAATTTCCTCTGTAGCTTTATTCCCTTCCCTTTGGATGCCATCCCGAAATTTCCTGTTCTTGGTGAGCAGCAGGACCTGCCTGACCGGGGCTCACACCTGTGCTGGGGAGGATAGAGCTCAGAGCAGACTGGAAACGTTTCCTCATTTTTCACCCCGGTGACATTCACGGGAGCGCTGGGAAAGGGGAAGGAGCAGAGCAGAGGAATGAGGAAACAAACCTGAAACCAGCCTTTTGGTTTTGAAACAAACCTTTTTGGCAGGAACCTGCTGCCAGAAAGAGGAGAGAAACAAAAATAAACCTGCGGATGATGGTGCTAATTAGTAACTCCAATCCAAGCAGCCTTGCTGGAGGTTGGAAGGGTCAGCTGAGATTTCACAGGAATTAATTTCTTGCTAAATGCTCTTTTCATCAAGTTGCGGATGATTCTGCAGAGCCATTTTCTGGGGATGATTTGCTGAGCTGTGTGTAGATGTGAGAGGCTGTTCTGAGGGATCAGCGATGGCAGTCAAACTCCAGAATTCCTTTTAATGATGGGAACCAAACTCCAGATTGCCTTTTAATGATGGGAATCAAACTCCAGATTCCTTTTAATGATGGGAACCAAACTCCAGAATTCCTTTTAATGATGGCAGTCAAACTCCAGATTCCTTTTAAGGATGGGAATCAAACTCCAGATTCGTTTTAATGATGGAAATCAAACTCCAGATTCCTTTTAATGATGGGAACCAAACTCCAGAATTCCTTTTAATGATGGGAACCAAACTCCAGAATTCCTTTTAATGATGGCAGTCAAACTCCAGAATTCCTTTTAATGATGGGAATCCAACTCCAGATTCCCTTTAATGATGGGAATCCAACTCCAGATTTGTGTTTATTGGTGGGAATCAAACTCCAGAATTGATTTTAATGATGGGAACCAAACTCCAGAATTCCTTTTAATGATGGCAGTCAAACTCCAGATTTGTGTTTATTGATGTTAATCAAGCTCTGGATTGCTTTGCAGGCACGCGGTACTGCCTGACTGCCCACCTGTTCACGGCGCGCGGGGAGAGCACCTCGGTCACCAAGAGATGCGCCACGGGCGAGGAGTGTCACCTGGTGGGCTGCCACCGCCGCGGGGACAGCGGCCACACGGTCAGCGCTGACTGCCTGCTCCTGCTCAGCTCCTGCTCTACTCGTACCCTGCTCCTGCCCTGCTCCTGCTCTACTCATACCCTGCTCCTGCTCGGCTCCTGCTCTACTCCTGCTCTGTGCTGCCTGCTCATGTCCTGCTCGTGTTCTACTCCTGCTCTGCTCCTGCTTTGCCCTGCTCGTGTCCTTCTCATGTCCTGTTCCTGCCCTATTCCTGCTTTACTCATGCTCTACTCATACCCTGCTCCTGCTCTACTCCTGCTCTGCGCTGTCTGCTGGTGTCCTGCTCATGTTCTACTCCTGCTCTGCTCCTGCTCTGCTTTGCCCTGCTCCTGTTCTATGCGTACCCTGTTCCTGCTCTACTTGTGCCCTGCTCCTGCCTTACTCCTGCTCTGCTCATGTTCTGCCCTGTTTCTGCCCTATTCCTGTCCTCTTCTACTCTACTCGTGCTCTGCTCCTGCCCTGCTCCTGTTCTATGCGTACCCTGTTCCTGCTCTACTTGTGCCCTGCTCCTGCCTTACTCCTGCTCTACTCATGTTCTGCCCTGTTTCTGCCCTATGCCTGTCCTCTTCTGCTCTACTCGTGCTCTGCTCCTGCTCTGCCCTGCTCCTGCTCTATTCCTGCTCTACTGCTCTGCTCTACCTTGCTCCTGCTCTACTCATACCCTGCTCCTGCTCCACTTGTGCCCTGCTCCTGCTCTACTCCTGCCCTATTCCTCCCTGATTCCTGCCATACTCCTGTCATGCTCCTGCTGTGCCCTGCTCCTGCTCTACTCAGACCCTGCACCTGCCCTAATCCTGCCCTGCTCCCACCCTACTCCTGCCCTGCTCCTGGGTCTGGAGGTGGCCACTCCAGGTACGGTTTTTCCAGAAGAATGTGCCAGGAGCTGGGAACAATGGGATTTCTGCATGCTCTGCACAGACCACAAAACCTGGAGGGGAAAACTGAGTGGGAGCAAAGTTTTTAGAGACAGAATTTTTCAGCTTAAAGAAAAGCTGGAACCTGGAAGGTTGCAGAGCAGATTTTGAGCGGATGTGTTAGGAAGGGAAGCTCTGTTTTCTGCAGTGCCAGTGTGGCACTGTGACATCCCACCTCAGCTTGGGGACACACCTGGGGATGAGCGACTCCAGGAAAAAACTGCACTCCTGGTTTGGAGAATTGATTCATGGATAAATTGGATTTTAGGATGATTTTTAGCGTATCTGCTCCACCTGCTGCTCTGGCAGCAGGATGGGTTTGTTGAGCTCAGCTTCGAGACACTAAACGCGCGTTTCTCTCTTAAAACCGCCCTGAATTAATCACCTCGAATGAATCCCCCCGAATTAATTACCCCGAGTTAATTACCGTGAGCTAACGACCCTTTTGTCCCAGCAGGAGTGTGTTTCCTGCTGTGAAGGCATGATCTGCAACGTGGAGATCCCCACCAACGCCACCAACGCGGTGTTCGCCGTGCTGCAGGCGCGCAGGGCGGCCGCGGGCAGCTGCGCCCTGCCTGGCCTGCTGACGCTGCTGCCACTGGTGACACTGGTGACACTGGCACTGTCCTGACACAGCACCCCCAGACAGAGCTGCTGGGACAGCCCCCGGGCCGGGAACCTGCCGGGTCTCCAAGGAGAAGTCACTGATTTCATCCCAGCGGATTTACGGAGAGGCGCGTCCCGAACTCCTTGGGTGTTGTAGTGGGAATCCTTCCCCGGCAGTGTTGGAAATAAACCCCACAAAAACCCTCCAGTGGGGAGGAATCAAGTTTTAAATCCCTATTCTCTGAGGAAAATGCACACTTTTTTGGTTTTTGGGACAGGACTGTGACAATCACAATCGAAAGGAGCTTTGGGTGGATGATGTGGAAAGGTGGGAATTTAAACCTTTAATGTGCATAAACAACTCAGAGTTTCTTATCAAGGTGTGTCTGAGCTTATCTTGATTTCATAGAGAACACCTCTGGTTTTCATAGAGAACAAATACGAGGTTGGTTTTTTTTCTGCTTGATCAGAGCTCTTATTTCTCCTGGCAATAATACAAAATTATTTTTTTTTCTTTCTGTAAAATGCCTCATGCTCCTTCTGTTTTGAAGCTGTGGGAAATGTAGAATTGCTTAAAAGCCTGTTGGAGCACTCAGAGCAGAATTCCTGATCTTTCAAAGCAAAGGGCTTATTTCCTTGCAATTGAGTGTCCCCTCAGAATAACACAAAAATATTATTTTTGTGATACTGGGATATCACTACTTCGAAATCACAGCTATGGTCAAGCAGCTTCATTATCCTAAAAATTCCAAGTGAGCACTTGGAATAAATAAGGAGGGAATTCTGCTGTGTTCTCTCTTGATTTGCACAGGTTTTTTCCAGGAATTTTTTTGTCCTGATGGATGTTTTCGGAAAAGGATGGATCACTTAAACTGACTCAAAAAAGAGATTTGGAGCTGCTCCCTTAAAAAATCGAGTAGCTACAAATTTGGCTCCATTTACATCAGTATTGCCTGAATTATTTGCTGTTTTGTGTCAGTAATTATATTTAGTTGTAAAAAAGATTTTGGAATATTTCCAGGCATGTTGACATTCCGAAATTTCCTCCACAATGTTCTTAGAATGCAGAAAGGTGGCTGAATTCAGTCTGTGGCTCCTGGACAGGCGATTGTGCAGCAACAAAATTTGGATGGGAAAGCTTTTTCCTTGCTGAAGGAAAACGGTTCTTGATGTCAGAGGCAAGGTTTTCCAGGATCTGGATTCTCATGGATCTCTCATTTCTCGAGATCTGGAATCTCTCTTTCCATATCTGGATTCTGTGCCATCCAGCAGGGATGGAATTCTGCTCTGGAGCCAGGCAGGGAGAGCTGGGGGTGCTCACCTGGAGAAGGGAAGGATCCAGGGAGAGCTTCCAGCACATTCCAGGGCCTAAAGGGGCTCCAGGAGAGCTGGAGAGGGACTGGGGACAAGGCATGGAGGGACAGGAGCCAGGGAATGGCTCCCACTGGGAAATGGGAGATTTGAGTGGGATATTGAGAAGGAATTCCTGGATGGGAAGGTGGGGAGAGGCTGGGCTGGAATTCCCAGAGGAGCTGTGGCTGCCCCTGGATCCTTGGCAGTGCCCAAGGCCAGGCTGGATGGAGCTTGGGACAAGCCTTGAGAAGGCTGGGCAGAGTCACAGAACAAAGCAGGGATTTATCCAAAGGATTTCCTCCATGGATGCACCTTGGGCAGCACCAGAGCCCAGCCAGGGCTGCGCCCAAGATGAACCAAAATGGCCCCAAAATGCACGAGCGCTCCCGGGGTCTCTCCCTGGGATCAGTTCTGCTCCATTTGCACCTTGCACTTCATTGTCCCATTCCAGCTTTAGCCCAGGCAGTCCCACCCTGCTTGTTTTTCTCTCTCCAGCCCACGGGGTTTGTTGTAGTTGAGACAGAGACAGTACAAAGCAACACACTCCATTTTCAGAAGGCTTCAAACTGTTTTTATTCCAGCATGCATGCTTGTTCTACATTCTTACAAAACTCCTAAGTTTACACTTTACTCATTGGTCATGAGAAACAAAGTGCTCATTGGAATAGGCAGCTGCAGGTTTCTCTTATTGATCCTTCTTTCTTTCTTGGTTTCTATGTCAAAGACCTTGGTAGAAAATTCTTTCAGGGCTAAAAATGGATCCTCTTGTCAAACTTCTCTGTGGCTCACAGAAGCTGCTGTAAAACCTCTTCCACAGTTGTTTGTGCTCCTGGGCTGAGATTTGGGTCATTTGTCCTTGGTGCCCAGCTGGAGCAGGAATTGTTTTGTCTCCCTGCTCTGTGCACAGAGCTCAGCATCCCTTAAACATTATCCCTTTTACACTAAAGCAGCACAGAGCCTGAAACATAGAATAGCCAAACCTGAGGCATCATTGGGACAGCGGGAGGTGTCCCTGGGTGATCTGGATGGGCTTTGAGGTCCTTCCCAACCCAAACCATTCCAGGATTTTCTGATGGTCCCATTATTACCTTCATCCTTCTGCTCCGTGAAGGATTTTTCCAGATGTAAGAATTTCTTTTCTGCTGGACAAACCATTGCAGGTTTTCCTCTGCTCCATGGGGAGTTCCTCCATGTGGAAATTGGCTCCCACATCTTGGGCCATCAGATTTTTCCTGCACAAATTGCTCCCAAATTCAATTTCTGGGAATAATTCTTGCAATCTCAATGAGGCCTCCAAGAGCTCCGTGGTCTGGTAGGAGTCACTGTCAATAATTTACAATAATCTCAGTACTGAGGGTTTTTTTAATAGTGGAAATGCCTTTCCAGAGCTTTCGGGAATGGCAGGGAGACCCTAAAAATCTGCTTGCAACAATGAAAAATGACATTTCAGGAGGGTTTTTTCCCTCTGTTGAATATTTTTATTCCCCCCTCTCTGGAAAGTGAAGAAATTCTGAAATGAAGATTTAAAACCTCATAAAATGCCTCTGCTTTTGGGAAAGAATTGTTTGGGATAAACCCCAGTAAATCAGCTGAAGGTTCAAGGATGCCACCTGGGCATGTGAGGGGGTTTGATCTTGGATTTTATTTTTGAAAATCAGAATTTTAGAATTCTAAGAGTGGAGGATATTAAGGATGAGTTGTAATTATTGGGATGCACCAATCCCTTTGGTATTGCAAATCTTGGGATTATTTTTAATGGGGAATTGAATATGCAAATGCTCTTAATGCAATTCAAAGAGGCACGTGGTAGAAGAAACATGGAATTTAAGAGGGAATTTCAGTTTTCCCCTTTGCTTCACCTTTTTCTTTAATGGAAAGCCCTGCTTGGGTTTGATGTTAAATGCTGATTTTGTAGGAAAAATGTGCTGAGAAAAGATTCTTAAAATTCACCATATTTTTGGCAGGATTAATGACTGTGCAGAAATCCAACCTTAATTTATGGCAGAATTTTTATATTAAATATTTTCAGGTATCAGAATTTTCAGATCTCTGTCTGAAGAACTTTAAAAAGTATTATTGGATTTGATAAAACAATTTTTCAGTGATGTCCTTGTCTCAATTTGGGTTCAGATGTTGTAATTTAAATTACAGATGTTGTAATTTAAATATGTCCCAATTTTCTTTTGATAAAATCAATTTTCAGTCATGTCTTTATCTCACTTTAGGTTCACAGATGTTGTAATTTAAATATATTCAATTTTTCTTTTGATAAAACCAATTTTCAGTGATCTCTTTATCTCAGTTCAGGTTCACAGATGTTGCAATTTAAATATGTTCCAATTTTGTTTTGATAAAATCGATTTTCAGTGATGTCTTTATCTCACTTTGGGTTCGCAGATGTAGTCATTTAAATATATTCAATTTTTCATTGCCGAAATCCACCCCAAAACTCTGGGAATGGTGTTTCTGTAAATCCATACATTTTTGAACCTGAAAATAATTCAGAAGCAATGACAAATCCATCCATTTGTGCAGTTAAATGTATTTTTTATTTTATATATATATGTGTGTAATATGATTTTTATTTACTTTGCACTGGACAGCCTATGGAAGGTTTATTTTTAAAACTTAAATCCTGATAAATTCTTCATTATTCAGTGTTTGGATGTTTTCTTATTGCTGTGTAACTGCTTTAAATCTTCTCCAGAATTGGCACTTTTAATAAAAAATATTCAAATATTTTCTGGTGGAGAACGTTTTTGGTGACAAATATTGCTTGGTGAAATCTTCATTTAAATTGAATTCTGCCCTAATTCAGGGTAATTTAAATATTGTTTTCTTTGATGATGATTTTCTTTGATTCCAGGATTATTTTTGGGAATATTTACCTTCCCTTTTTAGGGTAATTTATCCTCTTAGAGACCCTCAGTGCCCAGAAAGCTTGAAGAAATCTTAATTTTATTTGCATTTTTTAAAAACTCTGATTGCTGGAATCGTGGCTAAAAGAATTTTAATTGCAGTTTTGTTGTGTTTTAATGAGAACAAAAAGAAATCTCATTTATTTTGCTCTTGGCATCAAGGAGAGGCAGAAAAAGCAGCTGCAGGTTGGGGGGAGAGAGTGGGAAACCAGAAAAGAAAATATATTGAATATTCATTATTATTTTTGAATATTTAAAATGAAATTATTTAAGGATTTAAAGGTCACCTCAGAAAGTTATTTGGGGTAATTTGTCCCAATTTTCAGTGTGGGTTGTTGGGGATTTTCATTTTTGAATTTTGTGAGGGGAGTTGGGATCTTTGTCTTTGTTTAGTTTTTTTAAAATATATTTTTTTATGGAGTGTGTAATAATTTGGGGGTTTTATAATTTATATTTATCTTGGAGAATTTTAAAGGATTTTTTTACTTTTTGTAGTTTTTAATTTCTTGGGGGTGATTTTCAAATTCTTTATTTTGTATCTCAGATTTTTTACGTTTTTCTGGTGGCTTTTAAACATTTTTTATCTTTTTTCTTTCTTCTCCTTTTTTAAATGTCTTTTTTAAAATTTTTTTTGCTTCTTTTTTCTTTGTTTCCTTCCCATTTTCCCCCCTTTTTGTGCTGGTTTTAACCTCATTTTCTGATTTAACAGTGAAGAGCAGTGGAAACGTCCAATATCCATAAATATTCTGGAAATCAAAAACACATGGAAAACACAAAAACTCTGGAGGAAAGATGATGATGATGATGATGATGATGATAATAATAATAATAATAATAATAATAAAATTTATGATAAATATAAATAATTATTATGGATATGTATTACAATAAAATATAATAATAACAATAACAATAACAATAACAATAACAACAATAATAATAATAATAATTTGGTTGCTTGCTTGGTTTTTTTCAGAGAGTTCCTGACAAGTTTTTTTAGTGTTTTGTGGGGTTTTTGTGTCTGTTTTTTCCCCTATGGAAGGAATTTTTGACACTGATGTTGAAAGTGGGACATGAATGGGAAGAGATGAAAGAAATTAAATTAAATCCTGTTCATGGTTCACTTCCTTCTTATTAATGGCGTTGGGATATATTTGGGACAAGAAGAAGTGGGAAGAATTTCTGAAAAAAAAGCAAATTAAATATGGAAAAAGTTTTGATAGATTTTTAGATAAGATACCAAAGTCAGAAATGAAAGATATAATAAAATGAATGTTTTGTTTTACAGCAGGAAAGCCAATTTTAGGATTGTGGGTCACTTCTCTCTTCTTAAAGTGGGTTCAGGATTAATTATTGCCTTAATTAATTTATCCTTAATTAATCCCTGCCTGGGTTGGGATAATGCAAATCCCAGCCTGATTTTTGGGATCATTTGAGGACCAAGGCTGGCTCCTGTCTTTGCCTTGGCACTTCCTCAAATTTGGTTGAAAAATTCAAAATCTTGGTGAAAAGCACGTTTTGTTAATGACTTTTGGTCACCACGGCTGAGCAGCTTTAATTTGATTTTCTCATTATCTCTGAGGAAATGCTCTGCTGCTTTCCACTCGAGTCAAGGGAAAGAATAAACTGATTTTTTTTTTAATTTAATTTTTTAAATTGTGAATTCCCACAATCCCACCAGGATATCAGGGCTTACTCCAGGTTTAAAAATTTGACATCCAGGTCTAAAAGTTTGGCAAATCCAGGTTTAAAAGTTTACCAAATCCAAGTGGGACCTGAAGCTGCGGCTCGGACAGGGAGGGAAGAGCTTTGGGAAGGGGAGCGGTTGTAGGGCCCAGCTGTGACTGGGATCTGGGTTTGCACATCCCAGTTTGGGATCTGGGTTTGCACATCCCAGTTTGGGATCTGAGTTTGCACATCCCAGTTTGGGATCTGGATCTGCACATCCCAGTTTGGGATCTGAGTTTGCACATCCCAGTTTGGGATCTGGATCTGCACATCCCAGTTTGGGATCTGAGTTTGCACATCCCAGTTTTGGATCTGGGTTTGTAGGTCCCAGCTATGACTGGAATCTGAGTTTGGACATTCTAGTTTAGGATCTGAGTTTGGACATCCCAGTTTGGGATCTGGGTTTGCACGTCCCAGTTTGGGATCTAGGTTTATAGGTCCCAGCTATGACTGGGATCTGGATTTGTAGGTCTCAGTTGTGTCTGGGATATGTATTTGCACATCCCAGTTTGGGATCTGGATCTGCACATCCCAGTTTGAGATCTGAGTTTGTAGGTCCCAGTTGTGACTGATCTGGGTTTGCACATCCCAGTTTGGGATGTAGGTTTGTAGGTCCTAGCTATGACTGGGATCTGGGTTTGCACGTCCCAGTTGTGACTGATCTGGGTTTGTAGGTCCCAGTTGTGGCTGGATTCTGGGTTTGCACATCCCAGTTTGGGATCTCGGTTTGCACATCCCAGTTTGGGATCTGAGTTTGCACATCCCAGTTTGGGATGTAGGTTTATAGGTCCCAGCTATGACTGGGATCTGGATTTGTAGGTCCCAGCTGTGACTGGGATCTGAGTTTGGACATCCCAGTTTGGGATCTGGGTTTGTAGGTCCCAGTTGTGACTGGGATCTGGGTTTCACATCCCCATTTGGGATCTAGGTTTGTAAGTCCCAGCTATGACTGG
Organism: Camarhynchus parvulus; assembly: GCF_901933205.1. Classification (NCBI taxonomy): domain Eukaryota; kingdom Metazoa; phylum Chordata; class Aves; order Passeriformes; family Thraupidae; genus Camarhynchus; species Camarhynchus parvulus. The sequence goes on from NC_044577.1 coordinate 36,018,292, forward strand.
GATCTGAGTTTGGGCATTCTAGTTTGGGATCTGGATTTGCACATCCCAGTTGTGGCTGGATTCTGGGTTTGCACATCCCAGTTTGGGATCTGAGTTTGCACATCCCAGTTTGGGATCTGGATTCACACACCCCAGTTTGGGATCTGGGTTTGCACATCCCAGTTTGGGATCTGGATTCACACATCCCAGTTTGGGATCTGGATTCGCACATCCCAGTTTGGGATCTGGGTTTGCACATCCCAGTTTGGGATCTGGATCTGCACATCCCAGTTTGGGATCTGGATCTGCACATCCCAGTTTGGGATCTGAGTTTGCACATCCCAGTTTGGGATCTGAGTTTGCACATCCCAGTTTTGGATCTGGGTTTGTAGGTCCCAGCTATGACTGGAATCTGAGTTTGGACATCCCAGTTTGGGATCTGGGTTTGCACGTCCCAGTTTGGGATCTAGGTTTATAGGTCCCAGCTATGACTGGGATCTGGATTTGTAGGTCTCAGTTGTGTCTGGGATATGTATTTGCACATCCCAGTTTGGGATCTGGATCTGCACATCCCAGTTTGGGATCTGGATCTGCACATCCCAGTTTGAGATCTGAGTTTGTAGGTCCCAGTTGTGACTGATCTGGGTTTGCACATCCCAGTTTGGGATGTAGGTTTGTAGGTCCTAGCTATGACTGGGATCTGGGTTTGCACGTCCCAGTTGTGACTGATCTGGGTTTGTAGGTCCCAGTTGTGGCTGGATTCTGGGTTTGCACATCCCAGTTGGGACTGGTTTGCACATCCCGTGGATTGAGTTTGCACCTGGGAGTGGTTTATAGCCATATGATTTGTGGCCCGCTGGGATGAACATCCCATTTGGGATCGTTTGTGGTCCCAGTGGACTGGGATGGTTCACATCCTTGGGATCTAGGTTTGTAAGTCCCAGCTATGACTGGGATCTGAGTTTGGCATCTAGTTTGGGATCTGGATTTGCACACCCGTTGTGGCTGATTCTGGTTTGCACATCCCAGTGAGATTTGCACCCCTTGGGATCTGGATCACACACCCCGATCGATTGCACATCCCATCGGGATCTGGATTGCACACCCTGGATCTGGATCTGCACACCCGTTTGGATTGAGTTTGCACATCCCATGGATCTGGATTCCACATCCCGTTTGGGATCTGGTTTGCACATCCCAGTTTGGGATCTGATTGCACATCCCAGTTTGGGATCTGGGTTTGCACATCCCAGTGGGATCTGGATCTGCACATCCCAGTTTGGGATCTGAGTTTGCACATCCCAGTTTGGGATCTGAGTTTGCACATCCCAGTTTTGGATCTGGGTTTGTAGGTCCCAGCTATGACTGGAATCTGAGTTTGGACATTCTAGTTTAGGATCTGAGTTTGGACATCCCAGTTTGGGATCTGGGTTTGTAGGTCCCAGCTATGACTGGGATCTGGATTTGTAGGTCTCAGTTGTGTCTGGGATATGTATTTGCACATCCCAGTTTGGGATCTGGATTGCACATCCCAGTTTGAGATCTGAGTTTGTAGGTCCCAGTTGGATGATCTGGTTTGCACATCCCAGTTTGGGATGTGGTTTGTAGGCCTAGCTAGCTGGGATCTGGGTTTGCACTCCCAGTTGTGACTGATCTGGGTTTGTAGGTCCCAGTTGTGGCTGGATTCTGGGTTTGCACATCCCATGGGATCGGTTTGCACATCCCAGTTGGGATCTGAGTTTGCACACCCAGTTTGGGATGTAGGTTTATAGGCCCAGCTATGACTGGGATGGATTTGTGGCCCAGCTGTGACTGGGATCTGAGTTTGGACATCCCAGTTTGGGATCTGGGTTTGTAGGTCCCAGTTGTGACTGGGATCTGGGTTTCACATCCCCATTTGGGATCTAGGTTTGTAAGTCCCAGCTATGACTGGGATCTGAGTTTGGGCATTCTAGTTGGGATCTGGATTTGCACATCCCAGTGTGGCTGGATTCTGGGTTTGCACATCAGTTTGGATCTGGATCTGCACATCCCATTTGGATCTGAGTTTGCACATCCCAGTGGATCTGGATTCGCACATCCCAGTTTGGGATCTGGGTTTGCACATCCCAGTTTGGGATCTGGATTCGCACATCCCAGTTTGGGATCTGGGTTTGCACATCCCAGTTTGGGATCTGGATCTGCACATCCCAGTTTGGGATCTGAGTTTGCACATCCCAGTTTGGGATCTGAGTTTGCACATCCCAGTTTTGGATCTGGGTTTGTAGGTCCCAGCTATGACTGGAATCTGAGTTTGGACATTCTAGTTTAGGATCTGAGTTTGGACATCCCAGTTTGGGATCTGGGTTTGCACGTCCCAGTTTGGGATCTAGGTTTATAGGTCCCAGCTATGACTGGGATCTGATTTGATAGGTCTCAGTTGTGTCTGGGATATGTATTTGCACATCCCAGTTTGGGATCTGGATCTGCACATCCCAGTTTGGGATCTGAGTTTGTAGGTCCCAGTTGTGACTGATCTGGGTTTGCACATCCCAGTTTGGGATGTAGGTTTGTAGGTCCTAGCTATGACTGGGATCTGGGTTTGCACGTCCCAGTTGTGACTGATCTGGGTTTGTAGGTCCCAGTTGTGGCTGGATTCTGGGTTTGCACATCCCAGTTTGGATCTCGGTTTGCACATCCCAGTTTGGGATCTGAGTTTGCACATCCCAGTTTGGGATGTAGGTTTATAGGTCCGTATGACTGGATCTGGATTTGTAGGCCCAGCTGTGACTGGGATCCGAGTTTGGACATCCCAGTTTGGGATCTGTTTGTAGGTCCCATTGTGACTGATCTGGTTTCACACCCCATTTGGGATCTAGGTTTGTAAGTCCCAGTATGACTGGGATCTGAGTTTGGGCATTCTAGTTTGGGATCTGGATTTGCACATCCCAGTTGTGGCTGGATTCTGGGTTTGCACATCCCAGTTTGGGATCTGAGTTTGCACATCCCAGTTTGGGATCTGGATTCACACACCCCAGTTTGGGATCTGGGTTTGCACATCCCAGTTTGGGATCTGGATTCACACACCCCAGTTTGGGATCTGGGTTTGCACATCCCAGTTTGGGATCTTAGAGGAGCAGAGTGCAGCTGCTGCTGCTTCCAGAGACGCCTTAATTCCCGAAAATCCTCGTGCAGGGGAATTCCTGCTGGCAGCAGGGTGCTGGCACAGGCAGCAGGACAATTCCCATCTGTCAGCAGCCCTTCCAGAGCTGTCATTACCCCCAGCTCCCTGCAGCTGCTGTGCAATTTGCTGTCCTAGGGCGAGGAATTTCAGAGCTCCCCCATGTGACCCCCGGCCCTGGCTGCCATCCGTCCTGTAAATCTCTCTGCCCTCAATCCGGATGAGTTTGGAGATAGTAAAAGTGGCTGGATTTCAGTGGTTTTTTTTTTGTTTGTTTTTTTTTTTTTTTTTTTTTTTTGTTTTGTTTTGTTTTGTTTTGTTTTGTTTTTTTTTTTTGTTATATTACTGTTGGAAAAAAAAACTAAGGTGAGGAGTAGCTGTTTGGAGAAGGGTATCAGTGGTGTGGATAAAAGGATGATCTGATGGATTAAAAAAAGAAAAAGCTTCCATAAATATGCAGAGTGCTGCTGAAATGGGGCCTAAACACCATTCCAGGCATTTTTGGGTCCACCTGGGTGCTTCATCCCAGAGCAGCTCCATCCTCCTCACGATGGAGGCTCCAGAAGTCTCCTTGTCTCCATTCCCTTCGTTTCTGTGTCTCATTCCCATGTGGTGATTGATTATTCCAATTTTTAATCTTGTTTTTTTTTGTTGTTGTTGTGATGGGGCTGAAGGCACCTTTGAAACCCAACAGAAATCCTTGCAGGCTCTTTTTGGGCTCTTTTTGTGTTCTTTTGGGCTATTTTCAGGCTCTTTTTAGGTTCTTTTGGGGCTATTTTCAAGCTCTTTTTGGGCCATATTCAGGCCTTTTTCACTCCCTTTTTAGACCTTTTCCAGGTTCTTTTTATGCCCTTCTCAGGCCCTTTTCAAAGTATTTTTGGGTCTTTTTATACCCTTTCCAGGCCTTTTTTAGGACCTTTTTAAAGCCCATTTTAGGCTCTTTCCCAGCTCTTTCCCAACTCTTTCCAGGCTCTTTTCAGCCTCTTTCTAGACTCATTTCTGGTTCTTTTCAGGCCCTTTTCAGGTTGTTTTAGGCTCCTTTTGGGTTCTTTTTAGATTCTCTTTGAGCTCTCTTTAGGCTCTTTTTAGGCCCTTTTTAGGACCTTTTAGAGCCCTTTTCAGGCTCTTTTTAGGCTGTTTCCGGGCTCTTTTCGGGCTCTTTTCGGGTTCTTTTTAGGCTCTTTTGGGGCTGTTTTCAAGCTCTTTTCGGGCCCTTCTCAGGCCCTTTTCACTCCCTTTTTTAGACCTTTTCCAGGTTCTTTCTATGCCCTTCTCAGGCTCTTTTCTGTCTCTTTTTAGGCTCTTTTCACTCACTTTTTAGACCTTTTTCAGGTTCTTTTTAAGCTCTTTTCAGGCCCTTTTCAAGGTATTTTTGGGTCTTTTTATACCCTTTCCAGGCCTTTTTTAGGCCCTTTTTAAAGCCCACTTTAGGCTCTTTCCCAGCTCTTTCCAAGCTCTTTTCAGGCTCCTTTTAGGGTCTTTTCAGTTTCTTTTTATGCCTTTTTAAGGCTCTTTTCAGCCTCTTTCTAGACTCGTTTCTGGTTCTTTTCAGGCCCTTTTCAGGCTGTTTTAGGCTCTTTTTGGGTTCTTTTTAGGACCTTTTAGAGCCCTTTTCAGGCTCTTTTTAGGCTGTTTCCGGGCTCTTTTTGGGCTCTTTTCGGGTTCTTTTTAGGCTCTTTTGGGGCTGTTTACGAGCTCTTTTCGGGCCCTTCTCAGGCCCTTTTCAAGGTATTTTTGGGTCTTTTTTAGACCTTTTCCAGGTTCTTTTTAAGCTCTTTTCAGGCCCTTTTCAAGGTATTTTTGGGTCTTTTTATACCCTTTTCAGGCCTTTTTTAGGCCCTTTTTAAAGCCCATTTTAGGCTCTTTGCAGGCTCTTTTCAGACTCTTTTTAGGCCCTTTTTGGGCCCTCTCCAGGCTCCTTTTAGGCTCTTTTTATGCCTTTTTTTGGCTCTTTTCAGCCTCTTTCTAACTAATTTCTGGTTCTTTGCAGGCCCTTTTCAGGCTGTTTTTTAGGCTCCTTTTGGACTTCTTTCACACCATTTTTAGGCCTTTCTCAGGCTCTTTTTAGGTTCTCTTTGAGCTCTCTTTAGGCTCTTTTTAGGCCCTTTTCAGGCTCTTTTTAGGCTGTTTACAGGCTCTTTGTGGGCTCTTTTCAGGCTCTTTTCTTTTAGGCTCTTTCCAGGCTCTTTTCAGGCTCTTTTTGGGCTCATTTCAGGCTCTTTTCAGTTTCTTTTCCGGCTCTTTCCAGACTCTTTTTTGGCTGTTTTTAGGCCTGTTTAAAGCACTTTTTAGGCTCTTTTTGGGTTCTGTGGGCTCTGTTTCCCAGATCCCAAGCCATACATGCACCAAGGACACGTGGCCTTTATCCTGCTTTCTTCCCTGGCCAAAAGCTGGAGGCCAACATCGCTCAAAAAGGGAAGAATTAATGTGAGGCCTCAGGCGAAAAACTCTCAGGTTTCCTTCTCCCTCACTAAGTGAAGCCAAAAGGATCCATCTGCCAAAAAATTCCCCAAACTTCACAACATAAACTGGGAGGGTTGTAATGAAAACCACTTTGGAGGGGGGGAAAAATTCCTATTTTTGTTTTATTCTCATGGCTTGCTTTGGTTTTTCACCAGGAAATGCCTCTGCAGGTAAAAATGATAAATTAAAATAGAATATTTTTTAAAAATATTTGTTTCTCTACTACAAGTCCTGGTGTTATTTTGTGCCTTTTTAATGGGATTTTATTAGGGATTTTTCATCCATTTAACCAGATTTCACCAGAGTTAAAAACATCAAATCTTATCTTGCCCTGGTGTCCAGATCCAGCTTTTTAAATCGCTAGATTAAGCAGTAATTAGACCTCTGGAAAAGCTTCCCCTCATAAAGATTTTGTGGAAAAAAAACCCTAAAATGAGTTGTTTGAATGTTTGGGTAATTCTAATTTTTCTCCTGCAGTAATTATCTCTGTATTTGCTCTCTCCAAAGTAATATTTGTGTGTCTGAAGGGATATATTCAAAGGCAATGAACCTGCTTTAATCAACAATTAATAAATGTAATTTTATGTTATAAATGTTAACAGTGTTAAAAATGTTCATAAAGAATAACGTTAAAATGTTAATAATATAGATCATATTTAAACAAGTAGATAAATATAAGACATCTTTTAGATCTAAGAACATAAATAACTGTGATAGGTATAAAATAGATAATAATATATATTAGGTATAAAATAGATAGTAATATATAATAGGTATAAAATAGATAATATACAATAGGTATAAAATAGATAATAATATATACTAGGTATAAAATAGAAAGTAATATATAAATACAGTATGGAAATAATTTATAAATAAATACAAAATAAAAAAGAATGTTTAAAATGTTAAGATAATTAAACCAGGGGCTAAGCTGGACGTGTTTGTCATCCCAGCCAGTTTTGTGTAACACCTGGCATTAAAAATTTTAATTCTGGGATATTAAAGAACCAAAATGTCCTTTATGGACTAGAGAAGGGAGGGGTGACTGAAATTCTCCTCACTTTCAATAACAAACAGGGTTGAGTTTTGAGGTTGCTGCAGTTTGTATTTTACAGCAACGTTAAAAACCCCCCAAAATACCAAATGCACATTTCCAGGCTGGTCCGTGGCCTGTAAATCAGGAGGAAAATCAGAAACGTTGCCCAGAGAGAATAAAAACCATCATAATTTCTATTAATCCAAATGGTTTTATTGCTGAAGCTGTCAGAGGTGCATTAAGAGCAGATTTTGGAGTGGTTTGAGCTGATGACGGATCCTGCCTGGGTTCCAAGGGGACAGCCAGCAGGAACACGGAATTCCTGCCAAATCAACCCAGGGCAATTTGTCTCACGTGAAAAGCTTGGCTGGCTCCATCCTCCTGCCCCTGATTGTCCCCAGCCCCCATGAAACAACACCACCTTCACCCAAAAATCCCACAAAAACTACCAAGGCGGGATGAAATTGAATTTTTTTTTATTTTATTTTGATTTTTTCAGTTGCAATCCAAGGTGTGGCAGGGCTGGGTGTCACCCTGCACCTGCCTGGAACTGGAGCTGCAAAGTGCACGGCAATTACATCCAATTTGCTCAACTTTTCCCCCTGTCTGCTGAAATCGAAGCGAGCAGGAATGGATTCGGGGAGGATGGGACCCTCAGGGGCTCCATGGTTCCTGCCTGGATCCCTCCGTGTTCCCGTTGTTTGCCTGAACTCCAGGAATCCAGGAGGTGCAGCCCATGGAAGGATGTTTGTGTGCAGGGAATTGGGGTTTCCCTCCTGCCCAGCCACTCCAAATCGCTATTTTTAGTTCTAATTACAGGTTCAATAATTTTTCTTTTTATTATATATTATTTTATTTCTATATTATTATATAATAATATAGAAATAAATAAAATTAAATACATAAATAATAAAATTAATGAATATTATATAGATTATATAAATATAACTATATAAACAACACATACTAATTTTACTTGTATATTTATAATTTTATTTATATAATGTATGTTTAAATTATATAAATATAAATATAAATATAAATATAAATATAAATATAAATATAATTGATATATAATTTATATGTTGTGGTTTCCCTCCTGCCCAGCCACTCCAAATCTCTATTTTTAGTTCTAATTAGAGGTTCAATAATTTTTCTTTTTATTATATATTATTTTATTTCTATGTTATTATATAATAATATAGAAATAATTAGAAAGAAATAAAAATTAAATACATAAATAATAAATAAAATTAATAAATATTATATAGATTATATAAATATATTTATATAAACAACACATACTAATTTTACTTATATATTTATAATTTTATTTCTATAATTTATATAAAAATTATATATCATTTATATAAATATAAATATAAATATAAATATAAATATAAATATAAATATAAATATTATTTATTTATAATTTATATGTTGTGTTTTTCCTCCTGCCCAGCTACTCCAAATCTGTATTTTTAGTTCTAAGTAGAGGTTCAATAATTTTTCTTTATATTTTATATATTATTTTATTTCTATATTATTATGTAATAATATAGAAATAATTATAAATAAATCAAAATTAACTACATAAACAATAAGAATCACATAGATTATATAAATATAAGCAACACATACTATTTTTTATTTATATATTTATATAATTTATATATAATTTATATATAATTTATATATTGTGTTTTTCCTCCTGCCCAGCCACTCCAAATTCGTATTTTTAGTTCTAATTAAAGGTTCAATAATTTTTCTTTAGATTATATATTATTTTATTTCTATATTATTATATAATAATATAGAAATAATTAGAAAGAAATAAAAATTAAAGACATAATAAATAAAATAAATAATAAATATTATATAGATGATATAAATATAAACAACACGTACTAATTTTGGTTTTATATTTATAATTTTATTTATATAATTTATATAAGAATATATATAATTTATAGAAATAATATATCTAATATATATAATTTATATAAATATAACTATAAATATAATTATAATTTATATGTTGTATTTTTCCTCCTGTCCAGCCACTCTAAATCCATATTTTTAGTTCTAATTAAAGATTCAATAATTTTTCTTTATCTTATATATTATTTTATTCATATATTGTTATATAAGATAAATAACGATAAATAAATAAAAGAAGTAATAAATTGAATAAAATAAATAATACATATTATATAGATTAGATAAATTATATAAAAATAAATATTATAAATAATATATAAATATAAACAACAAATAATATTTTAAAATTTTATATATTTATATAATTTATGTATAATTTATATATAGTGTTTTTCCTCCTGCCCATCCACTCCAAATACATATTTTTAGTTCTAATTAGAGGTTCAATAATTTTTCTTTACATTATATATTATTTTATTTATATATTATTATATAATAATAGAAATAATTAGAAATAAATAAATAAAAATAATTAATAAATAGATAAGAAAAGAAATGTAACTATTATATTAATTATAAAAATAATAAATAAATACATATAAATTAAATATAAATCTAAATAAAACATAATATTTATTTAATTTATATCTTTATTTTTAGCTTGGAATGCCTTTAAAGCCCCCCCCAAAGCTGCTGCTGGTGAGGAGGGGTGATCCCAAGGCTGCTGGTTTCCCAAAGCGGTGTAACCCTAGCGCTGGGCACTGATAGGGGGCAACAATGGTGTTATTCATGCTGGGTTCAGGGACTGAAAATGGGCTGGAAGAGGCTGGAAATGATGAAAGGGGAAATCAGGGCTGGGCTCTGCTCCACACTTGTAGAGGAAAAGGGATTTTGGGGGGAGAAATTGCATTTTTCATTCCAGGGAAGCAAGACCCACTGCTGGCTGTTTAAGCAATTTCCTAAGTGAAAATCAGATACATTAAATGTATTTTGTAGAATCAGACACATAAATATATTTCATAAAATGTAATGCATCACATTAAATATATTTCAAGTATTTAATAATACGCTGGGCCAATAGATATTGGTGTTAATCCTTTGCGCTTCCAAGCAGCTTTGGGATGTGGTTCTTGGGGATGTCACTGAGCCAAAACTCCGGATTTCCCTCTGGATGGTGGCACCACCTCTGCCTTCCCTCTCCCTGGGAAATCCAGGCTGCATCCTGAAGGTATGAGTTCCGAAATCCCGTGGGAATGAGGATTTCCTTTCTGTTTGCAGGTTTGGGGCTCACACGCCTGCAGGAAGGGGAGGAACATTTTCCCCATGGAATTCCTTGCCACGGGAAGTTTGTGTTCAGTTAAGAGCAGCTTTGCTAAGCACAGGATCTGGCTTTGCAGAAATGTGATTTCTAAATTAGGTCAGAGCCTAATTTGCAATCTAAAGGGAGGAATAAACCTCCCCCTGTGACAGTTCACTGGCAGTTTCCAGGGGATTTTTGGAGCGAAGGGTTTTCAACACTCACCAAAACCTTCACCTGTAAATCAACTCAGGCTGAGGGAAGGATTTTTTGATTTGCAGGTGCTGCAAACGTGAGCAGTGTTTGATTATGGGACAGCCTCTCCCTCTCTTAAAATTCCCCCCAACTTGGTCCAGGAAAATAGGATTGACTCCTAAATCTTGCAAGAACACCTCCATAAATTCCCCCACTGATATAATATCAGCCATAAATCATTTTGCATGAGCAAATTGCTCTGGAAGGCATTTTGTTTCATGTTCCCCTTCCCCCCCTCCAGTTTCTGCCATCAATCTTTAAGACAGTGATCTCTTTCCAGCCTTTCAGATTAACAAGATAAATTATTCACTAATGTGTTGGAAAAACAAGTCAGAACTCCCAAACACTTCTTGGAGTGTCCTGCGCCCCTGCAAAAGGGCTGCGACTGCTGATCCTTGTCAAGTTGCTTTCAAGGTCTGGTTTGGGGAGTTTTTGGAGTGTCCAAGGCTGGGCTGGATGGAGTTTGGAGGTGGAATGGTGGAAGGTGTCCCTGCTATGGCAGAGGGAGAATGGGATGAGCTTCAAGGTCCTTTCCAACCCAACCCATTCCATGAATCTGTTGTGCCCAGGCTGAATTGATTGTCCCTTTGAGGACCCTTCCAACCTTGAGGGAGTTGGATTCTGTCAGGAAATGTCCATGGGTTGAGCAGCTCCCACCCTCGGACCTCTCTCTGCTGTTGTGAGGTTTGAGCTCTGCTCTTTCTTCTCCTCCCTCTGGTGTTTTCCCTTCTCTGCTGGCTCAGCCCCTTTGTCCCTCTCTCTTTCCTCCCCTAAATAATCCGGGAGAGGGAGGATGGGGGTGTCTGCAGGGCAGAAGGCTCTGGGAGGCAGGACAGGGAGGAGAAACACAGGGAAAAGCAGGAGGAGGAATGTGAGGCTGAAGGACTTGGGGAGGATCAGGATCACCAGAGCTTTTCTCCCTTTCCTGTTGAACTGGATTGAATCCCAATCCAAAACCATGCTGGGAACATGGAATGGGTTGGGTTGGAAGGGACCTTAAAGCTGATCCCACCCCACCCCTGCCATGGCAGGGACACTTCCACTGTCCCAGGCTGCTCCAAGCCCTGTCCAGCCTGGTCTGGGACATTTCCAGGGGACCTGGAGAGCTTCATCTCATTCCCATTCCTGATTCAAACCCTTGGCTCTCCCATTCCTGAGCCACGGCTCCAGCTGTCTGCCTGAGCATTCACGATCCTTGAGGTGGGAATTATTTTTTCAGCCTTTCTGTTTTTCATGCAATGAAGTCGTCTTGGTGATGAAAGTTTTTCTGGGATGAAAATGGTCCGGAGAAAATGAGTTTCCACTGTGCTATTTTAGGAACGGGATCATAGAAGTGGCAGCTAATGAGCTTGAAAACGTGCCAAAAAAAATTATCAGCAGGAAAAAGTGCGAAAAGAGGGTTGACTCCCACAGGTTTCCACTTCCAAGGAAGCAATAAATCATATTCACCGTTTGAGATTCGTAGTGAAGATTTGAAAAAAACAATAATTAAATCTGAATTTTTCATTTTGCAGGAAGAACCGCAAAAGCGCAGTTAGGATTCTTTTAAAGATATCTGTGCATTCCAAGAGGGGAAAAAAAAATTGGGAAAGCAGCACTTTTGCAAATCCTCTGCAGGACAAGGGCTGGATTTCAGTGGATTGTGCAGGTTGTGTGTTGCCCAGTTACTATCGGGGAGCGTTTGTGGGAGATCTCATCTCACATTCCTCCTGCTCCTGGGCATCCCTGCTTCTCCCAGGTGAGGATTTATCTCTGCCCTGATGCAATTTTCCAGCTCCTCTGGTTTCTGTGAGGAGCAGACAGCTCGGCTCCGTGCCTGGGACACGAAAGGGTCCTGGGGAGGGAGCAGAGAGCAGGAATTGTGTTTGTCCCTTGTTAGAAATCCTTCCAAATACTGCCTGCTCACCTGGGAGATGGGAGGATTCCTTGGGACAGCTGCAATGCCACAACTCTAATTTGAAATTCCCTGGAAATTGCTATTCATTGAGGGAAAAAAGTGAAGTTGTTGTTATAAATATAGCTTATGTGTTATGTAATGTTGTATATATAAAAGAGATGGAGGGGCAGGAGCCAGGGAATGGCTCCCACTGCCAGAGGGCAGGGATGGATGGGACATTGGGAATTGGGAATTCCTGGGTGGGATGGGATTCCCAGAGCAGCTGGGGCTGCCCCTGGATCCCTGGAAGGGTCCAAGGCCAGAGCTTGGAGCAGCGTGGGACAGTGGGAGATGTCCCATGGCAGGGGGATGGAATGGGATGAACTTTAGGATCCCTCTGAACCCAAACCAGTCTGGAATTGTGTTCAGAACTGCTTCCAGAGCTGGGCTTGCAGCAAGGGCTCAGCTGAACTCTGAAATGAATGAACTTTGCTCTCCGGCCTGGTTTGGTGGCAGTGCCAGGAGCCAAAGGGATTACAAGCCACGACAGTTTAAGTAGAATGATAGTGAATTTATCACGGGGTAAAAAATAGATTTTGGGGTTTTTGGTATGGGGGTTCAGGGGGCAAGATGGAGGAATCTGGGCATGTCCAGCCTTTCTCCTTCTTCTTCTTCTTGGCCTCCACTTTCTGTGGTGGTGTTCACAGGGGTCTCAGGAAGAGGAAAGACGATCTGACTCCATGTTTCAGAAGGCTGGTTTATTATTTTATGATATACATTATATTAAAACTATACTAAAAGAATAGAAGAAAGGATTTCATCAGAAAGCTTGCAAGGAGAGGAAAGGAATGGAATGGTAGCAAAAGCTCGTGACTCTCAGAGTCCAAGCCAGCTGGACTGTGATTGGCCATTAATTAGAAACAACCACATGAGACCAATCACAGATGCACCTGTTGCATTCCACAGCAGCAGATAACCATTGGCTACATTTTGTTCCTGAGGCCTCTCAGCTTCTCAGGAGGAAAAATCCTAAAGAAAGGGTTTTTCAGAAAACATGGCTGTGACAATCTTCTGCTGTGCTGGTGGCACTTTTGGATTCTGGATTGGTTCAGAGTAGGAGCTCACTGTCTAACACAGGTGATGGGTGTTGGGCAGTAATTGTAAATATTGCACACGTAGTTTTTAGTATAAAAAGATAACACCACCTGGGGCAGGCAGAGTGCCTCTGTCTGTCCTGCTGAGCAGCCCTGGGCTGGACAGGAGAAAGAATTTTATAGATAAGGAACAACAAACAGCCTTGAGACCGAGAACTGAAGAGCTCTGACTCCTTCTTCGAGTGCTGGGCTGGGAAAGGAGAATTTCTGACACATCTCGGGGTCACTGTGAGCAGCAGAGATCCCAAAACCACGGGGACAGCCCAGCACTGAGCTTGGGACTGGGAACAAGGTGCACGCTGGACACGTCCTGGATCCCAGGAGTGAGTGAGGAAAAGGGAAAGGCCACGGAATCTGGGATCAAACCCTGCTGGCAGGAGCTCAGCCTGGATTGCATCACTTCAGCCACAGAATGTTCCAGGCTGGAAAAGCCCTCTGAGGCCATCGAGCCCAGCACTGCCAAGGCCACCACTCGTGTCCCCAAGCGCCATATGCACGTGGCTTTGAGATCCCTGCAGGGATGGGGACTCCAGCACTCCTGGATCACTGAATTTGTATCCTAGGAGCTCTCTGCTCATCCCAAAGAGGTGCTGGAGCAGCGGGAAGGAAGCACAGCTGGGCTTTCAGAGCTCTGCCACAGTCAGTTCCCACCACAACAGTGAAATGACTGCCTCAAATCTGCCCAGGCCATCTCTGCCTTCAAATTCCCAGAGTTCATCTCATCCTCTCCCACAAAGATTCCTTTTCAGCCAGCTTGGGAGCAGCTTAAAGGAAAATGAAGGAAACAAAGATGGGATCTTGGAGTGGCATCTCTTAATGAGGCCTCTGGAGCTTTCTCATTAACTCACAGCAAATGCAGACATCCAAAGCTGCACCAAGATTTTCTCCCCTGGCCCATAAATAGTCTGTGCTTGGGGTCCCCCACTTCGTCTCCATCTTCTTGGCTCCTTCCCAAAGCAGCTTCTTTTGGCACGCTGGAGCTGGTGGGGATGATCTTGTAGGAAGAACAAAGTGCATTTTTTGTTTCCAAAGGAAATAATAAATCTGCTGTGGGCTTTCAAAGCCAGCTGATATCATCAGCAAGGGAGGCTTTTTGTGTCTTTTGAGAATGTAGGAAGAGCACAGACACAGATGTGGAGCTTGGACCATTCACATCTTAACTCTAAAGAGGTGCGAAGGATTTCCCAATGGATTTTCCTCTTTCTTTTGTTTATTTTCTTTTTTTTTTTTAAATTAATCTCAAAAAATTGTGGGTGGAATTTAATTACAGGGGAAAAATTAGATATCTTTATTTTATTTCCACAGAATCCCAGGATGGTTTGGGGTGGAAGGGAAGTTAAAGCTGATCCCATTCTACCCCTGCCATGGGCAGGAACACCTCCCACTGTCCCAGGTTTCCCCAAGCCCCATCCAACCTGGCCTTGGAGACACTTCCAGGGCTGGAACATCCACAGCTGTGGGTGATGCTAATTGAATTTTATTGCTGGAGTTCTTCAGTTCCAGGTGGAAAGAGGAAAACCAGCAAGAAATCCTCAAAAGTTGTACAAAGCCCCTTGGGAACTCTCTGGTGGTTGGATTTGTCTGCCAATCTGAGAGGAAGAGTGGCTGGAATACAGAGCCATTGACTTCATTCCAAATTTTCCACCAGAAATTCCACAAAACCTCCAACCCCACCTCTCCTTAGGCTCCTTCTTCGTTTCCACTGCACGAATTGAAGTCCTGGTGCTCCTGGCAGACAACCAGAGGCAAACAGGGTCTCTTGCATTCCTGCCATTTGTCTTCCTTCTTTGGCAAAAAAAAAAATAAGATTGTGGGGAAAAATTTAACCCCTTTTTACACCATTAATTATATATTTTTTTTTTCCAGCTGCTGCTGCTCCAGGAGTGCTCCTTCTGTGGAGCATTTTCCATCCAGGAAAAGGTCTCACAGCCGGAGTTTCTACAATCAGTCCCTGCCTCTGGAATTTTCCTCCTGGCCCAGCAAAGCCTGGCAGAGCAGGAAGAACACCCTGGGAGTTGTTGGCTGAAATCTTGTTCTCCTTGGGCGCATTAAGAGCGGAGTTTGGAAATTGTGGGGTGTTGTTCAAACAGACCACACACCTCAAAACCTCCGACTCCCATCCTCGAACATTTCCACGTTCCCACACCTTCTTTGGGCAGCCTGGAATTGTTTCTCCATGTTATGCTGCCCCTGTGCCCTTGAAATATTCCTATTTTTCCCCTCCCACTTTCCATCACCTGCCCATCTTTCTTACCTCACTCTTCCCTGGAATATTTAATTGTTTGTTTGGGGTATTAATTTTTTTTTTTAAATTGAACAAGAGATGTGTTAAGTTTTGTTCTATCACCCAGTTTCTCTCACAGGGATGTCCAAGAGGAATTGTTTTTTGGGATTATCGTGGAAAATTAAGGGATGTGCTGAAATCCTTTTATTTTTGAGGTGCTTTGCTGGTTGGGGTGTTAAACTGGATAGAATTAGAGTTCATAATTATCAGATTTTTTTCCTCGGTTCAAATGATTCTTAAACCAGGAAGTGAAATGAGGGAGACAGGAATTCCCAGTTTATCCCGTTCTTCCTAAAATGCTGGGATTTAATAACACGTTTCCAGTTTTACTGCTGGGAAAGCACTCAGATGCTGGAGACCAGCAACACCACGGATTTTTTTTCCTTTTATTCCTTCTGCAGGACTGGAAAATGCGGTCTTTGAACCGCTCCTTCTGGCCGTGAGTATCTGTGGAAGGTTATGAAATGTTGTTAATTATGTCACTAATTCCAGGTGGAACCCAGGACTGTTCGGGCACGCAGGAACCTCAACCCCACCTTTGCAATTTCCCTGTAAAACCCCAGAAGCTTGGGGTTCATCCTCCATTCCATGTTGTTGCGGGACCTTCTCCCAGAGGACTTCCTTTGGTGGAGTTTTGGTGGGGGAATTTTGAGCTCCAAGTGTCCGAACTCAAATGTTTTGATGGCGTTTCTTGGATGTAAATTTTAATATTTTGATGTCGGTTTTGGGCTCTTTCTTGCTGGCACTGCTGGGTCTTGGTGATGCTCCCTGGGGTCAGCACAAAACACCAAAATTCCTGAGGTTTGCAGGAATTAGGGGATGCCTGGAGGGTCATAATTTGGAAAATCCCGGGGTGCAGCTCTGGGATTTCTGGGATGCTATTAGCACACAGGGCTGGGTCGTATCCATCCTCTTATCCACCAAATCCTTCTCCTCAGGGCTGCTCCAACACCCAGCCCCAGTTCTACCAGCCCAAAGGTGCTTTGTGCTCCAAAATCTTGGTCTAAATCCAAAAGTTTATAGAAAATTATTCCCCCTTCAGGGACTACCTGAAATAACCAAACTGTTTTTCCAGAAACACCAAATGCTGGGTGCTCTGCGCTTGAGCGAAGGCTTAAATGGGATTAAAAGGGGCAGAAGGCTTTTAAAAACGAGGATACAGCAAAATTGCATTTAGTCAGACGTGTTCTGTTTGATGCTGATAGTGGAGAGCTATAAATAGTAATAAAAAGTTATACTTAACAGCAGAATTACTGATCTGAGACACAGATAAATCTGAGACACAGATAAAGCCCAGCTTTGTGCTAGACTAGACTAGGTCTGGCAAAAACAGAATGAAATTATTACAGTCCCAGTTTAGCTCTTTCCCCAGTGTTTATGGGGAATTTGAGGAATCATTTCCAGCAGCTGATTGTGCTAAAAAAAATCAGCTTTGATCTCGCTGAGCCATGAGCTGAGCATTCATGAACCACCCCGAGCCAGAAATGAATGCAAACCATTGAAGGCTGGCCCAGAAGCCAAGGGCTGAGCTGCAGACCCTGGGGAAGTTCATTCCTGGCCAGTTGGGGAGCGTCTGGAGAGGTGTGAAATGAAAATCTATTTTTACTGAGTGCCTATAGGCAGAGCCACAGCCCTCAGAACCATTCCTGGAGGAGCAGATGTCCCCCAGCAGCAGGACAACGCCAGGGCTTGTTATCAGCAGAGCTGGAGTTGCCCTCTCTGAGCACTCATTCTTTCGTGTGATATTTTTAAATGAATGAGTTCATAATTGCTGTTAATAACTGGATTTTGATGCTGCAGGATTTCCCAGTTTGGCTTGGCTTGAGACACCCCAGCACTTGTGGATTCTTTGCTTCTTTTTTCTGCCAAGGTCAGGATTAAATGTGTGAGATGGTATTTCTCGTTGGGACTCAGGTGTTTATCAGTTCTTATCTCTGTCACAGTCTCACAGAGTGTGAGCTCTGCAGCACTTCACTCTGACACACTAAAAATGGAGCCCCATCTCTCTCTCTACAAGGCCCTTGAAAGATAAACTGTCCAATTAAGAAATGACAACTGAATTATTTTCAATTTAACCCAATAACCAATCACTCATGTCCTGCAATGGGGACTTTTTAATCCAATTACACAAAAACACCCAAACCCATGGAGGAGAAGGAGAAGGAGAAGGAGAAGGAGAGAGGAGAAGGAGAAGGAGAAGGAGAAGGAGAAGGAGAAGGAGAAGGAGAAGGAGAAGGAGAAGGAGAAGGAGAAGGAGAAGGAGAAGGAGAAGGAGAAGGAGAAGGAGAAGGAGAAGGAGAAGGAGGAGAAGAACGTGAAGGAGAAGGTGAAGAAGAAGAAGAAGGAGGTAAAGAAGGACCAGCCTTTGCTCTAAACCCTCCACCTTGCTCTATATACATGACTCTACTCTAAACCCTTAAACTCTCAGTTTCCCACCCTGCGATGTCACACACTTCTACCCAAACTCCACACCCACAATCCCAGTTCTACCATTCCATTTTGGAAGCTTCTCCACGGCCTCAGGTCAGTGCAGTGTTCTCCTGGGGGTCAGTGCCTGCCAGCACAGAAAGGCTGAAATTCCCAGTAGGAACCAGGGTTCCAACCCTTCCCGGGCTGTTCTGGTAA
Source organism: Camarhynchus parvulus (assembly GCF_901933205.1). NCBI lineage: Eukaryota > Metazoa > Chordata > Aves > Passeriformes > Thraupidae > Camarhynchus > Camarhynchus parvulus. The sequence goes on from NC_044577.1 coordinate 36,036,365, forward strand.
ACGCTGCCCCAGACACCCCAAATCAGGGCTCAGACTCAGCCCGTGGGGCCTGGCTGCTCCTCAGGAGAAGAGAGAAATCTCTCTCCCAAAGAATCACCCAGCTTTTTGTTTTTTTAGTGCTTGACATCATTTGCTCCTTTAATCCTCCCCTCTGTATGGGAGTCTTAAACGGATTCACGATTGATTCCATGACTGACATGATTTTATGAGTTCTTTTCACAGCGGGGTTTCCCACAAAGGTTTGAAATCTCTGTGTGCATGCACACCCAGGCAGGGAGGGGTTCACTCCTGGGGATCCTGGTGGGATAAATTGATCCATCTAAACCCCTTCTCAATGGGACATTCTGAGCTCCTCATCTCCCTGCAGGACCACAAGGCTTTTGTAGCCCTCCCCAAGACTTGCAGCCCTTCTAATCCCGATTCTGGGCTGGGATTTTGTAATTTCTGTCAAACTTTTCATTATCCTGGTGCTGTCTCACTGTTTCTTTTCATTAAATCTCCTTGTTTTGTCCTGATTGATTCGTGGGGATGATTCACAGGCTCTGAGAGCAGCAGACAGGTTGTTCTGTTCTATTCATGGGGATAAATATGGAGATAATTAGGGTATGTTATTTAATCCTGCGCATCAGGTGAGAGGTTTGGGTCTGGCGGATGAGTCTGAACCTTCTCAATGGGACATTTTGAGCTCCTCATCTCCCTGCAGGACCACAAGGCTTTTGTAGCCCTCCCCAAGACTTGCAGCTGTTCTAATCCCGATTCTGGGCTGGGATTTTGTAATTTCTGTCCAACTTCTCATCTTCCTGGTGCTGTCTCACTTCTCCTTTTCACTGAAGCTCCTTGTTTTGTCCTGATTGATTCGTGGGGATGATTCACAGGCTCTGAGAGCAGCAGACAGATTGTTCTGGTCTATTCACGGGATCTGTGGGGATAAATATGAAGATAATTAGGGTGTGTTACGAAATCCCACGCGTCAGGTGAGGGTTTTGGGTCTGATGGATGATTTGAGCTGAGTCAGGAGGGTCTCCACCCTCTGGTAGCAATGCTCAGGGTCTGTCCCGCTCCTCTAATCTCTGAAAGGAGATTCCCTTCCCTGCCCATCTATTTTTGGGA